>NC_054878.1:5838495-6178066 GCF_018320785.1 Cheilinus undulatus
CTGCTGCAGATCAGTTTTACTTGTCTTGAAATGAGACGTCTCCTCATAAATTACTGATTAGTTAGTCTTATTGAACAGCTTTCACAGGATATCTTACACCAATGGCAAGAACCACTTCCTACTATCATACAGGATGGAGAAGTCCACACTCTCTGTTGCCGCCATTACAGCTCACGGTTGCTAAAAGGAGTAGTCTGCCATTTTCCAACTGTCTTTCATGTTTAAAGAGACCGGAATTTCTGATAATCTCTAACCTTCAAACATTTAATATATAAATAAACTAGAATGGCCGTCTGAGGTGGCAGATCCACTCCTAAGCAGCGCCGCTGAGGAACTTACTCTCCCATTGATTACTATGGTGTTCAAAATTTTGAGAAAAACGGAATGGGTGTGCGGATCATCACCAAAATCTAATCGATTCTTCCCTGTCACCACCCCAATATTCCCTGGAAGTTTGGTGAAGATCCGACTTTCCATTCTCGAGTTATCTTGTACACATACAAACAAAGAAACAAACAAAGATACGGAACCCTTTACATAACACCTGCCGATTTCATCGACGTGGGTAATAAGCAATTGCTCTTAAAGAGGAAAAATCAGACAATGGTGTTTCTTGATCTTCAGATATGAACCTGGAATATAAATCACATAGCATCTGTTTGTTTTGTTGTTTTTTTTTTTCATTTTTTGCCTTTGATTTCATTTTAAAACTTTGTGTTTCTTTCATATTTTTGATGATGTAAATACTTCTGAAGCCCTGGTTTTAGTTCATTCTTTAAATAAAAGACAGTTTATCTTCAACTAAATGGACCAACCAATGAGGAGACAAGCCTGGTTCATACTTCCACAGAAAGAGAACCCAGAGAGGCCAAAACAGCTGTGAACATACACTGTGTGAAGTTTATCCCACGAATTCTGAGTCACACGACTTATTTGTAAGTCTCACGACTTTCAGTCAGATCGCGCGTCATACGTCACACCGGGCGACCATAACCCAACTACGGCCCAACCAACTGCGCCGACTAGTCAGATGGAATTCTGACATGTTTGATATATTTTAGTCATACGACTCTAGACACTTCCAGAGTGGGAGCAGAACCCCGAGCAGAATCCTCAACTTTGGGGCATTTTTACCTTAGAAAACAGTCAGACAGCATCTTAAATCACCATGACAACAGCAAGAATGACTTTCTAATGCCCCAGTGCCGCTATGATAAAAGAAATAAATGAGCCTCCAGCTGACATGGATGGTGATGCTGTTTGTGTGTTGGATAGGGAGGGAGAGAGAGAGCGAGAAACTTCAACCCCTACTGTTAAACTCTTAAAGGAAACTCCACAGGTTTTTATCACCATCTTTCCAAACTTCACGAGTTCAGTTAGAGTGTGAGCATTCTAGTCGTGCATGACCATTGGACTGTATAGCGTGAGCACATAAATAATGCATGATGAGTCGTAGGTGATTCAGTATGAGCTTACATTCAGCCACCTCTGTCACAGAGTGGGCTTCAGCTCCTTGAGTGCATGCCTGGCTTCATAGAGTAATGCAGCATCACTGGACTGACTTGTCCTAATATTTGTCAATTAAACATTGGGTTGAATTGATCTAAATATGACTTTCTTTTTTGTAACAGAACATTGACTGACAGCTGAGAGTAATCCTCATGGTATCATGAAGTAACCTAACTAGTCATGTTAAATAGAACTCACCTATACTTAAACGATGTATTTCTCACCCTCCATTTCCTTGTCACCAACACAATAGACCCAAACACATTAAGAAAACATACAACTGTCTGTACTTTAGTAGATTTTTTATCCTGATGGCTGTGTAAGGAGAAGGATTCTCCACAGCTGTAGATTTACTGGCATGCAAACATCACAGATGCAAAGTTCAAATGGAGACATAACTGTTTAAGTGTCAAAAGAGGTTAAAAAAATGTAAATTTCTATGTTTTTTTTCTTTTTGCAGTTGTCATGTAGTGTAAATTCGTCATTTTGTAGAGATGAGAATAAATGCCTAATGCCATAGCTCCATGTAGTGTTGACTGGTAGTGTTAACTGTTCTCAGCTTTTCTCAAGACAGTCTGACTTTAGACCGATCGTTTTAGACATCATGCAATCTATGAACTGAAATAAGATAAGTCAAGATCAGATATTCCTTTATTAGTCCCACAAGGAGAAATTCCAAAATTTACAGCAGCAAAAAAGTGAGACAGACCAAGCAGGCCACTGGCGATGATAACACAACAGAAATAGAGGACAATAAATGTAGTGTACACAGGTTATGCAATTAAAGACAATGAATAAATACAAAATATGGAATACATGCTAAAACTCCCAAAAAGTAAAATTGGATTAAACTCCCAGTAAATCTACCACCATCAGGGCTGAAATTAACCCAGACCTTTCAAAATAAAACCAGATTACACTTTTTTATTCAGGGTTTTATCCATATATCTATATTTGATTAGTTGGACACTCAGAGCATTTGTGTTGCATCTGTTATTGTGTCGCATTTCTGTTATTTGTTAGAACCATTCAATGTGCAGTAGTTTATTTATACAACAAATCGTCTCCTTACAGGGTATTTTAAAGATAAAATCAAGTTGTGCTTTCTGTTAAGCATTTTAATTGTTTATATCTAACTATTTACTGACGATCTGATTTTATTTACGCTGATTTATAGAGTAAAGACAGGCGATGAACAGGAGACGGTGAAATACGTTCAGAGGGAAATAAGCTATTTAAGTTGGACCTTTTAAAAATACATCATTTACTATATAAATGCAATGAGCTCAATTTAATTTTCCATATAGGACAACATAAGCATATACACCTGCTTGCAATGCAAAAGGCTATTTTGATCCAAAGCATTGGTGGCATACATGCAAGAGAGGACGTTAGTCACAATGCATCCATAACACAGAGAGCCCCCTTACTTACTTTGTCCTAAAGGCTGACTCATCATTTTACAACAGGGTTCTGAGATACGTGGCATCTCACATAAGCAGTCTGCTGAAGGGCCGTCAAAGATCAGTGGTCTGCAGCCAGACGCCTCTCACCCTCTGCCTTTGCCTTGCTGATAGCAAGGGGATGATGCATTATGTTTCTGGGCTGTCTGTCCCTCTGTCTGTCCATCCACATAACTCTTATGTAAGCAGCATTTCAAAATAATGGAGAGATCTTGTCAAAACTTTGCAGAAATGTCCTTTATGACTGAAGGGTGAACTGATTACATTGTGGAGGTAGAAGGCCGCTATGACCTTAAATCTTATGGGCACAATATTTCAGCAACACAACTCTGGATTGTTGTCAGATTTTGCACAACTGACGCTTGAAATTGAGAGGAAACAAATAAAATTATGGAAATTAAAAGTCATTTTATGTATCAGATTGATTACTGCACACTTAACAACCATTGCACTTTGACTGTCTGGCTATTGATCTATCGCTTTGTGTCGCCAATGAACTCACTGCTTGGATAAGAATAAAAACAAGCTAAGGTTATGAGGATGAAGTTGGCAATGACTTTAGTTGCAGTTACAGTAGCTAACATACAGTATTTAAAAGTTGCAAACCAAAGTTTGCTTCAAAGTGACGTTCTTCATGATGTTGGTGTCATAATGAGGTTATTTCTACCTGTGACTGCGCAGCGAATGTAGCTAACACTGTTTCCTTCGCTTAGAACAAATGTAGACATCCTTGTTGATCTTCTTTATGAAACTATAAAAGCTAGAGCAGTATAAATTGCAATAAAGGAGAATCTACATTTCTGATGCTTGCTGGGCTTGTGATGCTTATATGGCTCATAATAGGTGTAATAAGATGAATTTGAACATATAAGCATGCTTAGATCTGAGTCTTTTCAGCGTTTGTAAGCTCAGGGAGAGCTGCAGAACAGATGTATGCAGGAATAATGAGCGCTGCTGTTCACAGGATGTTTCACATGATCTGCCTACAGAAGGCCGTCTTTGTGTCTCTGCCCATCTGTGAATAAATCAAAGGAAAATGTGAATCATAAGAGAGGATACGGCTCTGTCTGTGTCTGTGAGGAATGTTCTGGATGTTATGAATGCTCGGCGTTAACGTCCAGTCGACCGAGCTGAGCTCAGAGGTCAGCGTGGACTTCTTAAAGACTGCGGCTTTTGTCCGCCTCGCTGAATGCTGCTGCTCTTCACATGTTCGGAGATGTTCACGGGGCAGTTCAAAGGGCAGGGGGGTGGGTTTCACACTGTCCTGAGAAACTACAGGACAAGCATCAGACAGGATACAGGTTGACATTCTGGTAAAAGGAGCCGCACTATTCTAACTACACAATATATTAAGAATTAATGATAGAACTTTCAATCAATCAATATCATTTTTATATTTTATTCCTAATGAAATCTCTAAATGCTTTACTAATGCATCAGTGTAGCAGCAGTTAAGGGTTACTTATCCTTTACTAATGTACTTATCAAGTCTTTATAACTGAGTTTCTATACTACACTGAAATAATCAGTAATGCTTTAAAGATGATGACTTCTTTACAAGTCCACATGTCCAAAGGCGTTTTTATGAATGCATATAAATCAGCAGGCTATCCTGAACCATGTCAGAGGCTTGATGCAGAGGTTATTTAAAGTCCCAGGCTATTGTGACCCTTCACTTCCCTCAACAGTTTCATTCCAAGAGCAGCAGGGACCAGTCTGCCGTTACACACTGCTATTTGGGGATTCTTTCTATCCAGGTTGTTAGCCGGGCTGAAATTAGCAATTACGCCTACAGATAAGGAAATACCTTTGCTAGCTGAACGGTCCTAAATGCATAGAGTTGCTGCCATGTGATTGGCTGATTAGCTAATTGTGTTAAAGAAAAGCAGTTGAACAGGTGTACCTAATAAAGTGGCCCGTGAATGTATATGAGCCCATGACATCCCCAGTCAGTACAATGATGTAAAATCACACAGCAGTTCATCTCAGTACAGCCACTGAAAGTGAACCGCCAGCTACATGCCGTGTTTTTGTTTATTTTGAGGTAAATTACCCAAATCTATGAGCTTTGATGGCCTACAGGTCATTAAAAGTACTATTACGGAGAGATTTGTGCCAGAAAACAGTAAATTTAACGCCCAACTTCTGTTTCACTGCTCTGGCACAGACCCAGGCAGCTGCACTCTGATCAGAAGCATCTTTTTAAATCTGAGAGGATCATATTTCATGAGTGGACGTGGCTTCAGCTCATACAACTCATTCAACCATCCGAGAGGAGCGTTTACTGCCTTATTTTTCATGATTTTTAAGCTTGATTTTATTAACTTAGGGAGGTTTTTTGTGACTAAAATTTGGGCTGGAAGTTCCAAGCACAGCCACCTGTCATGCAACAAAACTAAAATACAGATTTATTTTTCACTTTACATGGTCTTTAAATGGGAAAGGCCTTCATTTTGGCATGAAAACGTTTACATAACGTCTTTAAAATATGTTTTTCCCTTGACTTTTAACTCAGACTTGTATGTTCTTATGTCATTTTGTTTTCCTCATACCTATTTTTAAGGCTATTATTTTTATGTTAAATGCACTTTTATAATGTTTATACTTCTCTGTTTTAGTCACCATGCAGCACTTTGGTAAACATCAGGGATTTAAAAATTAGCTATTAATAAAGAAGCTTGGACTGAATGTTTTTCATTCCTGTTGCAGGTTTGTGCAAAAGGATTTTTCCTGAGTGAGCAGAATTTATGTTTACCATGTAACTGCAAAGGCCACGCTGACTACTGTGAAGACATCACTGGTGTTTGTATAGTAAGTATCACTGCATTTGAGAACCACAGTATTTAAAGTCTATGAAAAAAAACAAGATCTCATTGTTGTTATTTTCTCACTTCCAGAACTGCAGGGACCACAGCACGGGGGATTTCTGTGAGATGTGTGAGGACGGCTACATGCTGGCCCCCAGCCTGTACGGACGCCACAGCTGTCGGCCCTGCGCCTGTCCCCTCTCCGTCCCCTCTAATAAGTAAGCCGCTCTGTTCTTGTTTCTGCAACCACAGGTCTGTGTGTTGGCAGGCAGAGAATAATCTCTGAAATACTTTCCTCTGTGTTCGTCCAGCTTCGCTGTGCACTGTGACAGAGGAAGCTCCAGCATGCGCTGCAAGTGTAAACAAGGCTACGCCGGACATCTCTGTGAGAGGTCAGTGCTGGGATGGCTGTGAGGAGTCAGATGTAAAGATATCAAACAAAATGTGTGATGATAATAATAATATAGTGTAGCAGAAGCATGTGGCACAGAAATGCACTGAACACCTGGAAAATCTACCTGTGTTTGATATTTGGTGTCTATAAAACATAATGAAGAATCTGGTTATACCAAAAGTTAGAATAACAATATATCAGTGCTTAATTCTTCCATAGCTTTAGACTGAAACAGTCAAAGTAATGTCAGTCATCTGCTGTCACCCCATCCAGGTGTGCTCCAGGTTACTACGGCAACCCAATGGAAATTGGAAACACCTGTAAGAGATGTGACTGTAACGGCAACTCCGACCCAAACTTGATCTTCAACGAGTGCCACAACGTGACGGGACAGTGCCTCCACTGCTGGGGGAACACGGCCGGAGACAACTGTGAGAGGTGTGCCCCTGGTTTCTACGGCGACGCCATCAGTGCCAAGGACTGCAGAGGTGAGGCAGCAAGTGACATACTGAGACCTTTGACAAAGGTCAAAAGATGTCTGAGATATACTTTATAGCAGGAGGGTTCAACCTTTTTGTCCACTAACACCTAACGTCAAGCTAAAATTTCCAAGCATACCAAATCCATATCAATACAGAATTTCCTATTCAGAGCATGTAAAAGTAAATCGAGCACATAGTTCAGGTAGGCCACGGAGTCAAGCACTGCTATATATTTGAGATTAGCTGATCTCATGCAAGCCTGAATCACCTGACCAGCTGATTTGCTTTTATGCATGCTATTGGCTATTCACACTCATGGTGCCATATTTAAACTGCTCTTGCCTGGCTATACTTGGCTGCTTCCTCTCCAAACCACTTTTTACAACCCTCCTCCACCCCAGCTCCTCCTTCCCAGAACAGCCACATATGAATAACAACAATAAGAGTTTCTTAACAAAGTCATCCTAACTGAACTCAAGTTATTGTATAGTTGCAGTAATTATGCATGGCTATACACAGAGTGCCTTGCCGCACCAGTTGAGAACAACTGCTTTATTGTAAGGAGTTAAATGGAAAATTTATGCTTTTCATTTTTACATATTTGGGGTCTTGACAAGTAAAGGGTGCAAGTGATGCCTTTGTAAGTTTGTTTAGCCTGCAGCTGCGACAAACGACATCTGTGAGCGTGGCAATAGATTGTGAAGTACCACCATTGAAGGGGAACAGAGGAAGTTAGTACTTCAGAGCTCTAAATGGGCCTGTACGCTGCAGTTATCATCAGAATATAATACTCAAAACATGGAGTTTGATCCTCACAATTTAAAAAGCAGTGATTTTTTTCCACAGTTTAACAGAATTACCCGGCATGGTGGAAATCAAATGACTCAGTCCTGCTGACCTTCTGGCGTTGTCTAGCTAGATGAAGGGAGACAAAAGTCTTGAAGAGTCTTGTATTGAGCTAAAAGGCTAGCTGAGCCCCTTTAACATAAAGGGAATTCCTCATTTTGCCACAAATTTGCTTTAAATGGAAATGTGATACACTATGAGCTAAGTAAACCTTGTAGGGGGAGCGACAGAGTAGCGATGTGTCGTTCATGAGCGAGCCTGTTCCATTAAACAAGCCACTGTTGCTAGCTCATGTTTAAGTGCCAGTTTCCTTTCCCTATCGTTATTTCTTATTAATTCCACATTCAAAAACTCAAACTAATACCAAATGAAGAGCCATTTGGGAGCCAAACAACCAGCTCCACTGAGCTGAGCCAAATGATCTGGATCTCTGAAAAGAGACATATTTCCTGTCACAACGCGAGAGGCTGGGCAGACATCAGCTGGAGATACATGAGCAAGATCAGGGTTAACTGGGCTACACCATGGCAACACTGTACTGAACCAAACCAGACCACTTTATGTTACAGACTGTACCTGGCAGTCCAGGCAGGCTTTTTATTTTTAATTATTCGCCTGAATATTTCACTACTTTTGTGGCACAAGAGAAGCTTATTAATATTTTTTTTATTTTTGCACTTTCAGCACTTGGCATAGTTGTAAACAGCACAAAACAAGGCCTTTTAGTAACACTTCTGTATGCAGAAATCACCACTTGCCCCCAACCAAGGTTCTCTGCTGCTGACATGACATCATCTGCAAAGAGCATACAGGTCTATTACACAATACAAGAGATTCAAACAAGCATCTGCAACAAAGATGGCTTGACTACACTCATCCCTGTTGTAGTATTGTGATAGCATGCAACTGATGCAAAGGAGAGTAGCACAAAACACATCTCATTGAGATGGGCAAGGAACAAGAGAAGAGGGAGATGACAACGCATCGGGAGTTTCATAAATATTTTGAGGATTTTCTTCATTTTCCTCTCTCATAGAGCTTGTAAAGAGCTAGCAAAGCATTGCTAATTTTGATATCTGATATTAAAATGTTACACTCTGACTTGTATTAACATGCAGATACAACTATTTTCCTCAGAGATGACAAGCACCAAGCTTCCATTCATCTGCATTCAAAATAAAAGCACTAGATGTCATACTATTCCCAAATGGTGCCTGAACTCTGCAGAGCAGAGAGTCAAATTTGTCATGGATGCAGTGTAGACAGTGAGCATGTGATGCTGAATGATGCAGTGCAATATTTGCATGCAGCTAGAGCACAATGTAAGTTCAATCTCTGCAAAATTTAAGCATCAAGCGGAGCCTTTCAATAATAAAAACAATGGATTGGGTTTGTTTGCAGTACTTGATTATTCTGCACTGATTTCAGCTCGGTTTGCTGTGAACTACTGCAACCATTTCAGAATAAAGTAAAGTAGGTCCAAGTGCAACAAATGCTGTTGCATAACTTTCTCGGAACAAGTCTGCTTCAGCATCTTAATCTAGTGACAAAACCTCATTTATAATGAAGGCAGAGAAATGTATTGACTCTGTTGACACAGTTGCTGCAGCTGACTGTTGAACATTCCCATCATACATGAATGACAGCAGCTCAGCGTGCTCAAAGATCAGAGAGGAACGGCACGAGTGACCTGCAGCATTAAACAATAAAGAGAGAACTTCAATGCATTACCTGACACTAACCATGAAACTGTTTCTGATGTATCTTTGTAATATTGAAATGATTGTTATGAAAGGAAAAGTGTTTTTGTTTTATTGCTTGCTACATGTGTCACTGTGAAGTCATTGAGTGGAAAACAAGACAAGGTCACTGCTCAGGATGAAGGATTACCGTGTGCCTGTTGAGGCCCTGCATGTCCAAAAATATCCCTCCTGTGACATCGTTCGACCTCTAACGTTCTCATCTTTGCATGTGTCCCTCACAGAGTGTGAGTGTAATAAATGTGGCACCTCTTCATGCGACGACAGGACCGGAGTTTGCCACTGCAAGCCAGGAGTCACCGGACAGTTCTGTGACCAGTGTGAGGTGAGAGACCATATGACCAAACACAGTGAAAATGATGCTTTTTCATTGAGAAGTTTCAGTTAATGATTCTACATTATAACATTCTGGGTAATAATTCCATGATTATACAATGCAGCTTTACTACAGAGCTCTGGGAACACAGCATCATTGGTGTAGAGACAATCAGTGGACAAGAACGCAATACAAACGCTTAAGTTAGACTGATTTGGAAAATGGAAAAATGGGTAGTGGGGCAGCAAATAGATGTGACTTTAGCATCTTTCTGCAGCCACAGTGATGTACATAAGTCCACCACTGCTCCTTAAAGTCTGATTTAACTTTAAAACAACTCACAGACAGCTCAGTGGACAAGTCAAGTCATTTGCACCTTGTGTTATCAAACTGTCCATGCTTTACTATTCAGTTTAACTACTTCTATTACGTTCTATCCATAGCAAGTTCTTTTTAATCATGGTTTAACTATAGTTCTTACTTTTGATCCACCAAAAGTTGTGGTCGTTTTTTAGTAGTAAAGTCCTTGTAGCTTAAAGCAGTAAAAATCAAAAAATGAAAGCACACAGATTAGTAGTTAACCTTTACTGGGTTACTCCCACAGAGAAAGCAAGTAAACATGAACTCCTGAAAGGTTTAAATGCTGTTGCATTAACCAGGGATCTCTAGACGTCAGTGAGCCATTTTGTACATGCACTCCTGCATATTTCTTCATGTATAACAGTCTTAAACAGTGTGACTGACCTGATAAACATTGTGAAGCTGTCTCCATCAGTTATAGTGTCATGGTTTCAGACCACACTGGTACAGCAGTGCAGCTCTCATTTGGATCAGCTAAAAGTCATCGATATGAATGCATGTCTAAGACGTTTTTTGATAAAAGTACTTACTGGAAGTACAAGGGAAGCACTTTACAAAGTACTGGGTGGACTAGGTGCAGATGCTCCCTTTTAGGCCAAACTAACACTCGTGTCTGCAAAGTACATGTAGCTTAAAAGAAGGAAAGAGGCATATTAAAGAGGCACAACTGGAGATTTGTTTCAGTAACCAAAAGGAACTCAAAATATAAAAAGCCCTGATACATTTTTCAGAGTATTAATGTTCCATTTTCTTTTATTATGCTCATATTAGACATCATTAACAGCTCCTATGCTCTTTCTATCTTTGTTCACATGTTGCCAAAAGGAGGCTTTAAAAGAGGTGTTCCTCAACATGTTAATAATCGTTAAGCTTCTTTTTCACCTCAGTGAAGAAGGAATTCCTCCCTCCCACTCCACTGACTCCATTTTTTCAACTTACTTTAGCTAGAGTAAATCTGATCCCTGGTAAGGGTGATAATAATTTTTACACACGACACACATGAAGTCCTCTTGTGCTCAGAGCTGTTATGGCTCTGATTTGTCCTAGGACCATTGCCTGTACAAGGGATAGCCAAAGTGGCATTGACCATTAGCTTTCAAAGAGGTGTTTTAAAGCCTAACAGAGGCATCTTATTTGAAATGCTATTTCAGCCTGTATTTGATCAGGTCTCACCAAACCTTCTGAAATAGCTGCACTTCAACGATCAATCACAGCAGAAAAGCTGGGAATGATGCAAACTTTTGAAACATTATTTGGCCTTTTAAACACAAGACATACAAGTTTTAGAAATGAATATGGCCTGATAATTGAGTTAAATTCATATTTGATGTTGTTTAAGAGGTAAAAAAAAGTAAATAAGTGACCAAATGAATGCATCTTGTTCTGAATACAGTCAATGGGGAAGTATAACCATGTGAATCCTTATCATGTAGAAATAAGATCACATGTATGCATGAATAGATCTTTACATCTTCTTTTTTTTATGTTAAGCCACAACCCAATTTCCAAAATAGTTGGGGCACTGTGTAAAATGTAAATCAAAACAGAATGCAATGATTTGCAAATCTCATGAAGCCATATTTTATCCACAAAAAACAAATCAGATGTTGGAACTGCAAGTTGAATTTATTTTATGTGAAGGAGAAGCAATATGTGAACACAGTCGAGAAACAATGGCAGGCTTTATGTCTCAAAGCTCATTGAAAATGTACTGAGGCCAAATGGAAAACTGTTCTGTGGTCAGGTGAGATCTAGATATTCTTTTTAGAGGCCACAGACCCTGTGTCCTTGTTATCAGAGCCCAGATCAAAATCCCGCATCTTTGATTGTACTGGTTTACATTAGTGCCTAAAAAACACCCAGGACTGGTGAGGAGCTAGAATCCTACATCAGACAAGAATGGGACAACATTCCTCTCCCAAAACTCCAGCGACTGGTCTCCTCACTTCCCAGATTGTTGTTAAAAGATGACGGGATGCTACGCAATTCTAAACATGGCCCTGTCCCTACTTTTTTGAGATGTCTTGCTGCCATCGAATTTAAAATGAGCTAATATTTTCATGAAATGGTAAAATGTCTCAGCTTCAACATGATATGTTGGATAAAAGATGGGTTTATGAGATTTGACAATCATTATCTTCTTTATTTATTTACATTTCACATAGCGCCCCAACTTTTTTGGAACTGGGGTTGTAAATCATGCAGCCCTGCAGTAAATATTTTCATTTCTGGTGTGAAAATGGCATGTTTAACATGGATCCTAAGGAGGATTTCTGCCTCAAGTGAACATTAAGGGACTGCAGTTTCTTAGCGCTTTTGCATTGTCTTTTTTTTCGACCTTGGAGGTTAATGCTGAGCTTGATTTAGGAGAAATCCACTGGAATGATGCTGTGTTCTCAGATCAGATCTAATTTTGCATTGTGATGATATAATAGTTGACAGAAAGGATATCCAAAGCTCCCAAAATAAAAGTTCAGCTCTGACACACCAGGTTTAATCTCAGTATAATTAATAATGACCTTAGGCAGCCAAACGTCCAGATCTTTCTGGGTCTGACTGTGATTTTCATTCATGTAATCCAGGAGGGCTACTCCGGTTTCTCCAGCTGTCAGGGCTGTCGGAGGTGTGAATGCGGGCCAGCTTCCACCCGCTCCACCTGCCATCCTCTCACCCACAGCTGCCCCTGCCGCCCGGGGGCCGGAGGTCGTTACTGCGAGCGCTGCCTTCCAGGATACTGGGACTACAGCCCCTCCGGCTGCCAGAGTAAGTCATTTGTCCATCATACCACACGTCAAATGTTCTCATGAAAAAAAACAGACCCCAGGACCATTTGTGGAAACATTCAGAAGAAGCTTTCCCAGAGGAAGACGCTGAGCACGTTCCCACACCCACCAACACATAGATCACATGATGTCAGAGAGGCATCTGCTGAGAGATGTGACCCTGCAGCTGGAGACTCTCCACGGAGAGCTGGATGACATCACCACGTTACCCAAACCTATGCACAACTAAAGAGACTGACACAGCTGCCTGAACCATCAGTCCCACAGCAGAGAGACCACAGACAGATGTGCAGGACTGGAGCCAGATCACCATCTGTTGGTCCTGATAGAAATCTAAAAGCTGCACTGACTGCTTTAAAAAGACCTAGAGTTCAAGATATTTCTCACTGGCAGTTTTAGGGAGTTTTCACACCTGTAGTTCATTTGTTGTCAACTTTGGTCTTCATTAGGGACGTTTAGGCTAACATGTCTGCTGTTTCACATTATGGAGAAAAGGTGAAAGCATTCCCCTCTTATGGGCGGCCCGTGGGGGTCAGCAAAACTACAGTCTATGCTACTCTTCAGCAATGATAACCACATTTCATTTCTCACCTGTTATTAGCGACAAAACTCAAAATTGTATTCACTGTTGCTTCAGTTGAATATAAATTGTAAGTGCTCTCGTCTTTAAAGGGTGTAGGCTTTTTTGTAAAGTTGCCCAATGGGCTGGTCCATTGATCTTAAGAGGATATTTTGGTACTTTTGCAGTTGGGTTTTACAGGTTGTTTGCAATCATGTGATCCTAAATGTTTTGTGGGGTTCAGGAGGTGGAGGACAGCCATTAGGAATGAATGAGAACCAGGGAATGTTAGAACTTTACAGCTTGGACCGTCACACCGCAGTTATCATCAGAAAATTTCAACATGCATTGAATATGATCTCTGCACTTGATCACAGTTTAACCAGTTTACCCTGAGTGGAGGCGATAAATACCACAAATAAGTCAGTCCTGCAGACCTCCTAGCATCTGGCGTCATCTAGACCAGTGGTTCTCAACAGGTATGGCCTCAGGACTCACCAGTCTGTCTTATGACAGATCGTGACCCAGGTTTCCATAAAATTTTCAACAATGCATGTTTAGTTAATTGAACACGTTGCAGTTTGGAGCATGAGTGGACCAAAATATCTGATAAAAAAAAAAAAAGGGACAAAACTGACAAATTTTATACACACTTTCTCCATCATTATGTGTCCATTTTTGCCAATTTTCCAGAGAACTTGAGAAATTGCATCTTTATCATGCAAAAAGTAGCCATTTACTGCAAGAAGAGGAGATGAATTAGTTGAAATGTTGATCAAACATTCAAATTTACCCAATTTCACAGTAAAACAGGGTAAAATAAAAGGTATCAATGCATGTCCAATAAGGACTTCAGGACTTTTGCCAGCTTTTTTTTCCCCACACCTGGTCCTGACCCACCAGTTGAGAACCACTGATCTAGACAGATGAAGGGGGACAAGCGTCTTATCGAGCTCCTCCTCAGTCTGTCTCAAACATGCTCATGCTGTTCACAAGAAAACCTGTCCAGCAAAATGGTTTTTTAATGTTAGCCACTGTAGCTAACTCTCATTTGAGTTCCAGTTTCCTTTCCTCCATCCTTTGTTGTTATTTAATCCACATTTTAAAAGTCAGATCAAATGAACAACCAAATGAGCCGGTTAAAACCACATAAAGAGCTGTATGGGAGCCAAACAACCAGCTCTACTGAGCTGAGCCAAATGATCTGGATATAGACTGTAGAAGAATTGGACAAACCCTGTGTGACGTCAGCCGTCTGCTTGCAACAGGCGGACTCAAACAGTTCTTAAAGCCAATCTGCGGCGACAACCCGCCCAACCTAAAAACCCACCCACTAAGCGTGACTTCCTGTCAGCTAGTTAGCATTCTGGTTGACAGAAACGTAGCTTCTGCCTGTCGCGCTGTCAATCAAATGAGACGCACCAATCAGCCCGCAGTGAGGTTTTTCCTAAATATAATCTAAACCATTGTGGTACAAAAATATTCACCCCTGTACAGTGAGAGCACATGAAGACATTAGCTAATGAGACACATTTGTTTTTTTTTAACCAGGCTGTGCACCAGTTTATTTCTAGTGTAAAAACCGGCTGTTTAACAGGTGTCCAGATGGGACTTCCGGTGTTCCTGCAGCCAGCTTTAAGCGGACACTCGCTGTATTGCAATTCTTTGCACTTCCACATTGGCTTCATTTTTCAGGACCAGAGGTTGCCACTTGGATGTGGATCTCTTAGAGAGACAGATTTCCTGTCACGATGGATAAGAGTGAATGGAGATCAGCTGAGGAAACGCGAGTAAGATCAGATTTTAATGTGCTAAACGGTGACGAAATTGTACTGAACCAAACCGGATCACTTTGTGGAAACAGGCCATATATGAACATTGTGTCACACAGCCCTTTTTATTTTACTCTATGCCTGCTTTGAAAGCTTTGCATAGTCAACCGTTAAAAACATGGCCTTTATGATAGCATTTAATTTATGCAGAAATCAGCAATAATGCAACAGTGTAACAAATCAGTCCATGATTCAGACTAAGCCAAATGAACTATAGGTGTAAAAGCACTCTTAGATGAAGTGTTTCTGTGTCTGTTTTTCCACAGAGTGTGACTGTGAAAGTGGACACTGTGACATGCACACAGGAGAGTGTCTGCTAGAGGCTGCTACCATCAACCTGTGCAATAGCAGTGAGTAAAGAGACTGCACTACAGCAGAGTAATATCTAAAATATAAAACAAACACAACACTGACTCTGGTTCTTTTGTGGTTTCAGGTTGTGATGAGTGTATCTGGCACCTGGTGGGGGACCTGCGTCTGTCCAATAAGACCCTGGACCAGCTCAAAGTGGGAGTGTTGAACATCTCCACTGGAGCTGCAGCCAACGACAGACTCAAATACTACAACTACACCGCTCACCGACTGCAGGTTTGTACAGGCCTACAACCTTAGACACCATTTATTTAATGTCTCGCATCTGTTTATACAATACACCGGCAGAGATTTAAATCTGAACAGTTTGATGCAAAAATTTGATCATTCATATGGATGCACTTTAATGTGAACTGAAAACAGTTTGGTATCCGATAGCTGAGACTGCATATGTAGACGGTCTGGGATGTCTTCATCTGGACTGGATTGGTTGTGTAGACTTGTCTACTTTAATCGTGCACATCTGTTCTAAGAGATCCTATTGCAGCGATTACTGACTGCGGTTTCACAGTAAGAATTTCCTCTAGAGATGGCGTTGGTTCACTGAGAAATTCAGACGCACTCCTGCAAATCACATCAACTCTTCAGATGTAGAGCATCACAGTGCTTTATTTTCCTTCACATGTTTCTTACATTGACCACTGAGCCTTTTTATGGTCTAATAAATGAATTGATTTGCTTTTCTCACAGACTCAGTTTCAGGGCTGGAGGAATAAGTCGTCATCGATGAAGGCTCAGGCTGGGGATCTGGAGGAGGCCGCGGAGGCCGTGGTTCTAGATATCAAACAGCTGGGAGAATCGGTCAGTGAAACGCTTGTACTTCTCTGTATGCATGATGTGGAATTCAGATCAGTGCTTTGACAGAGTGGGGGTCCAAACCCTTTAGGGGTCTCAAGTGAGCTTTATGGGGGTCATGGAGACCTGGAGAAAAAGAGAGTCTGACATCTGCTAGAATCCTCAGAGTTACTCTGTTTTAAATCCTTAACATTTTCTTTACAGATTTGGTTAAAACCAACAAACAAAAAGTATCAAATAAAGTTTTTAAATGTGTTCCTGTGCTCCTCTTATTCGTCCATCATGTCTGAGAGCAGCAACCGCTATGCATGATGGTAAATACTGCCGGGCTAGTGAGCATCGGTTGTTCACTACTTTTCAAAATGCATTGTGGGATAGAATGAGTGCACTATATAGGTATACAGGTGCATCTCAAAAAAATTAGAATGTCATGAGAAAGCTTAATATTTTTTGTAACTCATTTCTGAAAGTGAAACCCGTGTATTATATAGACTCATTACACACAGAGTGAAATATTTTCCCTTTATTTCTTGAAATGTTGATGATTATGACTTACAGAGAATGAAAACCCAACAGTCAGTGTCTCAGAAAATTAGATTATCTTGAAAAAGTTCAATATTGTAAAGTCATGGTGTCACGCCTTAATCAGCTATTGAACTCCAAACACCTGCAAAGGTTTCCTGAGCCTTTAAATGGTCTCTCAGTCTGGGTCAGAAGGCTACACAATCAGGGGGAAGACTGCAGACTTGACAGATGTCCAGAGGACAATGATTGACACCCTCCACAAGGAGGGTAAGCCACAAAAGGTCGTTGCTAAAGCAGCTGGTTGTTCACAGAGTGCTGTATCCAGGCATATTCATAGAAAGTTGAGTGGAAGGAAAGAGTGTGGTAGGAAAAGGTGCACCAGCGTAAGGGATAACCGCAACCTTGAGAGGATTGTCAAGCAAAATCCATTCAAGGATTTGGGGGAGCTTCACAAGGAGTGGACTGGAGCTGGAGTCAGCGCATTAAGAGCCACTACGCACAGATGAATCCTAACATGGACTACAAATGTGGCATTCCTTGTGTCAATCCACTCCTGAACCAGAGACAACGTCAGAAGTGTCTTACCTGGGCTGTGGAGAAAAAGAACTGGACTGTTGCTCAGAGGTCCAAAGTCTTCTTTTCAGATGAAAGTAAATTTTACTGTCATTTGGAAATCAAGGTCCCAGAGTCTGGAGGAAGAGTGGAGAGGCACAGAATCCATGTTGCGTGAAGTCCAGTGTGAAGTTTCCACAGTCAGTGATGATTTGGGCTGCCATGGCATCTGCTGGTGTTGGTCCACTGTGTTTTCTGAAGTCCACAGTCAGCGCAGCCATCTACCAGGACATTTTAGAGCACTTCATGCTTCCTTCTGCTGACAAGCACCGTGGAGATGCTGATTTCATTTTCCAGCAGGACTTGGCACCTGCCCACACTGCCAAAGGTACCAAAAGCTGACCCAACAATGCAGAATGCAGACCTGAAGGCCACTATCAAAGCAACCTGGGCTTCCATTACACCTGAGCAGTGCCACAGGCTGATCGCCTCCATGCCACGCCGCATTGATGCAGTAATTCATGCAAAAGGAGGCCCAGCCAAGTACTGAGTGCATAGAAATTTCTGTTGAAAATATCCTTTTTTATCTTATGTAATATTCTAATTTTCTGAGACACTGGGTTTTGGGTTTTCATTATCTGTAAGCCATAATCATCAACATTTCAAGAAATAAAGGCTTAAAATATTTCACTCTATGTTAATGAGTCTATATAATACATGGGATTCACTTTCAGAAATGAGTGACAAAAATATTGAACTTTTTCATGAGATGTACCTGTATATAGTGCACTATAGGGAGTGATTTCGGACACAGCCTATGTGAAGCTGTCTCCTTCCTCTAAGTCCTATTTTCAGACCACACTGGTGTAGCAGAGCAGCAGTCAATGAAATGATGATTCACTAATCAACATACTGTCAGCATGGATTTAAAAATGTGTTTTCAAATGCAGAATAATCACATTTTAAACATAGGTGATCTAAATCAAGCAATTAATCATGATTTTTTAAAAATTAGACGACAGGTCTAATCTGTATGCTTAAATAGATTTTACAGCAACCAGCAGCCTGAAGGCCCTCAATGACCTGGCATGTTCCTGTTATTTAAACTAGATCTTTGTAAAGTCACCTGATAGTTCAGTCCAGTTCAGTCTTTAAAAGTAAGTGATTGATCGGTTGGTGTCATTGATCAGTTTCTGTGGTTTTCAGGAGGCTGTGGTGGAGACTCTGGGGAACAGAGTGGACAATGACACCCTGGAGACGCTCACGCTGGCAGAGCAGCTCAACACAGACCTCAGTGACCTCAACATCCAAATCGAAGGTACAACACAGCTCAACTGATGTTTGAGAACGGCTACACCTGAGATTGTCAGATCTGGATTTAAAACATGGAAGACAGCAGACATAGACATAGTTTAAACATTATTATCCTCTGAAATCACTACCTGGACAATTTAGCGAGACTGAATTATGACTGAGGACATCTACAGAGGCTGGAACACAGAGCTGTTTGTGTGCATGTCTGATGATGAATTTTTTTGGAGCTCCAGCCCTGCTGTGCTCTCTCACATCCTTTAACCCAGTGTTACTCAACCCAGCTCAACCAAAGAGCCAAATTGTTGAAAAGTTCGTTTGCAAGAGCATCAATCTAAGAGGTAAAGAGTGGCAATTAAAAAAAGTTAAATGTGGCAAAAATGGTCAAAAAGCAGCAAATATTGAGAGAAAAGTGGCAAAAATCTGTGGGAATTGACCAAATAATGACTTAATAGTGGCGAAAATGCTGCAAAAAATTAATGAAAAGTGACCAAAATGGGGTAAAATCAGAAAAAAGGTGGGAAAAACAGGTAAAAAGTGGCATTTAATTGCAAAAGGCAGCTGAAATGCGCAAGAAGTGGCAAAAAAGGGGTAAAAAATTGCAAAACTAGGATGAAAGTGTCAAAAAGTTACAAAAAGAAGTGGTAAAAATAAACTTAAAGCGGCATACACTGGGCAATGGGCAAAAATCAGAATAAAGGTGGGAGAAATGGGCAACAAGCACCAAAGAGTGGCAAAATGGGAAATTAGTGGCATTTAATTGCAAAAAGCAGGTTAAATGGGCAGAGGGTGTCAAAAGAAGGGTGAGAAAAGGGGCAAAAAAAAGCAAACAGCTGGATAAAAGTGTCAAAAATGGGCCAAAAGCAGTAAAAATGGAATTGATGTAGCAAAAAAATTGCAAATAGGGGCAATGGAAATAAGCAGACAAAAATAGAGGTAGACAATTAAAGCCTACTGTGTGAGTGTGGGGAAACAAAGTGATTGATGATACCCACAGTGGATTATTCTGAAGTAAAATTTTCCTTTTCAAAGTTTTCTTTGGGAATAATATTTCAAATTAAGACATAAAAAGTCACAAATCATCACAAATGAGCCACATGTGGCTCTAGAGCCACGTGTTGAGTATCAGTGCTTTAACCTAATATGAATGAACAGATGGGTTAACAAATGTCGCACAGTCCTGCAGACGCACTCTAATAACACCCGATATGCCTGCATGTCCTGTCCCTGCAGCTTGGTCCAGTCTCTTGGCAGTATCCTGTCCCACAGCAATCTTGGCCCCTCCACTGTGGAAAACATCATTTAATTTTGCACATTGGGCCAAAAACTCTGCTTTTGCACAAGCTTTTGTTTTATCGCAAAAAAGCGGTTTCATGTTTTCATGGGAAACCCACATGCATCAATTTTCTGCGACTTCTGACATCAAAAATTGAAAAAAGTCAAAAACAAAATGACCACCAGCCAGACAAGCTTGGGATTGGTTGGCTCCCCTGGAGGTCATGTCAAACTTTGTCAGTTGCATGATTGGGTTTTTCGTGAGTGATATTTGAATGATTAAATCTGTTTGGGCTCTTATCTCATCCATGTATGTTCATGTATGTTGACAGACATGATCCAAGACTGGGAGCTATACAGCGTCCACCAGGATGTGGATCCAGAGGTGGTCAGACAGAACACAGAGGTGGCCCGGGGTATGGTGGCCTGGATGAGGACCCTAGATCTGTCCCCACGAGAGCCCGTCGCCACTGACGAGTCCACTGAAGCCCATGACGGTAATATTGGTTCACACAAATGGAGACTAAATAGTACACTCTACAATACAAAACAGTGATAATTGGCTCAAATTTGGATCAAAATCCCAACCTGATGTCAGATTCTGCTCCACGTAACACTCATAGAATCAGTCAGCATCAGTAAAACACGACATATTTGATGTCAGTGATATTTATTTGTGGTTCTGATTGTGTTTCCAGTGCTGAGGCGTGTCCGTCAGTTGGAAAAGAAGCTGATGGGCACAGACAGTCGCCTCCCGCCCATCAGAGAGGCCCTGTCCAGTTTCTCCACCAGGCTGTCGGATGCTCAGGGCTTCCTCCACAAAGCAGCCAGCAACGTTCAGGAAACAGAGGACACTAACAAAGCCAGCACCCTCAAATATCAGAGGAACCAGGTGATTTCCCATCTATGTAGCTCTATTTTTATTCTGTTTTAGAATGAATGATTCAGTAAACAGTCCTCACTCCCTTCTGTGGAAGAATGTGCTGCTGCAAAACTTAAGATCTGTCTGCTTAAGCAGAGAACATACAGGCAATCCTCTCTCCTGTGTCTAACAATGAGGAGTTTTCCTCGATCACAGTGAGACACATTAAACATAAGAAAAGGCTAACTCTGCATCCAACAGAAGCTATAAGTGAGGGCGGTCTGGTTGTTGTTTGTCAGGCATGCTGTCTTTAACTGGTGGTTTAAGTCCTGGGAACAGAAACTCTGAACCATCTGTGGACAGTTACAGCAGGAGGAGGCCCACACCGAGGGAAGAAGCTACACTACAGAGTGATTTTTTTCCCTTTGAATACATGAAAAGACTTCAGACAAAACATGCATTTATATTCCAAAGATACAGCCAACACACAGAGTTATTACAATTCAGGGAGATTCATCTTAAAGTAAGAAAACAACATACACTATCTGTGATCTGCATAGAGCATCCATAGCATGAAGCCACATCTGGGCAGGAAATTTAACCAGATACTGATCCACTGTAATAAATCCAATGGTATCTACTGTATTAGCTTCTGTCATACTCCCAGAGAAACTAAAGTACCACCTTAAAGGTGCAGTCACACTGGTATTTGAAATGGTCAAATCAACATTTTTCTTCTAAAGTAAAACACTAAATTCAACAGCAGCACTTGGACTCGACATGGTTGATCTATGGCTGCACTTATAGCCAAAATCATGACATTTCCTTGCATTTTAGCTGTTCTTTTAGACAAAAAATGATGTTTTGGGTGCCTGAAAGTGGCACATTCTGAAAAATAATGTGAACTTTTCAAAACTGCTCTGTTTCTATTGATACAGCACATTACAAAGTAATCCATTAAAGTAGTTAAGGGGTTTTGATTTTAGTTTATTTAGAAGTACTATATACACAGTCACGTAACACGTTGCTTTTTAAAGTAATGCTTCTCAACTCTGGTTGTGCAAATTGTTGATAAAATATTAGCAAATATAATCAGTTGCCTGTCAATCAGGTATCCTGACATTCTTAAAATTGCTGTGTTAAAAATAACTCCATTTGGGTCGAAAAAAGGACTAATCCAACCCGAAGTTATTTAAACTCAGCAGGGTTGGGTTATGGGCTTGACCTGGCAAGTTGGTTTATTTATTTATTTTTTGACCCAAAAATTGAATTAAAATTATCAGGTTGTTTAGTAAAATATAAATGTAAAGGTACAAGTAAGCATAAAAAAATACATTTTATTTAAGTGTGAAAAATTCTTTTAAAAAATGTTTAAATGGCCGAGCCAGATTGCAGTGGTAGCAGGCCACACACTACACGATTTTTAAATTCAAAACTATTTTAAAACCGTGTGAGACCACAGATTTGAGGATAGTTTCAAAAGAATTTACATCTTTAATCCTCTAAACGCACACGGTAGACGACTCAGATCTCTGTCAGATCACTGGAGACCACACACCTGCCAACCTGCCAGTGACGTCTGTGATCACATGACTTCAGAAAAAAAAAAAAAAAAAACAGAAAAAACAAGCACTGACATCTCTCAATACCACCTTGCTGTCCCTCCACAACAGGCTTCCCTGGCATGTGTTACAGGTGAAGCAAAAATCATAAAACACGGGAAAGACTGGGGATGAAAACCTGGCTGGAATTAAGTTAAAGTTGTGTTTATAGTTGTGAGCTGTAAAAATACGTGTGATCTGGCTGTGACACGACCCCATCTGCTCGCTCTCATTGGTTGTTGTGGGTACTTTATCTGAGGCACTACGACCTAGAATCGTATACCATTCAGGATGTTGGAGGCTATATGCCGCGATTTGCAGCAGTAAAACAATCGTGTTGACACCACACACATGAGGATTATTCAGGTAAACAATCGTTCGCGGTGAGGCTCCTCTCAGGATATGCCCCCGCGATCGTCGGGGGAGGCAAATCTTGCCTCAAATCGAGCTTAAAATCCTGTAGTGTGTGGCCAGCCTAAGCAAGTCAGTCAAGGCATCCCTCGCCTCAGTGACACTCCAACTCCTTCTCGGGAATCCCGAAGCGTTCCAGCCAGAGTATAGAGAGATGCAGAGCTGGCATGCACCCTCTACAGTTAGACTCTGCATTATTTTCTCTAACATAGGCCAACCCCTTCCTGTGCTTAGGGAATGACCAACTCAGTGGATGGCTTCACTCATGGTGCAGAAGTGTTACCATAGAAACAACAATAATTCACCAAAAACATGAGCAAAAGTATCCCAACAATGATCACTGTACAAAACACACCATCTAAAATCATATACATGCAAAATAAGACATCTAAACAGCACACCAAAAGCATGATGGGAAAACTTCAGCCCCCTGAATTTGAAATGGCGGTGTCGCTCCCCGTCCTCATTTTTTGACAAGTCACAGAGCTATGACCTGTTTGTACTTTTATAGCATGTGGATGGAAGTATTAGAAAATACAAACAGGATGATTTTTGGCTCATTTTACACAGAAAAGAGTCCAAGTTAGTATATAGAGGGATTCAATATGCAGAACACTTGTCTTTCCAGGATTTACTCACTGGATTTATCTTTTCCCAGGATGTGTTGATTTATGGTCGAGTTAAACCCCACACAGCTCAAACTTGGACACAGACAGTTGTGATGAGTCCCTTGTCGTCATCCCCTGGCTGACATTACTCGTCTGCTGTCCAGTAGAACAGCTGAATTCTCTCCGTGTCCGTGTGTTATCAAGAGTGGAGATCTCTATGATCAGGGTCTGTGCTGTAAATCAATGCAGTGAATGGTGCACTAACCAAACATGGAGCCTCTCCTAATCTGGGGCTCTTCCTCGCCTCAGCGCAGACTGACCGGTCGACCCCGGCTGCAGACACAGTGTGCTCACGGCGGGGTCATCACAGCCAATCAAACGCTCTCGTCATTGTGTATAAGTCAGTCATGCAGTCAAATTAAAGGTGGGGTGTGGAAAACAGAGAGTAAAGACATTTCATGTTCTACCACGAACCACAAAGGTACTATTTTATTTTAAAAGGGTTATTTTAAAAATACAAATTTGTGTTGCCTTGTATTTATAAATTTGCATTCTGAAAATCTATAATCTCTTTTTTTGGGCTATGCAGTGTTCTTCCAGCCTGTACCCACAGCTTGTGATTAACAGTTTTGATATGAATTTGTATGTCGCCTTTCTACCGTGGATGACTGAACATGGAAACTTGTAGTGAATGCTAAGGGCAGAATATTCATTAACTGGTACTTTTACCTATCATTACACAAAGGCCACAATGATTTACATATCATGACAGAGAGACCATGATGCAAACTGTATCATGATACAGAGGCTACAAGACTTATTACAGAAAGGCCGCAACACAATATATAGGGGGATATAGAGGCTATGATACATACACTATATTGCCAAAAGTATTCGCTCACCTGCCGTGACTCGCATATGAACTTAAGTGACATCCCATTCTTAATCCATAGGGTTTAATATGACGTCGGTCCAGCCTTTACAGCTATAACAGCTTCAACTCTTCTGGGAAGGCTTTCCACAAGCTTTAGGAGTGTGTTTATGGGAATTTTTTACCATTCTTCCAGAAGCACATTTGTGAGGTCACACACTGATGTTGGACGCGAAGGCCTGGCTCTCAGTCTCCGCTCTAATTCATCCCAAAGGTGTTCTATCAGGTTGAGGTCAGGACTCTGTGCAGGCCAGTCAAGTTCATCCACACCAAACTCTCTCATCCATGTCTTTATGGACCTTGCTTTGTGCACTGGTGCACAGTCATGTTGGAACAGGAAGGGGCCATCCCCAAACTGTTCCCACAAAGTTGGGAGCATGGAATTGTCCAAAATGTTTTGGTATGCTGAAGCATTCAGAGTTCCTTTCACTGGAACTAAGGGGCCAAGCCCAGCTCCTGAAAAACAAGCCCACACCATAATCCCCCCTCCACCAAACTTTACACTTGGCACAATGCAGTCAGACAAGTACCGTTCTCCTGGCAACTGCCAAACCCCAACTCGTCCATCAGATTCCCAGGTGGACCAGCACAATTCATCACTTCAGAGAATGCGTCGCCACTGCTCTAGAGTCCAGTGGTGACGTGCTTTACACCACTGCATCAGACACTTTGCATCGCACTTGGTGATGTATGGCTTGGATGCAGCTGCTCAGCCATGGAAACCCATTCCATGAAGCTCTCTACCACTGTTCTTGAGCTAATCTGAAGGCCACATGGAGTTTGAAGGTCTGTACTGATTGACTCTGTAGAAAGTTGGCGACCTTTGCGCACTATGCGCCTTAGCATCGGCTGACCCTGCTCCGTCATTTTACGTGGCCTACCACTTGGGGGCTGAGTTGCTGATGTTCCCACTTGCTTCCACTTTGTTATAATACCACTGACACTTGACTGTGGAATATTTAGGAGCGAGGAAATTTCACCACTAGACTTGTTGCACAGGTGGCATCCTATCACAGTACCACGCTGGAATTCACTGAGCTCCTGAGAGCGACCCATTCTTTCACAAATATTTGTAGAAACAGTCTGCATGCCTAGGTGCTTGATTTTATACACCTGTGGCCATGGAAGTGATTGGAACACCTGGTTTCAATTATTTGGATGGGTGAGTGAATACTTTTGGCAATATAGTGTATCATGACAGAAAGGCCTGAATACATTATGTATCATAATGCAGAGGTCACCATTCGACAGGTATCATGATACAACAACTACAATACATATCATGACACAAAGTGCAACAATTACCATGATACAGAGGCTACGATACGTATCATGTGGCCATTATACAATACATATCATGATACAGAGACCACAGTAAGACATGTATCATGACAAAAAGGCTGCAATACAATACGTATCATGATGTCAAGTCCACGATATGATATGTATCATTATACACAGGCCAAGATACAATACACTTTGATTTGAGATAATCAACTCATCTTAATAAACACATCCTTGGTGCCATCTCTGACCTGTTTTGGAATGGACATGTGCTGCATCATGCAATTTAGCATCCGCTGCCATCTGGTGGCTTTTATGGTAACTGTACCATAGGGGGTGTATATAGTAAAACTGCCATCACAGCATTTAGGGCCAAATAGATTCTGTAACATTCCTATTAATGCAAGAATTGGCAAGAAGCATGTGCTGGATCAATTTTGTGAGAACAGGCCTATTAGGAACACCTTGTCATCCACCAGGAGGAATGGGGGCATTCCTGGAGAAGTTCAAGCAAATATACATATAGATGATCATTTTGAGCTCCAGCGTAGCACAGTCTTTAGAGTAGACAACCATACTCAGCGGCTACAGAAGCACAGTTTTGAGCATGCTTTCACCACTTTTCAGCTGTCCCATCTGATAAAGGCAAAAAGCCCTAGAATGAATCCTTAAAAAATTTGATCATTTTGCTTTCTTTTTGCCCTCCAGGCGAAGCAGCAGAGGCTGTCAGAGGACTACGCTGCTGTCAATGATACTCTGGAAACAGCCCAAGGCTTCATCTCAGAGACAGAGCAAGCCGTGGATGGGATGGATGCTCTAGTGCAGGTGAGGCCTAGGCAATGCTTTGGACCCTGATGGTTTCTAAAGATGAGCGGGAGATGAAATCATCTGTGGGTCCCTGATGTCCAATGATGCTCAGGTTTCTTAATGGCTGACTGAATGAGAGAGTATGTTACATAATCTAATAGACAGCGTTATCAGGCTGCAGAATCTCAGACCCTACATTGAATTTATTCATGAAATGGATTTCAGAGACGCAGCCGCTGTCACATTCTTAAACAGGCCAATTTGATTTGGAGGCAATTTGTGGATTGCTGGAGATTGAATAAGCCGTGTTCTCAAACAGCTCTCCACTTTTAGTCCAGTAGCTCTCTATTGAGTTATTCTGTGGGGGATTGTAATCTTCCTGAGGTAACAACGTTAGCTCGACTCTGTGCCTGTGTGAAGGCTCTGAGTCATCTCAAGGCTTACAGGTTCCTACAGTGGGACATAAATGCAAAGTACCTTGCATATAAAAGTAAATCTGTGTTTTTATGTGTACTCTTTGTGCACAGAACGTGTCCCAGTACCACGCAGCGATCGATGGAGCCAGTCAGCAGCTGAAGGAGAAGGCTGAGCGTCTGTCGCTGGCCGACAGAGATCTGGTTCAGAGGGCCGATGACCACGCAGAGGAGATGGACAGACAGGCCAACGAACTGGAGGAGTGAGTCTCCATTATCAATTATTCCTGTCAGATACGATTAGTCAGAGCCGACAGCCAAGGAGAGAGAAAAATCATTATTTTTCACCTCAAACTCGCTGACTTATTAAAGTAAAAGCATGGAGCGAGAGGGAAAGAGGAAGGAAATTTACATTTTTAAATTATATTCCAAGCTATATCAAAAACTTTTGGGCTCACTGGTGATTTGAAAACCATTGAATTAAAGCAGACAGAAACTGGGATGCTGTGTAAAATCTGATACACTTTATGTAAAAAAAAAAAAACAATGCAATGATTTGCAAATCCTTTTCAACCTATATTCAACTAAATACAGCTCATTTTAGTGTTATATACAATCATGCTGACTTTAAAGCCTGCAACATGTTCCAAAAAAAGTTGGGACACAAAAAGACCAGGGAAAGTTGTTGGAGGCTCCTAAAAATACCTGGAACAATCCACAGGTATAACAATAAAGCTCTGCAGTATCTCATGTTGCCTCATATGATGTGCCTCAAGTACCAGCCCTAGCATACACCACCAGCAGCACATCACAAGTCAAACTCCCAATAGCCACCACTGGGCCAGACTATTGATACCAGAGGTGAGAGCTCGCTCGGGATTCTCCTCCCAGGCTCACCAGGTAGGAGAAAGAATGATAGGAGCAGTGGCCTCCTACTTAGTCTACACCTCTGAAGTAAGACAAAGTCAAATGTCTTCTTCTGTGCTCTCAAACAGAGCTGATACTCAGCAGCTAAGAAGGACAAATCAGCTGTTTTTCAGGAAACACTCTGCCTTGGCCGTGTTGGTAATAGGGATGTGGCTTGTGGGTTTCTTCATAGAAAATAACTGAATAATAATTCAATGCACGTTGGACGGCATCAGTTTACTTTTGGGCTGGAGAATTGTATAAACTCAGTTCCCACTCTCTAGAACACTGATCATCAACTGGCAGCTCGAGGGCCACATCAGGCCCCCCGAAGCTTCCTGTCCGGCCCCCGAAAGATCATTAAATTCAGTAAAGGAAGAAAAGAAGATTTTAAGAGTATGCTTTTGCTTTAGATACCTGCCACTGTTAAATCCATCCCACAAACAATTTACAGTGAAATATTTTGGAATGACTGACAATTTGATCTGTTTTTACAGAAATTTACTGTCAATATTTAAAAATGGTTAAGGTTGGCAAAGTGTTGCAAAAATTGGCAGAAAAAAGTTGTGAAAAGAGGTTAA
This sequence comes from Cheilinus undulatus, assembly GCF_018320785.1. NCBI lineage: Eukaryota > Metazoa > Chordata > Actinopteri > Labriformes > Labridae > Cheilinus > Cheilinus undulatus. The sequence continues at coordinate 5,866,841 of NC_054878.1, forward strand.
AATGTGTCAAAAAATGGTAAAGGAGGAAAAAAAGGGCAAAAGGTATCAAAAATTGGTTACAAATGACAAAAAAATAGTGCAAGAAAGTAAAGAAAAGGGGTTAAAAAGTGGCAAAAATTGGAGAAAAGTAGCAAAAATTGATAATATGGTGGCATAAAGGGGATAAAACATGCAGAAAAACTGGTTTAAAGGGGTTAAAATCTTTCAAAAATTGGGTTAATGAGGCAAAAAAGGGCAAAAAGTATCAACAATGGGTTAAAAGTGGGAAAAATGGTTTTGAAGTTGCAAAAATTGTTGAAAAAATCTAATTCAAGAGGTTAAAGAGTGGCAAAAATAGAAGAAAAGTGGCAAAAATTGATAAAAGAATGGCACAAAGGGGATAAAACATGCAGGAAATGTGGTTTAAAAGGGGCTAAAATCATGCAAAAATTGGGTTAAAGAGGCAGAAAGTATCAAAAAGGGGTTAAAAGTGTCAAAATGGGTTAATATTGGTGCTAAATGACAATTAGGGAGGGCCCATTCTCTTGGATTTTCAGGGGTCTGGCCAGTCCTGTTGTCAGACCTGTCTCATTGTGGCCTGCTGCATTATAGATAATAGGGATAGATCTCACTGGTAATGACTAAAAATGTCCTGCACTTTAAAGGAAAATACAAATACTATTGCAATAATATTTCAATCAGACCAAAATGTTAATTTAATTTTTGTGTATTTGAAAATCCGGCCCCCAGAGTTTCTGTTGAGACTAAATCTGGCCCTTGTGCAGTACTTTGATGACCCCTGCTCTAGAATACCCATGTCCCCATTTATTTCATCTGTATGGCAGAAGATTAAAAAACAGCAGCAGCAACAAATGTCAACAGCATTCCTTGTGTGTTAGGTTTAAAATAACTAAAACTCTGTAATTTTACTGTATCTTTGTCTATCCTAAAATGGGGAATGATAATACTAATAGGTACATATAGGTTTGGAGCAACATATGCTTCCATCCAGACAGTGTTTTCAGGGATATCACTGCTTATATGCTAAGACATATTCTGCATGAGTTACAACAGCATGGCTTCACAATGAAAGAGGGCGAGGCCTGGACTGGCCTGCATGCTTCACAGATCTGTTTCCCATTGAGAATGTATAGCACATTATGGAGCCCAAAATATGACAACACACACCCTGCACTGTTGAGCCACTGAAGATATATATAATGAGGAATGGGAATCATTCCTCTTTAAACTCTTCATCCATTTCTGTCTTCAGGCCCCAGACATTTCTAGAGTGATGTTGGAAGAAAAAATATGATGGAACTCAGTGATAAACATGCTCCTGTGCCAACTTTTTCAGAACTTTTCATACACACCCAATTCAGAATGTGTGTATATTTCTAAAAACTATTAAATTAATCCGTTTCAACATTAAATATCTTGTATTTGTGCAGTTTCAGTGAATATAGCTTGATAAAGTATCACTGTGTTCTGTTTTTATTCACATTTTATACAATGTCCCAACTTTTTTGGATCTGTGTTTATGTATTCCACTGTGAAGTTTCATGCCAAACTATGGAAAACAAACCAATGAAAGAATACTCAACATAGACAGTTAAAATTATTATACTTCATAGGTACGAGAGGCTCTGAGTAGTCTCTGTAATCCAATCCACTGTTAATAAAGAGAGATTGATTTCTGCAGCTTAAATTCAATAGGATTCCCAGGACCACCAGGGAATTTAATGCTATTATATGCAATCTGGAAACAATCAGATAGGACTCTAACATCTATCATCCGTCTCCTCCAGGGATCTGAGAGCGAGTGATGCTAACGGCTTTGTGCACAGAGCCATCAGCGCTGCCAATGTCTACAACAACATCATGAAATACACTGATGATGCCAACATCACCTCCATCACCACCCTGAACTTATCTCAGAGAGCTGAGGATGTGAGTTATATTCCCAAAACACAAGGCATGTATTCATTTTTCATTCTGTCAGCATCTGGAGCTCTGTTATATGTTGTTTATCAGGCCATCGATGGGATCAACGCTCAGCTGGGGTACCTGGTAACACAGAGTGACAATGTCTTTAAGGAGTCTGTGTCGTTACACTCAGAGCAAAAAGGTATGGAGCTTTCACAGAATCATTAGTGTTATTTATCAGATGTTCCTCTGACAGTGTGCATCTCTCTGTCTCAGAGGTAGAAGCTGAGGTGGTAGAACAGCTGAAGTACATCGAGGAGACCCAAGAGACCATGGATAAAAACACCAAGAAACTCGCTGAGTTAACGGAGGATATCAGTGGAATCCACCCAGGTACCTGCAGAACATTGGTCACATACAATGATGTCATTAAACAGCACTTCAACACAAGTATGTGGTGGATGGCCTCATTTTACCCTCTTTATTTGCATGTAGCCCTCCACCCTGGTAAAGATATATGACATAAAGTCAATAATGTGCTTTTATTTTGAAGGATATGCCTCCATATCTTTGCTCCACCCATATCAAGTTCAAACTGACCTGTTTTTCAATGAAAAAATGTTTTTAAAAAATGCAATTTGATGTTTAGGAGGTTGTGGTGGGTTCTGATGTTGAACCAGTTGAGAACCCTACAAGATCGAGATAAATGGCTGTAGGTGACAACACAGCTAGTTAAGTCTACTCGCAGGCATCCCAAAATATCAGACATGCATTTCCTCAACCAAGTCTCTCTCAGCTACTGAAAAAAGGGCAAAAAATTCCCCTCCTTAGCCTCAGATGACTAAGCAACTGTACTTTCCATCTTCAACAATGTCTCCTCTCTTTTCTTTTTCCTTGTAATTACTGCGGTTTATTATACTGCTGATCAGTACTCTTCAGTTCCAACTAATACGCTCAAGCAGAGACAAGCAGAGAATGTCGTGGCTGGATCTGGAACCTGCATAGATTTTGCACTGTTGGGGAGTGTATGAGCGAAATTTTGCAGATCGACATGGTCTTACCAACCCACAAGTGGACCTCACAATAGCACTGGCCACAACAGTGTAGCTGCCTTCGAGGCAGTGGCGGCACAGGGGTCAGTGCTGTTGCCTCACTGCAAAAAGGTTTGAATACTATATACGTGGGCTCACTCAAGGTACTCTGGCTTCCTCCCACAACCTAAAAACATGCTCGTTAGGTGAACTGGTGACTCTAAATTGCCCGTACGAGTGAGTGTGAGCATGCTGGTTGTTTGTCTCCATATATGTCAGTCCTGCGATGGACTGGTGACCAGTCTAGGGTCCCTACTCCACCTCTTGCCCAATGCCAGCTGGGATAGGCGCCAGCTGCCTGAGACCCCGAACGAGATAGGCAGTGTGGAAAATGGATGAATCACCCACATTTCTATTTCAACATCTCCCTCTTCTATACTTCTGCAATCCTCTTTGTCTCCCTTTCTGTAACTTCCTCTCTCCCTCCTCCTTCTGCCTGCATTGCCCTTACCCCCTTTCTAAACCCAACACAGCTTTGGCAGATTGCTGTTCCAACATGAGTCTGGTTCTGCTCTGAGTTTCTTCCTGCCATAAGGAAGTTTCTCCTTGCCATGGTAACTTTGCTAAGTGTTGCTCAGTGCTGAGCTCCTGGTGGATTCATGTTGGGTCTTTCATTATAAATGATATTAAAGAGAGCTCTGTCGAGACCTGCCCTATTTGTAAAGTGTCTTTTGGTTGGTTGGTAGGTTGCTTGCTTGCTTGCTTGGCTGACTGACTGGCTGGTTGGTTGGTTGGTTGGTTAGTTGGTTGGTTGCTTGGTTGGTTGGTTGCAGTGTTAATTTCATTGACTAAAACAATGACTAAAAATGTTCGTCGATAGCCTTTTTTTCCATGACAAAAACTAGACTAAGACTAAAAAAATAGATCATTGATGACTAAAACTGACAAAAACTAAGTTTAGTTTTTCGTCAAGATGACTAAAACCAGACTAAAATGTTATGTAGTCTTTTGTCTGATATACAAAATCTGTGATATTTCTTCTCCATGGGTAAATCTGTCAAAATACAATGCAGCTGTAGCTATTCTGCCTCTCAGCTGTAGAAAGCAGGTTTAGCAGAGTGCACAGAACACACCACCATGATTTGGTACCAGATTTAGGCAAGAAAATAAATGCTTGGACTAAAAGTAAAGACTATAATGTGAGGACTTTTTATGGACTAAAACTAGACTAAAACTAAAAAGGATATAAATGACTAAAATGTGCCGAAAACTAAAATAAATTTCATAAAAGACTACAACTAAGACTAACATTAAAAATAGCCCCCAAAATTAACACTGGTTGGTTGGTTGGTTGGCTGACTGGCTGGCTGGCTGGCTGGCTGGTTGGTTGGTTGCTTGGCTGGCTAGTTGGATGGTTGGTTGATTGCTTGGTTGATTGCTTGCTTGCTTGCTTGGCTGGCTGGTTGCTTGGTTGGTTGCTTGGTTGGTTGGCTGGCTGGTTGCTTGCTTGCTTACTTGCTTGGCTGGTTGGTTGGTTGGTTGGTTGGTCGGTTGATTGGCTGGTTGCTTGGTTGGTTGGCTGGCTGGTTGGTTGTTTGGTTGGTTGGTTGGTTGGTTGGCTGGTTGGCTGGTTGCTTGCTTGCTTGCTTGCTTGCTTGCTTGCTTGCTTGCTTGGTTGGTTGCCTGGTTGGTTGGAAAGCTGGTTGGTTGCTTGGTTGGTTGCTTGTTTGGTTGATTGCTTGCTTGCTTGGTTGCTTGGGTGCTTGGTTGGTTGCCTGGTTTGTTGGCTAGCTGGTTGGTTGCTTGGTTGGTTGCTTGGTTGGCTGGCTGGTTGCTTGCTTGCTTGCTTGGGTGCTTGGTTGGTTGCCTGGTTGGTTGGCTGGCTGGTTGGCTGGTTGGTCACTTGCTCACTTTGGTTGGGTGCTTGGTTAGTTGCTTGGTTGTTCGCTGGCAGGCTGGCTGGTTGCTTGATTGGTTGGTTGGCTGGTTGCTTGCTTGGTTGCTTGGTTGCTTGGCTGGTTGCTTGGCAGGCTGGCTGGCTGGTTGATTGGTTGGTTGGTTGGTTGGTTGGTTGGTTGGTTGGTTGGTTGGTTGGTTGGCGGGTTGGTTGGCTGGCTGGCTGGCTGGTTGCTTGGTTGCTTGGTTGCTTGGCTGGCTGGCTGGCTGGCTGGCTGGCTGGTTGGCTGGTTGGTTGGTTGCCTGGTTGGTTGCTTGCTTGCTTGCTTGCTTGCTTGCTTGCTTGGCTGGCTGGCTGGCTGGCTGGTTGGTTGGTTGGTTGGTTGGTTGGTTGGTTGGTTGGTTGGCGGGTTGGTTGGCTGGCTGGCTGGTTGGTTGGTTGGTTGCTTGGTTGCTTGGCTGGTTGGTTGGCTGGTTGGTTGGTTGGTTGGTTGGTTGGTTGGTTGGTTGGTTGGTTGGCGGGTTGGTTGGCTGGCTGGCTGGTTGGTTGGTTGGTTGCTTGGTTGCTTTGCTGGCTGGTTGGATGGTTGGTTGGTTGCCTGGTTGGTTGCTTGCTTGCTTGCTTGCTTGGCTGGCTGGCTGGCTGGTTGCTTGCTTGCTTACTTGCTTGGCTGGTTGGTTGGTTGGTTGGTTGGTCGGTTGATTGGCTGGTTGCTTGGTTGGTTGGCTGGCTGGTTGGTAGGTTGGTTGGTTGGTTGGTTGGTTGACTAGGTGGTTGGAGTATAAACCAGGCTTTAGACAAAGGTAATCAATGTCTCAAAGTTAAGATAATCAGATTTAGTTACCTTCATCTGCAGCTGTCTGGCATTCTGAGTCCTACTATCCATGCTGCTGTCACAGTCAGCAGACACTGAGGGGCCAGAAAAGATCATGATTACCATCACAAGATGGCAGCACCCATATATCAACCCCAGGATTCATCATTACAGTCTATGATCCCATCACTAAAGCAGTTAACTCATACATCATATTCATACTCTATCTGCTGTTTGTTGAAGGAACTACATCCTTAATTTAACATGGAGGAGCTGAAAGGAAATACACTGAGCACTACAGAGTAAACCGGTACAACCTCATGTACTTAGAGAATTGAAAAATAAAATAACTTACCCGTACCTTTTTCATTCAAAACCATTATTATAGCAGTCTTATTTGAATATACTCTTGGGCCTTCACAGTCTGACCTACCAGATCAACTGTTTCACATGTCCATGGCATGGGAAATATTTCACATCCATCTGAGAAACACCCTATAGATGGGGAATGGGATCTACTGATTAACAGATTAATGGCAAATTACACTGGCATAATGGTTTGCTTTTGTTGAAACAAAGACTGAAATTAAAATAAATTGTGTCCACTTTCAGACAGGACCTCACAGCGTCTGGATTTCACCGTTGAGATTGCTGAGGGGACTCTGAACCGCTCAGCAGAGGTCCTCCAGACCATCACCCCCATCAGCAAAAAGGTGGAGGAGTGGGCCAACAGCATGAAGAACAATGAATACTCCACCGATGCTTATGAGCAGGCCGTGGAGTCTGCAGGAGAAGCAGGTATCAGAACTGCTGTAATACTCAAAATAACAACCACAAAGTAAACTTTGATGGTTTTAGAATCTTAAATGGTTGACCTGTTTTCAGTGGAGAGCCTGAATGGACTGGTTCCCGCTCTGCTAGACAAGCTGAGGGTGGTGGAGGAGAAGAAGCCGGTCAACAATGTGACAACCAACATCAGGAGGATCAGGGAGCTCATCGCCCAGGCCAGAAGTGTGGCCAAGAAGGTCAGGGCATTGTTTAAAGCATTTACAATATGATACAACCTTTCTTTGCCGGGACAATGTAAATGAGATTCTTAATCTCAGTGAGGTTTTCCTGGTTAAATGAACATAGATAACCATTAGTCCAAGGGTTTGTTTGATAAGTCCTGCATGGTTTAGGAAGGCTCCTACCAGACTGAAATGACCCACATGTATTCAGAGTACTCTAACCCTCCTTACACATAAAAACCTTTTTTGTAATGGTATTTGGTTGGGGTCCAAATCTTGGCAATTTAGAACAAAGTATTTAAACTCTACATGTCGTGTTAATGATATGCATTGCGACTGCCCTCTACACATCAAAACCTTCTACTGCAATTAACTTTTTTGCAAATCACCAACTACCAAGAGACATTTGTGGTGCCATCTACTGTCACCACAAAGGTCAACAGCTACTGCCCACACAAGTCCTGAATATGGTGGTTACTTTTTCGTTTCTTCAGGTCCAAGTGTCCATGAAGTTCAACGGTCAGTCGTCTGTGGAGGTTCATCCTCACAGTAACCTGGAGGAGCTGAAGACGGTGACATCCATCAGCATGTTCATCAGAGTGGACCCTGACAAAGACCCTATTGAGGACCGCTTCATCCTGTACCTGGGAGACAGAAATGTGAGATATTTCTGCACTTTGATCAGGTTGAATATTGTGTTTCTATGGAAGTAAGTCAACCAGGAAACATAGTTAGAGGACACATATGGAGGTCATCTAATGAGTTAAAGCACTTTTAATTATTTGCACTCTTAGGCTGTGTTCCCACTGCAAGCCTTAATGTCCAGTTCAGAAAATTTGAACAAAATATGTTTGTGAACTGATCTGTAGACTATGTGTAAAAAAACAAGTGTTGATGTTGGGGGTGTAACGGTACAGAAAAATTTTGGTTCAATACATACCTCGGTTTTGAAGTCATGATTTGGTATGTTTTTGGTACGGTAATTGAACCGAATAAATACAATTCAATTTTTAATTTTGAATTAAATTGTATTAAAATAAATAGGCTGAATACATTACATTTTAATTATCAATAATGCAGCAACCTCCTTCCAAAAGTTCTTCAATGATTACAAATAATAAACAAATACAATTTTGAATTACTAGGTTATTTGAATTGATATATTGACATATTTATACCCATTCTTTAAACACTAAAATTTCCCAGCTAAGTTGAACGTATCATCATGCAACCATGCGTTAGCTTGTTAAGTATGCTAATTAGCATCTATTCTGACGATTTCAACGCAGACTTCAGCACTGGACTACTTTTTTAATCAATGGGACCTACTACAAAGTTTGGGAGAACTTTTCACAGCTCATCTTGGCGGATAAAGAGATTAGAGCTTTGTGAAATCTGATAGTCGAAGGTAGAATTTGAGCCAGAGCACCATTGTTTTAATAAAAACTATCTTAAATGGTAGTAATTCATAACCGGCTTCGAGACTTTGTTCTTCCTCCTCCTTACAGTGATGTTCTTGCTTGAGTGGAGCCTTTTCAAGGCTTTAATTGGTCCGCTGGATGGCGTGCTGTCAGCGTCACACCTGCTGAATAATGTCAGCGCTACTGTTGTTGTCTTTGTCCACTGTTGTGTTTTACTGGAAAACAAAGAGTTCCTAAACAGGACACTTTTATCTGGGGATATTCAGGCTGTTGCTGGCGTTTGCTGTGGTTGTGTGGTTGTTAGGACAGTGTGACAGTGAGTTGCGCTCTGGTTTTCTGTCTGTATGTGAGCTTCGTTCCACATGTATTTGTTCGGTACACGTCTGTACCATTCCAAGAGGCCCGTACCGAATCAGTACGGTACGAATACATGTACCTTTACACCCCTAGTTGATGTAGACAGCACCAAAAAATTACAAAAAAGAACTTGCATTTAAATTTTGAAGTCATTATACATGCAAAACTCAAGAGCATATGTTTTATGATTTTAGCCTCAGATTTTACCTCAGACTTTCCCTTAAAGAACCGGTCTTTGTGATAAAAGTGCCTTGTTGACTGGATAAAGTTTTGAGTATAGGCAGAGAAAGTTTCAGGCCCTGTCCATGCAGAGACGAATTCAGGAGTATAAGTGAAAGTTTTTTTGTCGTATTGATGTTTCATCCACACAGAAACTGCTTTTTGGGAGACCATAAAAGCTACTTTTTGAAACCAGGTCCCAGAGTGAACAAATCTTTAAACGCTTACCGTTTCATCACCATGTGGACAGCCTACTGTCACACATAGCACTGCCCACTAACGCCGCATGCACTCATGCCAAATGTGGTCAAGCCAAACCAACTACGGTGATTACAGGTTTTTGCTTGTGCTGCATAAGCTACTGAGCTTATTAAGGCTTTTACAGCAAAATCTGATGCTCCTACACACACGATGTTCTTAAATCCACCATGGAGTGCAACCAGAAGAGAGTTTGGGGCAGTTTTCTGTGATCTTCCTCTCTCTTTTATTTACAGGCTTGGCATATATACTACAGTGTTTTCAGTTGTTCCCTGCTTACAAGGACATCTCCTGAAACCATCCTGTGCTTACGGAAAACTTTGTCAAAACAAAACAGAAATATATCATTTTCGTCTCCGTGTGGACGAGGCCTCATATGTACACAGACAAGTTTCATGTGTGCACGGAGGAAGTTTGGTGCATTGGCAGATAAAGTTAAAAGCTTCAGCAGAGCAAGTTTTGCAACCATGCAGCAAAAGTTTCAAGCACAGGTAGAGAATGTTTGTCCATGCGCTGAGAAAGTTTTATGCATGTGCACAGAGGGAGACAGTTTCTTTATCAAGCAGAGACAACATGAATGAGAAGAGAATGAAAACCTGAGCAATCAATTACAGAGACAGTTTTGAGCACAAAGGTGGGTGTTAAGGGAAGGTTTGCAGGAAAACCTGAGCACAAACTCCACACATTCAACTGTGCTCCTGAGTTTTGTAACAATAATGACTCCATATACAACGAGGCTACATTTGTATTTAAACAAAGCTGGTGCAACCAGCTGAGCACAGATCTCAATGGGGATTGAAAGTAGATGTCAGCCTTCAGTGGACACTAGAGGAACTGCAGTTTCTGGCTCCTCTATCTTGGCGTTATTCTTCAGCCCTGGAGGTTGCTGCTTGGATGATAATACTATTGTCTAGTTACATGTCAGCAATCCTGATACTGACAGCTCTAGATGGAAGCATTGTTTCAGTGTGAGATTGGTCTTGACTGTTAGTAAGTGGATCCTGTTATTAAGGCATATATAAATCAGTTTTTGGTTTGACTTGTACGGGACTATCTTCAAATATCCCTTTGAAATGTGCTGTCTCTGTCAAAGAGGAGGTTAAAGGGTGTGTTTGTGGCCTTTAGATGTTGCTAAAAGTCCTCAAACTTGCACCCAGGGGCCCAGGGTGAGGATAAAAGGCTCGGGCGCTGCTTGTGGACATGAATACTTTGTTGTGATCTTGGCGGCAGGAATGACGGGCTTTGAACGCTCACAGTTGGCCCTTTGAAAAGGTCTCTAAGAGACGCTGGTGACAATAGTGCTCGTATGTGCCTTCAAAGTCGGAGTTCATTTACATAAATACCATTAGCCCCCCACTCACCCCGGCACAGAAACAGTGCAGCGGCCCAGTGTGAGGCCTCTCTGTTCTTTAGTGACACTTCACCTTGGTGATTTCACTGCTGCTGTAATGTATGCAGAGGTGTTTATGTGCAACCTTTCAGCGCAAAGAAAAGTCTCAGCATGAGAGCCATTAAGTCTCACAAATCATCAATGTTTTTGTTGCTGAACCCAGAATATTTCAGCGTAATACAGGAGGAAACATCATGATGGGAAAATGAACTGGGATTGAGCTCAGCGTGATGGGAGGCTTTTCTTCCGTTTTCTCTCACAGGGAAGGAAAGACTACATGGGCCTGGCCATCAAGAATGACAACCTGGTTTATGTGTACAACCTCGGAGGAGAAGATGTGGAGATCCCTCTGGGTTCAAAGCCTGTCAGCCAATGGCCAGCCGTCTTCAACTACGTCAAAATAGAGAGGTAAAAAACAGTTTCTGCGTCGACAGTTCTTCTACAACATACTATACTCCAGTGGTTCTCAACTTTGGGGTCGGGACCCTCTTGGGGGGTGAGAGATGCAAAGAGGGGGTCTCGTGATTCCCAAAAAAAACACTTTACACCAAGCTTGCCAAATTTTAACCAGTTTTAGTTAATTTTCCCCACAATTTTTAACACATTTAAGACTTACTTTAGCTATTTTAAACCCTTTCCACCACTTTTTCAGCCTGTTTTTGCCACTTCTAAACCAATTCTTGCCACATAAGCCAAATGTTCTGTTGACCCATTATTCCCACTATTAACCCCTTTTTTCCAATTTTAACCACATTTCACTATCTAATAAACCCATTTTTGCCAGTGTGACCAATTCCTGCCAATATCTGCCTATTCTTTCTTTCTCAGTTAGCACTATTTTGCCAGTTTATATTGTTTTTATTTCCCATTTCACCAGATTTCCACCTATTTTTGCCAGTTTAAAGCCTTTTTAGCCAATTCTTAATTCCCTTTTACCACTATTTATGCCTGTTTTTGCCACTGTAACCCATTTTTGCCTTTTTTCAGTTATTTTTTGCCATTCTTTTATATTCTTTGACACTTCTAACCCATTTCTGCTACTTTTAAGATCCAATTTCATCACCTTTTCCACAATTCTTTTGCCGTTACTAACCTTTTTTTCTGATTTTTAACCAATTTTTATCCTTTTGTTTGTTTGTTTGTTTGTTTTTAACAAATAGATTATAACTTTTAAGAAGGCTATATACTGTTCATATGATTTTAAAAAGAGATCTGTTGACTGTTCTTGAATGTGCATGGCTGTTCAACCACCTTCAGCTACAGTGGGGGTCCCCAGTCTCTGGCACCTTTAATTTGGGGGTCATGGGCTGAAAAGGTTGAGAGCCACTGCTGTACTTCATAAAAAGCCCTTACACATAGACATAAAAACATGGATTTAGAGCATATTTCCCATCTGCTCCTGTAAAGGATTTCGTGTATGAAATACATGAATGTTCCCACTCTGATTCTCTGGCCCAGATTTATGTAAAGTGATGCTGAACCTTCGCCCTTCTTTGTGCTGTTTCCTCCAGGCTTGGCAGACATGGAAAAGTCTTCCTGACCATTCCCAGCCAGACCTCCACAGACGAGCAGAAGTTCATCCAGAAAGGAGAGGCTCCAGGCACCGACTCGCTGTTTGACATTGACCCCAAGGATATCGTCTTCTTTGTTGGTGGAGTCCCGCCAGACGTCAGGGTAACGCCTTTCACAAATATTTACCAGCTCAGGTTTTCTTTTAGGTCTTCGTTTTTTCATTCTAGTGATTGTGTATTTTATTTGTTTTAATGAACTAGCTCCCCCCTCCTCTGAGTCTGGCTCCTTTTGTGGGCTGCATCGAGCTGGGATCTCTGAACAACGACGTGATCAGTTTGTACAACTTTAAAGAGACTCACGAGTTGGATGTGGAGACATCAGCACCGTGCCCCAGGTACTTGTTTTCACTGTGTAGTCTTCGTGAGGCTTCAGGGCCACACATCTCAAAATATGGCTGCAAGAATATGCACAACTTAAAGATAATATCATGTATACTTTTCAAATCTAATGCAGTTTTATTAAACCGTAACCCAGTGCAGAACACGGTCAAATATATCTGCTATTAGAACAAAAGCTGCACCAGGGGCTGTTTTTGTGCAGTATCAGAGAGGCTGGTTTTTAACCTGTAAAGCCTGGCACACACTAAAAGATTTCATTCACAGTCTACTTGCTGTAATTTGTAAATATCAGATGTGTAAGTGCTTTTATCACAGAGTACAGTATGAACTAGGTTTTAGTTTGAAAGGACAGTTTTGTTTATTTTACTTAGTAGACAAATTACTTATAAATAGCATCTCATTAAAATTACCAGATGTAATGCGAAGTCTGCTAGCCACATAATAGCACTTTCCATTATGTGTTAGCATAAAGCTAACAGAGAAAATAGAAACTTCTTTGAGCAATTACCAGTGACTTTTGCATTGTAATTTTCCCTGGCAGCATATACCTGTCAGCCAATAAAAGAATAACAGCTGACAGCTTTGTGTTTAAAGTCACCAAAATGTTAGAAGAGGATGTTATCTCACCTTTGCATGGTTTATATCCATCTCATGATGTGAAAAGTTTTTTAACTACAGGATCTTTTGGATGTTTCGCCATTTTACCCTCTTATAAAAGAAAAAATATGAAAGTTTGGTAGTTATGAGAAAAAATTATGTTTTGAAAAGTCATACTTGTGTGATTAAAAGTCAAATTTATTAGTCAAAAGTTTAAATCAGGGGATAAAACATCAGCATTATGAGTAAAACAGTCACATTTTTAATTTAGGGGTCAAAACTATGAGTTAAAATGTCACATTTTTGAGTTAAAAGTCAAAATTACAAGTTAAAAAGTCAAAATTTTGGGTTAACATGTCAAAAAAGAGTTAGATGCCAAAATTTTGTGGTTAAAATGTCAAATTTATTTGATTAAAAATCTAATTCATGAGTTAAAAGTCAAAATTGTGAAGAAAAAAAGTTAAAATTATAAATTTAAAATTTATAAAATTTTGAGAATAAATTTTAAAATTATGAGTACAAAAGTCAAAAATATGAGTTTAAAAGTAAAATATATATATATTAGTTAAATGCCAAAATTCTGGGTTAAAAGGGGCAAATTTATGTGATTAGAAAAATCAAATTTATGAGTTAAATTTAAAAATTATGGGATAAGAAGTCAAATTCATGAATGGAAAGTCAATACTTTGAGAAAGTAAGTCAACAAATGAGACAAAAGTGCAATTTGGGGGGGAGTTAAACAGTTGAACTAATGAGAAAATGTTATTATAATGAGATGGAAGTACAATCATGAGAAAAAAGTAAAAAAAAAATAGGACATAATAAGTCAAAATTAATAAATAAAAAGTCAAAATTATGAGATAAGAAGACAGATTTATGAGTTTGAAGTCAAAACTATGGGGGAGAGTCAAAATGATAATATTACAAGACAAATTTATGAGTTAAATGTCGAAATTACAAGTTAGAAAGTTAAAAAGTCAATAAGACAGTGATAATAAAGAGAAAGTTCTGTTATGAGATAAATAGTCAGATCTATGAGATAAAAAAAAGCCAAAAATATGAGTTTAAAGTCAATTTATGAATAAATAGTCAAACTTGTGGGATAGGAGATTATTATACAGTTATGGGATTATTAGTCAAAAAAAATTAAAGGTAGTGATAATTATGCATCAAAAAGTTAAAATCATGATAGCAGGTCATAACGATAAGATGATTTTTTTAAGACTTTTGTTTTTGGGCGTTTTTGTGCCTTCATGTGATAGATGAGGACCGTGGATAGAGTCGGAAACGGGTACAAGAGCAGGGGAGAGACATGCGATGAAGGGCCTCAGGCCGGATTTGAACCCGGGCCGTCTGGGTACATGGGCTGCGCCTTTAACCACTAGGCCACCTGCGCCCCATAATTTCACTTTTTGTTTCATACTTGATCCATACCATACTTGGTGATCATTTTCTCAAAATCCCATAAGGATATTTCTTTAAACAATTACCCAACTTTCATATGCTTTATTTTCTTCTTCATGGCAGAAATGGGCTTATATATATTACGTTATTATGAAAATTTAATTTTTAACAACACAAGTAACAAACTTAACATCTCCGTTTTCTCACTCAGGTACAAGTTGGCGTTTTCACAGAGCCGTATAACCAGCTACCTGTTTGACGGGACGGGCTATGCTCTCATCAACAACATCGAGAGGAGAGGAAAGTTTGGGGTCGTCACCAGGTTTGATATTGGAGTCCGAACCGTGGCGAACAACGGCGTCCTGTTCCTAATGGTCAAAGAGGTGAAACCAGAGACTAGAAATGAATATACTGTAGGACAGTCACACATTTTATAAAGTATCATTTTTTTAGGCATCAGTGAAGTACGATGGCAGACATGTTTATTTTTTTCATTATCTTTTGTATTTTGTCTCTTTGTAGGATAAATTCTTCCTCTTGGAGTTAAAGGATGGCTACCTGCGCCTCATGTATGACTTTGGCTTCAGCAGTGGGCCTCAAGTTTTTGAGGATAAACTTCCTAAACTCCAAATAAATGATGCTCGATACCACGAGGCAGGTTTCTTCCTCTAATGTAACGATCAGAGCTGCCTGTTAATGTGGCTGGTATCCATAATCGCCGGTCTTTTTCCACAGGTGTCGGTGATCTACCATCAGTCGAAGAAGGTCATCCTCCTGGTGGATAAGAGCCACATTAAATCTATGGAGAATCCTAAAACCACTCTACCTTTCGCAGATATCTACATAGGAGGAGCTCCCTCTAGTATTCTTCAGTCCAGGTGAGCTCAGTGAACCTGTGAGGAATAAAAGTCATCACAGCAGAGCTGTGTTTTTATGAACGATATTTACAGCTGTGCTACAGATGTTTTACTGTTATTCTGGTGTAGCAGGGATAATCAGGAGAGAGTATGACAGAGTTTTAACAGACTGTGTCTCCACAGGCCTGAGCTGTCCTCCGTGGTGGGCCTGAAAGGCTGCATTAAAGGTTTCCAGTTCCAGAAAAAAGATTTCAACCTCCTGGAGGAGCCCGGCACCATCGGCATCAGCAGCGGCTGCCCAGAGGAGTCATTTGTAAGTCCTCCAGACCAATCCACACTGTGCTGATGTTAATGAGCTGCATGGCTGCTGGTATGGACTAGAAGTGAAGTGCACACACATCTGCACACAAACCTGAGCTAACACTTTGACGGGAGAGAAAATAATCAGCTGTTCTAGTTCAACAGCTCTCACTCAAGTCGATCAATATTACCGTTTTGAGATCAGTGAGCAGTAAGCCGAGCAGAGAGTGAAGGTACTGAAAATAATGAGAGTGAGATGTGTTTGTATTGTGACAGATGTCCCGTAAAGCCTATTTCACTGGAGAGGGCTACCTGGGATCAACAGCCAAGATTTCACCCTTCGATAGCTTCGAGGGAGGACTCAACTTCAGGACGCTGCAGCCCAGCGGACTTCTCTTCTACCACAGTGAAGGGGTACTGTCATCATACCATAAGTGTCTGACTTTACACAGGATATCAAGCAAGAATTACTTTGGTTGGGTTGGAAAATTTAATCATGGTAAAAAAGTGGACTAACACATCCAGATCATAAATTTACCATGTATTTCTTTCTTTTCTTTTTTCCTGCTGTTTTCATAATTTCTCTCCCTCTTTAGTCCGATGAGTTCAGCATCTCTGTGGAGAACGGAGCTGTGGTGATGAACTGCAGAGGCACTCGAGTCAAATCCCATAAAAAACAATACAACGATGGAAGGATGCACTTCTTGATGGCCTCAGTGAATACTCAGAAGTAAGTTTTTAGTCTCACAGCTGCAGAGCTCAGAAAGCACCCAAGAGAGATGAAGGTATATATACAGTATATGTACTATATGGACAAAAGTATTTGGCCACACCTGTTGATTATTTAATTCAGGTGTTTCAATCAGACAAGTTACCACAAGTGTATAAAATCAAACACCTAGCCATGCAGTCTTCATCTGCAAACATTCATGATACTAAGTATGTCGTTCTGAGGAGCTCAGTGACTTCAAGCGAGGTACTGTGATTGATGCCACCTTTGCAATAAAAGAGATCATGAAATTTCATCCCCGCTAGATATTCCACAGTCAACTGTAGGTGATATTATTAGAAAGTGGAAGCATTTAGGAACAACAGCAACTCAGCCAGGAATGGGAAGACCACGTAAAATCACAGAGCAGGGTCAGAGCTGCATGGTGCATAAAAGTCGCCAACGTTCTGCTGATTCCATAGCTGATCCAACAGATCTGAACTTCCACTGGCATTAATGTAAGCCCAGAAACTGCAGCAGGAGCTTCATGAATGGGTTTCTAAGGCTGAGCAGCTGCATGCAAGCCTCACATCACCAGGTCTAATGCCAAGTGTGATGGAGTGATGTAAAGCGCACTGATACTTGACTGTGGTGAAGTGGAAATGTGTTCTGTGGAGTGATGAATCACGCTTCTCTGTTTGGCAGTCAGATGGGTGAGTCAGGGTTTGGTGGATGGCAAAAAGAACATTACCTGCCTGACCATGGGCATAGAGTGGGGAGGGTACTGATTACCTGGTCCCACAAGAAGGGGGGAACCTTGATAAGCCTTGAGTTAAAAGTGTGCTTTTATTTTACTGACTCAGGTAATTTGTGTCGTTATTAAATATATAAACAACTTGATGAATTGGTCAAAAAACTGAAATATCTGTCTAATAGAGTAAATAAAGAAACCAGGGGTGGAGAGCAACATAAAGAAAAGAGGAAAGCAAAAGTGTGTGAGGAGGAGTTGAGAGGTAAGTGGAAAAAATATACAAATGCAGTTTTGTAAGCATTTTCCTAAAGCAGGGATTGGGATGCTAAAATGTTATATTTTGTCTCATAGCTTGGAATAGGGTGATGAACACATAAACCAATGTGAAGGTAATGATACAAGGAAAGTACAAATATTTCTCATTAATGCTGGGAAATAATCGTTAAAAAAAATACATTAAAATGCTTAGATGTTCATACAAAGACGCAACATTTTTTTCCCTTGGTTGGTCAGCTGAGAGGGGCCCTGTGTAATTGTCCTTCTAAGGGCCCAAAATCACTAGCTACATCCCTGTGCCTGAGTACATTGTGCCAACTGTGAAGTTTGGTGGAGGGATAATGGTGTGAGGCTATTTTTCAGGGTTTGGGCTAGACTCCTTATCTCCAGTGAAGGCCGATCTTAATGCTTCAGTGCTATGCTTCAATCTCTGCAGCAACAGTTTAGGGAAGGTCCTCTTATTCCAGCATGACTGTGTCTCAGTGCACAAAGCAGCGACATTGTTTGATGAGTTTGGTGTGGAAGAACTTGAGTGGCCCTCTTAGATCCCTGACCTCAACCCCACTGAGCATCTTTAGTTTGAACTGGAACGCAGAGTCTGAGCCAGGCCTTCTGGTCCAACATCAGCGTCTGACCTCATAAATGCTCTGGTGTAACTGGCAGGCGGCTGAATACTTTTGTCCATATAGTGTATGTGCCAGTCAGAAAAGAAGGCGCACTGTCAGGCGTAATAATTAACTGACTGGCCTTACTGTCTGCAGGTATTCGCTGCTGGTTGACGACAAAGACAAGCAGGAGAAGAAACGTCCGGCTTCAGCCTCCAGATCCTCATCAGGTCCTGCAGTGAGGACGTTCTACTACGGAGGATCACCGAGCAGCAGCTTTAAGAACTTCACAGGCTGCATCAGCAACGCCTACATCAGCAGGTAAACCCTCAGAGAGCGGTCACTACAGCTGAGTGTATAGAGTCATACCACTGTATATAGACCTTGCGCCTTTATTTCTGCCCAGACTGTTCCACTGTTGGAGCTTTTTTCAGGATTTGACTGCTTAACATGGGCACTGTGCTCCCTGTCCCTCTGAGGGACTCAAAGATGGATCTTAGGACGTGGAGTTGCTATGGCAACATGTTCCCCTCACAGCTCTTGGGATATAGCAGCATGGTCAGCAGCCTTAAGCTTCAAAATATTACTTCCTTGGTTTCCAAGCCTCTGCTGCAGATGCAGGACTCAGTTTGCAATATAAATAACACAAAATATTATAAATAAGTCAGTTAATCAGCATTAATCAGACTTGAGAAGAAATATTTCACATTTAGAAAGTTTTACCCAAACAAATATTTAGTATATTGCTTAAACTGGGGAAAGGATGCAGCCTTAATGCACACATATATGTGGTTAGGTCTTGAAAAATTATCATTATCTGGGTTTGAATAAGAACGCTAAACCTATTGGAATCCATAACTGCAAGACTGTGCTTAATTCTTGATTCCAACTAGCTAATTTTGATTACGGTCACTTTTATCGAAATGAATGACCTTCATTAAACAGTACAAACCATGACTATGAAAAGAGGCAGCCTCTAGGGAAGCAGGTCCTGCTTAGAGGACTGTCTGTAATCATGTCCATCCATAGAAATAAAAAACTTTAACCTTAATTATTTACTTCATGGTGCTACTTACAATGTTGGGGTTTAATCCTGTGATAACACTCAGCTTACTTTACATTATTTCATACACAATAAATGCATATTCAGTATGTTTGCAACCCAGACCCACTGCCTCAGGTCTTCCTCTCTGTCCTTTCCCTGTTTTTCCCATCACTCTCCATCTGCCATGGTTTATTAAATCAGAAATGCCAGAGAAAATGTCAGATTATTAAAGGAACTTTGACTTTATCTTTTATACACAACATGATCTTGGTTTCCTCAATAAAAGTCCCATGTTCTCAGGGTGCTTTCATACCTACAGTTTGTTTGCTCTGGTCTGAATCATGAGCCAGTTTGGTCCATTGTTGCATAACTATGTCAACTCTGGTCTGTGTTTACACTAGAGCATTTATAACTAGTCTAAAATGTGTGATGTGCAATGAAAATGTTGTCCAAAGTTCTTGTGATTTAGAAAGTAGAAAAAAAACAGGCATTTAAAGTGGTAAAAGAAGATTAAAAGGTGGCAGGAATGGGTTTAAAGTGGCAAATATGAGTGGAAAATTTGGTGAAATGGGCGTTAGAAACTGGGAAAAAGTGGTTTGAACTGGTAAAGGGGGTTAACTAAGACACTAAAAGGGGAGAAATTGGCAAAATGGGCATTAAACAGCATTAACAGTGGCAATAATGCTTCAACAGTCGCAACAATAGGCAGAAAATGACTAGAGTTGGTTTAGAAGCCACAAAAGAAGCAGAAAAATGTAGTGGAAAGGGTTTAAAATTGACAGAAGGGATTAAAAGTGGTGAAAATTTGTTCAAATTTGCAAAAATCTGCAAAAAAGGGATGAAAACAGGTGGTATTTGGTAAAATTGGTGTAAAGTTGCAAAATGGGGTAAAAATGGGTCCAAATTATGCAAAAACTGATGAAAAGAGGCAAATAATAGTGGCAGAAATGGGCAGGAGAAGTATTCCAGAGTGGCACAAATACATACTCTAAGCATTTTAACCCAATAAAAGTTTGACACACTTTTCAGCTCCAAAATAAGGGCACTGTTATTCAGGAAACTAGCACCAATGCTTTCGATCCAACACACTTTCACTGATACTTTCAGTAAATCAGAACTGAGGAAGGCCCTCTTTCTGGGTGTTTCAAGGGCCCAGACAAGTATCCGGGTAGACCTTCTCATTGACCTCCCTTTTATAGATTTTTCTAAACATTTTAACTAATTTGATGCATATATTTTCATAGGAATGTGTAAAATGTACAGTTTCAAATCATTTAAAAAATATTTTATTTTGTAGGCATCTGATGACCCCCTCTCAGTGTCTCGTGACCCCCAAGCGGGTCCTGACCCTCACATTTAGAACCCCTGCTGTGTGTGTCACAGTGAGGTGCAGAGAGAGTAAAGAGTAATAATAAAGTGATCTCAGATCAAATAATTTCACAGGATGTTCATTACCTTTCTAGTATGTCTAATTAAGACAACAGCCTGATCAGATTTAAGATCCTTCAGGTCTGGAAACTGTTTTTAACCAATGTCTGACTGATTTTGGTATCTTTGGGATTTATCGCATAAAAGCACAGTGCTTGCTGCAGTTAGGCTGGATAGAGATTTATTTTTGTTCTTCCTGCAAAACAACTAAACCAGCTTCCAAAAATATCAGTCCCACCTCAAGCAGTCTTGGTCCAGTCCTGCACTGCACTCACTTTGCAAACAGACCCAAGATTTTTTAAACTAAACTGAACAGGTTTGCTTCTAAAGCACCCTGACACCTGTCCATGGACCATGTGGAACTTCTCAGCTGATATCAGACCAACATCCGTTATTATGACAGTGGAGATTTACCAAGGTCATCACAGTTTGAAAAGGACCAAGCCTCTGAATCTGACAGTATGGCCTGAGGATATTTCGGTGTATTGAGAGTGAGTCTGCAGCTTTTCTCACTGCCTCTTTCTCGTCTCTGTTTCTGCAGACAGGACCGGGACATTGAGCCTGAAGACTTCCAGCGGTACCCAGAAAATGTCCAGACCTCCCTACAGGACTGTCCGGTCCAACGTCCCCCGGCCGCTCTGCTGTCGCGGCACAGAGATCACACTTCTAGAGCCAGACAGAGCCAAGCACAGGTAAATAAAAAGACCTGTCCACAAGGAGGCTGTTTTCTTCTGACGTTAGTGTGAGGGCTGAGGAGAGAATGCTGCTGTCAACATGATGATGCCCACCTCTGTTCTAGGGTGAAAACATCTTTTCTGTTTGAAAATCTGTAGTTTTTCTTTCAAATATAACTTTAATTGATAGTTTTTTAGTCTTTCTGTTAATTTTTTTGTCTTTCTGGCATGAAAGCAACTCTATGGAAGCCCATTTACACCTCTTTAAAAAGAGAAAATAGTTAAAGTAAGGCAATAAAATTTAAAAACAGTAAAAAATTAAAACTAAAAAGTCTTAAATATGAGAAAAAAAGTTATAATTTTGAGATAAAAATCATAATTATGAGATAAAAAGCTAAATTATGAGATAAAAAGACTAAATTATGAGAAAACAAATCCTAATTATGATATTAAAAATATGAACATGTGATAGTAGGTCAATACTATAGATAAAAAAAAAATCCAAATTTGAGATGAAAAGTCATAGATATGTAATAAAAGTCAAAATTATGAGAAAAAAAGTCATGATTATGCAATATAAATTCAATAATATGTTATTAAAAATCCTAATAATAAGATCAACAGTTATAAGTATAAAAAACTAAATTATAAGCTAAAAAGTCATAAATATAGGATAAAAAGTGAAATTTATGAGATGAAAAATCATAAACATGACATAAAAAGTTATAATTTAGATTAAAAAATCATAATCATGAGATAAAAAAAGTCATAAATATGAGATATAAATCTTATATGAGATAAAAAAAAAAATTACAATTATGAGAGTAAAAAAAATCAATCATAATAAGATCTTAAAAAGTCATTTTGAGATAAAAAGTCAATTTTGGGATAAAATTTAAATATAAGATAAAAAGTCATAATTATGAGATAAAAAAATCAAAATTATAAGATAAAACTCTTAAATAGGAGTTAAAAAAAGTCATAATTATGGGTTCAAACTCTTATTTAGAAGATAAAAATTTATAATAATCAGTTAAAAATTCATAATTGTGAGATGAAAAAAATCACCCTTATGAGGCAAAAAGTTATCATTATGACGTAAATAGTCGACTATATGAGAATAAAAGTCAAAATTCTGATTAAAAAAATCATAATTAAGAGATAAAAAAATTCTAATTATGAGATAAAAAGCCAAGAAAAGGTCATCTCGTATTTTCGACTTCTTATCTCAAAATTTTGTTTTTCTTTCTCATAATCATGACTTTGTATCTCTTTATTTTTAGTTTTTATCTCATAATCATGACTTTGTATCTCTTTATTTTTAGTTTTTATCTCATAATCATGACTTTGTATCTCTTTATTTTTAGTTTTTATCTCATAATCATGACTTTGTATCTCTTTATCTTTAGTTTTTATCTCATAATCATGACTTTGTATCTCTTTATTTTTACATTTTATCTCATAATCATGACTTAGGATTCTTTTTGGGGGGTTTGGGTTTTTTCCCTTTTTTAACTTTGACAGTTTTCTTTTTGAAATGGGGGAAATGGGCTTCCGTACAACTCTGCAAAACAATAGTATCAATTTTTTTATCCTGTAGCTGCAGTGATTTCAGCCTTCCTGACATAAAAATCTCTCTTCCAGGTCAACAGGGACAGGTCTAGCCTCCCTCTGGGCCTGATGGAACTGAAGAGTGATGACCAGGAGCCATCAGAGCCAAATATCGAGCCCTGTTACCTCTCCTCAAGTCCCAGAGCGGCCCGCCAAGCCTTCCACTATGGCGGCATTGCTAACAGCAGGCAGCACTACATGGACCTCCCAGACTCGTTCTCTGAAAGGTATGTGAAGCAAACAACTCTTTATAAGAAGTCAAGGTCAAGTATTTTTAAAGCTCACTCTGCATGTCCTCTTCCAAGGCTTTCTTTGTGTGCACGCATGACTTAATGCACCTTCCACCTCCCAGGTCCCACTTCTCCCTGTCCCTGAAGACGCACTCATCCTTCGGCCTCATCTTTTATGTATCTGACGCCCAAGAAGACAACTTCATGGCTCTCTTCCTGGCCAACGGGAAGCTCGTATTCACCTTCAACGTGGCAGACCAGAGGGTCAGAGTGAGGAGTGAACAGAAATACAATGACGGTACATGGCACAACGTAAGTTCTTTTGATCTTGGTGCATGCATGGCTGATTGCATTTTCAGTTATGTGTCAACAGTTTCTGCAGTGACAAGCTCTTCTCTCCTCCCCGCTGAAGGTTATTTTTATCCGTGATGGAAGTATGGGGCGTTTAATAATTGATGGGCTCACAGTGCTGGAAGACAGAGCGCAGGGAAGCAGCGTCTCCTGGCATGTCAGCAGTCCCATCTACGTCGGAGGAGTTCCTCCTGAGAGAGCCCAGAAGAATATTCAGGTACAGGGTCCAGGTCGTGTGGGGATGTTTTCATGTTCAAAGCAAACACAGACTGGCTCAAATGAATTTTCTTTTAAAAGTTAAATCAAACAGCAACCTGGTAGGACTCCCAGTAAGTTATAACCCTTTAGAGTCATCCTGGATTGTACCAGCACACATCCAGCTCCCCTTATGACTCCTTACTCCAGTTATCTCTACAGAAAAGCATCTTCAGAGCAGTAAAACATCACAAAAAGTTCTAAAATACAACATTGGCACACAGGAATGGAGCTTTTAATCACAATTGATCCTATCTACAGTACAACTGGAACTTTTTTCTGAAGTTTTAAGGCTTAAGGAGTCCAGAAAAAATTTTAAATGTGCAATTAACTCACTCGCCATTTGTTTTATTTTTATTTTTTGGAAGCTTTATTAGAATCAGCTTTATCGGCCAAGTGTGCTCACACATAGCTTTGCTCTCAATTCAGTAGAGAAATAAATAAAACTGATGTTTTTTTTTTTTTTTAAGATTACGATTTAAATATCTACAAGCTCTTGTAATTAAACTAGTACATAGCAGTTCGTGTGCATTCAGGGTATGATTGCAAGGCATGCAAAGGGTGCAAATGCTGGATAGGTATGATCCTAAGTCTAAAATATGTAACGATGTGGGCAGATTAACATTAGGTAGATAATATCATTTACTCGTAATGGCACAAATATGCAAATGACGTGAGGCATTTTATTGCAGTCTTTAAGTTGAAGTACAGCAGTAAAAAGACAGGATATTTCCAAGCGGCAGCCTCCAGTCATGAAATATTAAGCCAAATTGCAATACCGCAAGTGTCCACTGGAGGCTGGCTGCAGGGACACTTGCAGAAGTCACGTACGCAACACCTGTTAAAAAGCCGTTTTTTACATTTGAAATGAACTGCTTAACAGCCTGGTTTCAGATGAACCTCACTGCACACTGATTGGCACATCTCATTTGATTGACAGATAGATTGACAGGCAGACGCCACCACCAGAAGGCTAGCTTTAGTGATAGCTTAGCTGACAGGAAGTCCCACTCAGTGGGCGGGCTCTTGTCTGCTGTTAGGTTGATCCAAAGTTCAACTGAGACGGGTGTGTTTGATTTTAGATAGCTAAACCTGATCTCCAGTAATTTAAGTTTTCCTCCATCTTTTACATTCCTTACATTTCTTTCCTTATAAGTCCCGCTCTAAAACGTTTATTTAAACTTCTGACATGTGTTTCCATGTGTGCCTCTGTAGAGAAACTCTCTGCACAGCTTCACCGGCTGTTTGAAGAACCTTCAGCTTGATGGGCAGTGGCTCTCCTCCAAAGCAGAGACTTTCGGGGTCACTCCATGCTTCGAGGGCCGCTCTGAGGCGGGGACATACTTCTCTGAGGAGGGAGGCTATGTCATATTAGGTACGTTTCTGACAGGATTTCCACCGTTTCATTGTCCTTTTTTGCAGTTTGAGTCTGAAGCGAGGGAATTTGAGGTTTGCAAAGACTTGATGTTAAGTCATTCTCTTCTAAATGCAACACGGTGAACATTTGGCAGGAGCTGCAACTCTTTGCAAACTGAACATCTGTTATATTACATGGCTCGTTAGATTTCCTCTTGGAGACCTTCCAAGCCCCTCTGGTCTTTCACCATCTTTGAGAGCATGGGGAGAGTTTGGTGGGTGCGGGAATATGATACCCTCAGTGCAGCTGTGGTGAAACTCTGTGAAACTGTGTCTCCAGTGGGGGGAAGGAGAGGAGGGTAAGACCCCAAAGAACAAGAGAAGTGGGCTGCAGCTGTTGGACCGGTCCAGTAATTTCACACACACACGCTCCACAGAGAGTCATGGCTGATGAATGTGTTGAAAAGGTGAGGCTGGGAGCAGATAAAACTCCGGCTCTCACTTTATCTTTTTCCCTCTGCTTCTCTCCCTCAGATGAATCATTTAACCTCGAGCTCATGTTCCAGTTGGTGATGGAAGTGCGCCCCCGTGTGGCGTCTGGGGTGCTAATGCATTTTCGCACAGCAGAGGGAAATGCCACCATGTACTTCCATCAAGGACAGGTTAGTCACTCACATGATGATCCAGAAAACTTGGTTATCATAAATGCATTCACTCACAACGAAATCAAACTGTGTGCTTGTTTTCAGGTGGTGGTCATTGTTAATGAGAGGTCCAATGAGTTTAGCACTAAGGTGACGCCCAGACAGGGTCTGTGTGATGGAAACTGGCACAAAATCACTGGTAAGATTTTAAGTACAACACTTAAAGGACATTTAATGGAACATGAAAGAGATAAGAGATGGGAGGCATCATTTACTTTGATTTGTTGGTCAGCTTGAACTTCTTTTCTGGAGGGAATCCATTATTTCTTCAAACAGTGGGAGCTCTGTGCCACAAATCCCTGACATAGTGGTGTGCAGCTTTGACCACAAAGACTTGACTCAGAACCAGTGAAATAGTGAACTAAAATTATACCAACAGAAATCAGAGGCATTCTCAGATATCTTAGTATATAGTTTATATTAAAGATAAGCATAAATCTTATGTTGACACGTTTAGATAAATGGATGCCAGATCTCCATACGGATTCCAATTGAGAAGAAGAGAGTTATCTTGAGGCAGCGGTTCCCAAACTTTTTTCTGCTGGGCCACCTTTAGGCAGATGAAAATATTTTCACTGGCTGCACAGGGGCACAGGGGTTAGGGCTGTTGCCTTACATCAAGAAGGTCCCTGGTTTGCTTCTTGGTCAGGGCCTTTCTGTGCGGAGTTTGTATGTTCTTCCCATGCACGCGTGGGTTCTCTCTGGGTACCCCTGCTTCCTCCCACCACTAAAATCATGCTCATTAGGTTAATTGGTGTCTCTAGATTGACTGTAGGTGTGAATGTGAGCATGCCTGGTTGTTTGTCTCTACATGTCAGCCCTGTGATTGACTGGTGACCACTCCAGGGAGTACCCTGCCTCTCGCCCAATGACAGCTGGGATTGACTCCAACCCCCCCTGCAGAGCCCTAAATATTAGGGCTGTCAATAGATTAGAAATTTTAATCGCGATTAATCTCACAAATTTCATAGTAAACACAAGATTAATCACAAATTAAAAGCACTTTTTTATCTGTTCTAAATGTACCATACAGGGCTATTTCTCAAAATGTAAATACCTTTATCAACACAAGTGGATAAAAATGCTTAGTTGTTCATGTCAACAACCCAAAACACAACAGATAATGTCCAAACAATTCTCTAATCTAAGCTCAACGATACTGAATGCTCCAAAAATTTGCTGAGAGCATCTTTGCTGTCAAAGTCAACGTATTAATATCACATTAACTCAAATTACTTTTAACCCCGCTAATTTTTTTGTTGCACGATTAACGCATGCACATTCTGTGTGACCCTTGACCCATCCCTTAATTTGCCAGATCAGGATGTGGCACTGTCGTGATGCAGTGTAAGCGAGCAGAATGGATACAGGACAGAGACTTTTGAATGGCAGCTTCAGCTTTCAGATGATGCCAGATAAGACTGAAGGTATTTTCTCCTGCTGTCGACATGAACTGACTCACCAGGAGTTCCTAGAGTCTTAAATAGCTTGTACCACTCGCTTGCCGAGCACACCGTCATGCAGAGAGCTGCCCCCTTAGCCATGCTGGATTGTTTACAATGGAGACTGCAAGCCGGGATGGACTCTCTATCTGGTATACCAGGTGTTTCCCGGTGGGTCGACGCACTTTTGGACCAGTATGATTTATTCATTTCATTTCCACTATGCACCAGCAGCGCTGACCCTTTATATTAACTGTTGACTGGTCTGACCCCCGTCCCATCCACGCTCAGCTCCTGCTTGAAAGTGAAAGTATTCGGAGAAAACAAAACTTACATGCTGAAACTATTGACTGTAACTGTAAATAAACGCCAAATTTAAAAAAAAAAAAAAAAAAAAGAGTGTCAAAGACTCTGCAGTCCCTGTAGGAGATTGTCTGATGCATGGTGAATGTACAGCTGCATCATGAGGAGGAGGAGATAGAGCAGCAGAGGCTGGTGTGTGACAGGTGAGCAGAGGTGTTACAGGTGAGCCTGAGAGTGAAGAAACTCTGTAGAGCATAAGAATATACATAAGCTATAAAGCATTATTAGACTGCAGGTCCCCTTTATTTATGAAGAAAAAAATTGTTTGAGATTTGAAGAATGAAAAGATGGTTAACTCTTCTTAGTACACCTTTAAAGTACTCCATTAAAACTTCTTTTACTTTGTGTGTTCATGAGTTTTGAATAGCAGCTTCAAATTTGTGTTTGTTGACATCATTAAAGTAAATCTACTGGACTGATGACAGTAATTTCTTACTGTCTTACTTTTTACATTTGGGCATTTTTTAGTTTGAAAATTAAAAAGATGATAAATAATAGCAGACATTTTTTTAGGTAATTACTTGCTTTTTCTCTTGAGTAAAGCAGATGTGTCCACCTTACTCACCTCTGACCACATCAGAACAGTGAAACACCATCAGATGTGTCTGTGCCTTACTGCTGAGCTCTCAGAGGAGACTACAGTAATCTGTAGTGTGATTCTCTATCTGTATTTAGTCTTTCTTTTTTGTGTCATCCTGTTTTGAGTCCTCTTGGTTTAAAGGGATGATTGTGAGCCTTTATATCCCCATGTTAGGTTGAAATTCTCTGCTTTAAGTGTGAAGGATCAGGATTGATCTTTGAGTGATTTAAACTTGACTGACCATGCTCTTTATGTCCATTTGTGATGATGAAGATCTGTTGTTCTGTGTTAAGCTGCTGAGAACAACAGAGGAGGAAACTTCTAGAAGTCTAAAGTTGGACACCATGCAGTCAGTGGCAGCTGCTACTGTTCAAAGTGCTTTTTGCCCACTGGGCCGCTGCGCTGGTCACGTGACTGAGCTATGAATAACCCATTGAAATGTGCAGTAAAGTAGTAAATTCCACCACCAGCTCTCAATCAAAACAGCAACAAATATAAAGAGTAGAAATGTGCTGCTCAGCCTGGACCACCTCTTCTGCCTTCTTCTTGTCTTCAGTTGTTGACTCTTCAATGAAAACTGCACTCCATAAGAGTTTAGTAAAGCAGTCTGTTCTGTCCTGCTTGTTTCAGTGATTCGAGACGCCAACACCGTCCAGCTGGTCGTGGACTCTCAAGTCAACCATGTGAAGGGACCCCTGCCGTCCAGCGCCACGGATATCAGGAAGCCAGTGTTCATCGGAGGAGCTCCAGGTTAGAAACTACACATTTCTTTACTCTTCCGCCATCATTTCTTTCTGCTAATCTCACCCTGACCTCTCCTTTCTCTCAGATCTTCTCCTCCCAGACAGCCTCGCCACCACGAAGCCCTACGTAGGCTGTATGAGGAACCTGACCATCAACAACAACCACGTGAACTTCAGTAAAGCTGCTCTGGTCAGCGGAGCAGTCAGCGTAGGATCCTGTCCTGCAGCATGACAACGTCCCGATCCCCAACATAGCACTGACCAAACACATTAAAATCTCTCTCTCTGATAAACATAACCATTAAGAGACGTGTCGTCACTGTTCCTGTTAGCCTTTGTCTCATGTCTGTTATTTCTGTCCTTTACTGTTATTGTCATCTCTTCTTTATAATGCCTTGTGTAGCAAATATGACCAAATTGTCATAATTTCTTAAACCAGAACCCATAATTTAGAGAATGCAATCAAATTGTTGTTTTTTTTAAATCAGACAGGTAAATCTGAATTTATCAGTAATTTTTACTCAAGATATCTTTTAAGTGCACCTATGAAGGACATATTGGTATATTTTACACACCCATCCAACTTTATTATCTCTATGGCACATTTTTTGTACAAATTCATGTCCAGAACTTTCTTTTTTTGCACTCTTTTATTCTGATGAATTAAAAACATTTACACCAATGCAAGCCTGGATTTTTTTTTTATTAAAAAAAGATCACTTGGAGTTGAATTGCAATGTTTTTAAATGCCAATGAAAAGGCGGCATATTTCATTTGAATACAAAAACAAAAATATAGCGAAGAAATGCATCTTTTTAACTGTCCTGTAAAGACGTTTATAGTTCATTTCTGACTATTTGGTTCGACACGTCAAATTACAAATGCAAATCCTGAATTATCATCTTCTAGCCACCTTTAAAAACTATAACTGAGATTTTAGAAGAAAACAGTTTTTCAAACTCAATAAAACTTAAAATGTGGACTAGAGAAGAAGTGATTTAAATTCCTGTGGTAATTCATGCTGTCATTGATGGTTGCTTTAAATTATATTACAAACAGTGCCCTCTACTGCTTATAAGAATGTGTTCACCCAAGCAGGTGGTAGTGGATTATGAAAGTGAAAGTAACAAAAAGCATCCATGCCACGCCACATTGATGCAGTAATTCATGCAAGAGGAGGCCCAACCAAGTATTGAAGGCATAGAAATGAACATACTTTTCAGAAGCCTGACATTTATGTTTAAAACATCTTTTTTTTAAATTGATCTTATGTAATATTCTAATATTTTGAGACACTGAATTTTGGGTTTTCTTATCTGTAAGCCATAATTCAGTGTCTCAAAATATTTCAAGAAATAAAGGCTTGAAAAACTCTGTGATAATACAATCCTGAGTTAAAACATGAGATGTGTTGATATGGCTTTTAATTTTCACTTAACAAATATTCTCAGCACTAAATATTTTACTTCAAATCACATACATTTTCATCATCTCAATTTAACTTTTTGTGACTTCAACCCTTGAGGCCTGTTTCCTTAAATAATAAAAGAAACTGTTTGAGCTGTAAATGATGAATAATGAATGAAAAACAATCAAAATTATGCACCTTGTTGCCATCTACATCTCATTGCAAAAAAATTAAATCAAATCAACCTCTTGACTGTTTAGTCAAATCTCTTCGTAAAAAATTATTTACTGTTTAATTCAAATACCGTTTTATAACTAGAATATTCCTAAACACATATAAGATTTTATCACTTGCACTTTTATCATTTAATTTTTGTGTCTTACCCTTCATAGTGGATGAGGAATGTCAGATATTAGAAGTGATACCAGGAAGAAATCACCTATCATGTTTTTTTCTGTTGTTGAAATTTTATTTCTATTATAATGCATCTCCTTTACAATGTTTCTTTTTTGTTTTGCCAAGACATAGGCACTGATGTGTCATTGCACTGTAGTTAGTGGTGTAACTGGTCCTTCTCTATTTATTATCTCGGGTTATCAATCATTAATGCACTATTTTGTTGTATTTATTTGTTTGTACGTTGCTTTGGAGGAAATATTACTGTACTGTTTACTTTGAACCAGACTAATTTCCTCATATAACTGGTTCTGGTCTAATATTTGACAGTAGAAAACACTTCTTTTCTATTTAACACAAAACTATCACGTCTGTGAGAGAGGAGGTAGAACGATGAGAAGTGCTGGGGCACAGTTTCCATGGTAATACGTCATCAGCACTCGACCAAACAGTACACGCGAAATATAAGCATCACTGTAAAAAAATTTAAAGTTATGAGCGGAATGTTACTTCATGAATATTTATAACTCAGGAAGATTTTGGTGCTGCTTTGACTCCTAAATAACTGTAAGGTATCGTCAGATGTAGGCGAACTCCAACGCCGCTGATTTTTTTTATATTCAGTTGCCATGGTAATACGTCATCAATACGCGACCAAAACAAAGTGAGGGCGCGAGTCTCTAGAAATGTTCCCAAGCTTTTTCTTTAAGTCGTTTTAACGGACTAACGTGGGGCAATAGATTAAACATGGACTAGGTCAGCTGTTTCAAAAGCATCTGTGTGTTGCTGCTGCAATGACGCAGTCAGTTGTTGTCCAAGGTGAGTAAAACTACAGTACAAATACGTTAACGAAGGTAATAGATAAAACGTTAGCCTTAAAAACATGCGGTTTTTAGGTGACTCAGGTATGAGGTGAGTATTTATAACTTTATTATTATTACAGCCTTCTGAGTCTGTTTAGATAGATGTATCTAACTTTCTCTTCGTGTTCTTCAGTGGGACAGTGTGGTAACCAGGTCGGCTGCAGGTTTTGGGATCTTGCTCTGCGAGAACATGCTCATGTCAATAAAGTAAGTGTCAATACACAACATAACAGCCTAATAACAAGGCCATTAAAGATGGCAGGACTTTCTACACACATGGACTAGGTAAACAGTGCCAGCCAGGGGGGTCTAGAGTAGGACTGAAAGATAAAAGTAGTATCAAATTGAAGTTATTTTGACTAATACTGCGATTTCAATGTTGTTTCTGGTATTAAGAGTGGCGAAGTTCTCTTTTTATATGCAAAACAAAATTATTTTTTGAAAGAGTTTGATGAGTGTTATTTCTCTGCAATTTCTGCACCAACACGTATTCTTAAATCTGTGTATAAATGTGCACATCGACATCTCTGCTGCAAGATAATTGAATTAAATGGAACTTGAAATCTTTGACACACATTGCACTGTACAGAGATATTACACCTTGGCGATATTAAAACCACAGAGGGTCATATTGCTATTCCAATAAAATTTTGATTAATTGTGCAGCCCTAGTTTAGAGCTGTCACAACAACACTACAGAGTTGATGGTAGCAGTGTTAATTTCGTGGACTAGAACTATGACTAAACATGTTCGTTGACAGCCTTTTTTCTGTGACAAAAACTGGACTAAGGCTAACAAAAATAGATCTGTGATGGCTAAAACTGACAAAAACTAAGTTTAGTTTTCATCAAGATGACTAAAACTAGACTGTAATGTCATGTAGTTTTTCGTCGAGCATTCAAAATCCGAGGTACTTCTCCACTGTGGGTAAATCTGTCAAAAAATATGCGTCTGTATCTATTCTGTCTCTCAGCTGCAGAAAGCAGGGACCCCAGGTTTGGCAAGGTGCAGATAATGATTTGGTACCAGATGTAGGCAAGAAAATAAATGTTTAGACTAAAAGTAAAGACGAAAATGTGAGGACTTTTTATAGACTAAAACTAGACTAAAACGTTTTGAGTTTTCGTGGACTAAAACTAGACTAAAACTGAAAAGGATAAAAATGACTAAAATGTGACTAAACTAAAATGCATTTAAAGACTAAAACCAAGACTAACATTGAAAATAGCTGCCAAAGTTAACACTGCATGGTAGCATAGTGAGGTAAAAGTACCAAGAGGCAGTCTAGAGTGTATTAAGGAAATTATTTGGATTCATTTGATGAAAAAGAAAATACAAAGATATGCATTCATTATTTTTTTTGAAAAATAAATCAGCTAGGACATGACACTCGTATTGTTGCAAGATTTGATTCCTTATTTTTTAACAGGACCATTTTAAATTTACCGAGTAAAATGAAGACTCAGAATTTGAAACACTTGTCCCCAGTGCTGCAAAACAGTCAAGAATGAATAATAATATATTTTGCCACAATGTTGTAGGAAATATTTTCATGAATAAATTACTGTGAAAGCCTTGGGAACTCTAGCTGTAAATGCTACCTGTCTTATTATTATCTATATTATTATCTCTATCTGCCACAGTGAACGGTTTTATCAGCCCACTGGTGGCTTCTTGTTTTCATCAATAGGTACACAGTCTGTAATTCACTCTTAAAACTACATCACGGTTTTTATTAACACACTGAAATGATAATGTGTTGAAATAGGAAAACCTTTTTAATTAAACAGACCTGTCTGGTTGCTGAATGTTGAATTAGTGATAAGCTATCAAATAGGCATGGCATTTATTGTATTTGTGAAATCTAGATTATGATAAATGAAAGTCTAGTTTTGAAGTCCCTCCACCGGTCCCCTCAGGCTTTGCCCAGTTGAGTGCAGGTAAACTGGCTGGAAACTTCTCATCAGAATGAGAAATAATTGGATTTGTGCACCAGCTCACTTTTCCTCCATCTCTTCCACACATGTATAAAAACACACGTGCAGTGAAGAGCCGAGGTGATTCTCTGACTATGCTGTGTTTCCTTCTAAGATTTGAGCTGGGCAACCCATATGGTATATCTGATAACCATGTAAGAATTTTTATGTTCCTTATCCTAGTTCTTTATACAAGTTTCTTTATGTCCTTGCTTTTTGTTTATACTCGACAAGATCCATTCCTCTGTCTTCTCCGTACAAACACACTGCAAGATTATGCTGGGAAAACATGATCAAGACCAAAATATACCATAACCACATGTTTTGAGCAAAAAAAAAAAAACATAACTTGACCTTTAGGTGTGGAAAAAAACCTGTGATTTGGTGTTTTGGCCATATCACAGCCCTACTGTCAAGACACATCCCTCACAGCGGGCTGAGAGGGAAAAAGCACATCCTAGTGGTCATTTTGAGCATCTACAGTAAGAACTACAAACAGAAACCCTCACTCCATGCTGGTTTCACCCACTTTTCCAAATTATGCCAATGTATTTGTGCAGTTTAGATAGCAATCTCCCTATTTTGTCAGAAATATGACTGGTTATGTACAATTTGATATTGCCAATGATTAAAATGATGTGGGTTTGGTTGCTTTGAAAGTTGCAGGGTTTAAGAGTTAAGAACTATTTGAAAGCTGTTGCTGATGTTTTTGTATGCTTTAGAAATCGTAAAGTGTCTTTTGGGTGTCTTAAAATAGACACCTAAAAGTGGGTGTCTCAAATTTCTGTTTTTGCTGTCATGGTATCAAGAATTTTTCTCATTTTCTGATTTTTACGAGAATCAACCATTGACAACCATTTGATATTTCTTACACATAAATAATGTGTAGATATATGTCTTGTATTACCACTCAAAACATCTTAAGATATGATTTTGTCCATCTATGCCAGTGCTAAGTCAAAGTATTTATATATGTCTACCCCAAAACTCTAATGCCTAATCTCAGGATTCCATCTTTTCTGCAGGAAGCACAAATAAGTTTTAGCAAAGTCTGATTGTAGAAATGATGTGACACAATAGGCGATAAGGGGATAAGAAAATCTGTGCTATGATAAAGCTGAAAAACATCTGCTTAAAAAGGCTGAAAATTGTTCTGCCCCAATTTATCTGTTGTAAACAGACATTTTTATGGTCTACCATGAAATCTAAGGTCATTCTCTATGATACCTCTGTGTGTTTTTCTCCTTATCAGAAAGGAGTGTACGATGAGGCCCTCAGTAGTTTTTTCCGAAACGTGGACTCAAGGTAATGACTCCCATTTTTACTAGTAAATCATCCATACAATGGACAATATGTTGACCTTTCTCTATTTGATGGATTTTTCCAGGAAAAATGAAGGAGCGTCCTGCAGTGTTGGTGGGAGGATCCAACATTTGAAGGCCAGGGTGAGTTCTCGCCTCTACAGAAAACAGCTCAAAAGAACATTTTTTATCTTCTAGTCTTCCCAAGCGTAACATTTCAGAGTTAGGGTCAAGGTCAGGTAGAGTTTCTGTGTGATAAAAGCTTTGGCATCCATTGGTTTTGGAGTTATGGAAAAACAGCAGGGATCCACTGGTGTTTTCAGCCTAAAAGAGCAATAAATATACGTGCTGGCCTCATACTTGCATTTCTGAATCCACAGGCGGTGCTGGTGGACATGGAGGAGGGTGTAGTCAATGAGATCTTGCAGGGCCCGCTGAGGGAAGTTTTTGACAGCACTCAGCTCCTCACAGACGTGTCGGGTTCAGGCAACAACTGGTGAGAGACACGCTAACCACAGGACGCCAGCTGTCAGCCTCACATGGCCTCCGGCAACCGTTACAAATCAGTGTTTTAAAGAAGGCCTTTATTCAGATGAGGGTATTTGTGCAGATTTTGGGGTATAAATAACATAGGGGCATTATGTTTCCTCTATGCTCTGCTTCTGCAAACATCCTCAGAATATGTTTTTACTGAATATTTTTTTCTTTTATTGCAAATTTGTTTGACTCACTTATGCTTAATTATTTGTAAAAGTCCAAACTAATAACATGCTCAGATTCTTACCAAACTGCCTGAAGACTTAAAAGAAATGAACACTTGTATAGACGGACCTTTGCACTTAAAAGTAAGATTTTTTTCCCAGTCAAAAACATTCAAGCTGCTCTCTCTGATTGGGCTAAATGCTAGAAAGCATGCTACATAAAACAACACACATATTTTATTGATTCATAACATTTTTCTGGAGCTACTGGTCAAATGACGTATCCATTAAATCAGCTGTCATCTGGTAATCTTAGCATAGTTTGCAAAACAAAGTCTGGCAAATATTGTTGAATTTAGCAGAAAGATTGTTGGCTCTGACTTGAACAATCTTGGCTGTGTTTTTCAGTTGAGAGCCCCTCAGCACCCTCTGCATAGAGAATTTACACTTCTTCCATCAAGGACCAGGTTTACTGATGTTAGGAGGGCCAAATCTACTAGATATCTGAGGTCATTTGTTCCATCAGCTGTTTGGTTTTTAAATAAGCTGTTGGCACTGATGACATTACACACACACTGAATATTTTTGACTGATGGAACTGTAAATCGAATCTCACTGCCCATTTAACACGACTAAATCCACTGAAGTTATGTAATGTTTATTTTACTAAAGGACATGAAATTAAAGGAATTACTCTAAATAAGATAAGATATTACTTTTTGATATTCGCCATCATAGTGCACTAGAGCTTCTAGCTACTAGAGTTTTTCTGCAGAGGTCCTTGGCATGACAAAGTTTCATAACTCCTGATTTAGACAACTAAATATTTCATGTTTTTTCACAGTTTTAAGTAGATAATCAGACAATAGTTTCCTTAGTATTAACGTTTAGTTTAAATCCATCACTTTGCCCTCACTCCCTCCTACATGATATAATTTGATTTGGGGGGAGGGTCAGCAGTCTTCAAGACCTGTCTAGTATGAAATCTCCCTCCGTAGGTTTGAGCCTGACAGCCTTTGTTAAAATAACAATCAATCTTTGCAATGACATGCCTGTCTAAAATAATTGTTGGTCAGAGCCTGGGAGTCGAGGGTTTTTCAGCAGAGTAAAGAGCAGTTCACAAGAGAGGATGTGTGACAAGTTGAGCATGTAGACCTCCCCCTCAAAACTGGCCTCATGTTATCTGAAGTTCATTTTCAAAGACCATCCTTCTCTTTTATATTTTTACAATAAAAGCCAAAATTAGCATGACTTAACAGGTACAAAGTTAAGGACATAGAGCGAGCTTTTAGCTCTTAATAGTGGTTCAAATTAACAAATGATGTGCTGCTTCTTCTCCAGGGCAGTCGGATACATGACTTACGGCTCAGCCTACAGAGAGCAGATCGTGGAGAAGCTGAGGAAGGCAGCAGAACACTGTGACTGTCTTCAGTGTTTCTTTCTCATTCACTCTATGGGAGGAGGTAAGGCATGGGGGGGTCTCACTCATGGATTGTTTGGTGAAGTTGTTCCAAAGAGGCGCTTCTCTTTGGGCTAGTATGTTTGGACAGATGTGAGCATGACAATCTAACTTTATTTTTGAACAAAGTCAAAATGTTGATCAATTACATTTCCAAGGTTGTTCTCAAATGTTGTGCTGAGGCCCACTGGTGATAACGATATAAAAATGCCACTGTCAGGTGTACCATGGGAATTTGTGCAACCATACATTATTACCACTACTTTGCATCAACTAAGGATTTTTCAACATCTGTCAAAGAGGCTGTTCTGCATAGATATGAACATTTTGTACCTTGAGATTATGGCTTGATTAGGCTTACAGTGAGAATGCAGTCAGCAACTATAACAAATAGCTGTTTTACTCATCAGTAGTATGAACAGCTGCAGCAATAGCATTGGTGATAGTAGTGGTTGTAGTAATACAGTTACCAGGGAGTTTTAATTGCATCTGATGACAAAATAGAATTAATACTGGTAATCATCATTTTTAAACCAGTAGGGTCTTAACACTGCCTTTGGTGCTGAAGCACTAATTAGCATAAAAAAAAAGCAACAGGCTAAAGTTACTCACTGCCTCATCAGCAGAGTGTCATGAGACTCGACGACATTGACTGGTTCAGCAACTCGTTTAGTTCCCAGAATTTTATCCGGCTTGTTAAACCAAAGGAATTTACCCTGCTCATCAGTAGGAGTTCCACTTTTAGCTAGCTGGTCTCGACTTTTACATCCTGCTGTCAGAGCTTCTCCTTCAACACTGCTAACAGGTGTTGTGTTTTATATAGTGTCCGTACTAATTGGTGGCTTGCCTATCCTGATTTAGTTACAAAAAGATGTTAGAAGTACCAAAAGCTCTCACAAACACTTTTTATTTAACGGGATTCCAACATTATCAATATGATAATGTTATCTGCTGTTGAGAAACTCTCTGCCCATGTTTACCCCCAATGTATCGGCTGTAATTATTTACCATATGTACGAATACATTTGTTGAGTTTTAGGAGACGAAGAAGACATACTTTATTAATTCACAATTTTTACACTCTGTTGTTGAACATGCTACATACACAGGCTGAATTGCATGCAAACATATATGTCAGATGTCAAAGTGATGGCCTTGCTGCTCTCGATGAAGCACTGCTGGGAGCTGTTGAATGTGCCTTGCTCAAGGGCACTTCGACAGTCCTCAGGGGAGTGAACTAGCACCTCTTCAGCTACCTGGCTAAAGACAAGGTATGGTCTGACCAAGACATGAACTGGCAGCCCTCCACTTCCCATGCCGTCCTTTCAGTCTGAGCTACTGCCACACCAGACTGAGCTACTGCTAAAGAATGAGCTACTGCCACCCCAGACTGAGCTACTGCTAAAGAATGAGCTACTGCCACCCCAGACTGAGCTACTGTTGACGACTGAGCTACTGCCGAAGCCTGAGCTTCTCCCAAAGACTGAGCTACTCCCAAAGACTGAGCTACTCCTGAAGACTGAGCTACTGCCATCCCCGAAGACTCAGCTACTGCCGAAGCCTGACCTACTGCCAAAGACTGAGCTACTCCCAGGGACCATCTGACCTTTGTCAGCTGATGTCTTTATTCATCCTCATTCCTTCAGTTTTGAAGTTTGTTTTCAGGACTGACATTTGTTTCTTTGTTCATCCTTAACCTTAAAGTGCATTTTAAGGACTGAAGTTTTTTGTCTGAACCACATTTATGTACAGTTGTATGTATTGGTTTTGCCTAAATGAATTTGTAAATATTGGATATCAGCATAAATCCAATACCGTGCATTAGGGCCCCTCGTTAATGGCAGAAATGATCATCACGATTGTCTTAACTGGTATTGAGATCCATTCACCTTTCATCCATCTTCTTACGCTCTCTGGGGCCGGGTCTCAGTAGCAGTGTATTCTGGGTCTTCCCAGAGGTCTCCCACCAGCTGCTGGACATGCCCAGAAAACATCTGAAGGGTGGCGTGCCGAGCAGCGGCTCTACTCCCAGTTCCCTCTGGCTGTCTGAACTCCTCACCCTTTGTCTAAGGCTAAGCCCAGCCACCCTCTGGAGATTTTATTTTGGCCACTCTTCAATGTCGTTCTTTCAGTCATTACCCTTCCTCTAACAATATCCTCTGGTGGTGAACACAGGCTGATGGTCTCTACCACACTAGAGACAGAAAATAAAAAGTCAGTCTAATAATTATTTAAATTTTAAATTTCAGGCACAGGATCTGGTCTGGGCACCAGAGTGCTGAGCCTGCTGGAGGAGGAGTTCCCTGAGGTATGTCGCATCGTCACCTCCATCTATCCGTCTGCAGAGGACGACGTCATCACGTCTCCTTACAACAGCATCCTCGCCATGAGGGAGCTGACGGAGCACGCTGACTGTGTCCTACCTGTAGAAAACCAGGTTTGTACTGGTTCTGTATTTGTCTCTTTGACAAACAAACCAGCTAAAATCACCAGTTTTTAATTTTTGTCGCCTTTTTCTTCTCCTCCTGCAGTCGTTGGTCGACATCATGAACAAGATTAAGCAAATGTCTCACAGTGGGAAGCCAGGGTCTGTGATCAAGACAGACAGCACAGTCATCTCAGGACAGGGTGGGGTCAGCAGGGCGGAGAAACCCTTCGACACCATGAACAACATTGTGGCTAATCTGCTGCTGAATATCACCAGGTAAAGGATCAGTGTTTATGTACATATTCAGTCTGAATGAAATACCACTTAACATTTCTATGCTGATGACACACAGTTGTATTTTTTATTCAGGTCAAATAATCTTATCTTGTAGCACTGGTCTTAATTTTTACAGTTCTAACAGGACGTGTCTTTTCCACCATGACAGACAGGACATGCCGTTCTGTTGCTGTATCTCAATTATGTTTTTTTTGTGCTGCTTCATTGTGATTGACCACAATTATTCTCTGCCATTAGCCGCATGTTCTGTCGTGGTCCTTTCGAGGTACTGTTGTATCTAATGTTTAAGTACTGTCTTAAGTACTGTTGGATTTAATGTGTAAATGTGATTTCCATCCGTGCATCTATTTTTTTCTAGCAGGTCAGGTAAGACATCTCCCTTTTAAGCAACATTTTCGAGCATCTCCTGGGGGAATCATAGGTGTTATTGGACTAGATCAGATATATAATGCAGTGTTTCTCATAAAACAGTAAAACAACAGAGAAGATCTGGCTGCAGACCTCTATGGTTGGACATTTGGCAGCAGACCTCTACAATGAGGTGACCTTTACCATGGGGCAGCAAGTGGCGTACATTACCCAAGCCAGAATCAGAATGCGAACTGAATGACATATCTTTTCCGCTTGTTTTCAGAGGTTACAGTAAGAGGCTATATTTCATAACAGCAGAATGTCATGAATTAGAGTCAAAGATTTACTGAGAGGGGGTAAATTTAAATTTAAAACACCACAAACTAAGAAAAACCCAAAAGAGGTTAGGGTTAGGCACCTGAGCCCTAAAGGTTGGGGTTAGGGTAAGGGAGTGGCAGTGTTAATTTTTTCGACTAAAACCATTCGTCGACAGCCTTTTTTTTCCATGACAAAAACTAGACTAAGACTAACAGAGATAGATCTGAGATAACTAAAACTGACAAAAACTAAGTGTAGTTTTCATCAAGATGACTAAAACTAGACTAAAATGTGATGTAGTTTTCGTCGGACATTCTAAATCCGTGATATTTCTCCACTGTGGGTAAATCTTTTAAAAAACATGGCAGCTGTTTCTATTCTGCCTCTCAGCTGTAGAGACCAATGACCCCGGGTTTGGCAGGGTGTATAGAACACAGTACCATAGTTTAGTACCAGATTTAGGCAAGAATTAAAATGCTTTGTCTAAAAGTAAAGACTAAATGTAAGGACTTTATATGGACTAAAACTAGACTAAAATGTCTTGAGTTTTCGTCGACTAAAACTAGACTAAAACTAAAAAGGGCAGAAATTACTGAAATGTGACTAAAACTAAAAGACATTTCGTCTAAAGACTGAGACTAAAATTAAAAATAGCTGCCACAATTAACACTGGGGGGAAGGGAAAATTATAAATAACACACCAAAAACTAAAGAAAAAACCCAACACGAGTTAGTACGTCACTTCCTGCCCAACGGCCGAGGCCGCCTCATTGTAGAGGTCTGCAACAGATTAGTCCATGACGTCCCACTATGGAGGTCTGCAGCCAGACAGCTCTCAAAATATCAGTATCAAATGATTTGAAATTTCTGTTGATATTTGCATTTGATGTATTTGCTGGTATTTAGTGAAGCCCCAGATGTTTGGCTTGACTCAGCCTCTCTTTGCATAAGCGACACCTGTTGTTCTTTTGAGTAATTTCATTATGCATATTGGTGACAATGAATTTTGAAATGTCGACTTACCGGATATCTGCAAAAATCTGATATCATGCATCCCATTTCTTTGCAGGATATTAGCAGCAAGAATCAGAAGAAAATGTTACAACCAAGGCATTAAGGCTTCTTCTGTTTTTTTACATGTGATATGACACCTCAGTTGATGTATTTACAGGAGGGCTGCAGTAGTGGATGTTTCTTTTGTGCAAAATTGGTGATTGGTACACATTTTTGAAGAAAAATGTTCTGCATTCATGCCAGGGTGATCAACCCAAGTATTATCAATGTGAGGGAAACACTGTATGGCATCTTGTGAGTTCTGAGTCTGCCCTGAGGTCTTCTCCAAGTTGGACTTGACCAGAAGACCTCCACAGGGAGGCGACCATAGGGCATCCTGATCAAAAACCCACACCACCTCAGATGACGTCTTTGGATGTGAAGGAGCAGGGGCTTTAGTCTGAGCTCCTCACTGTATCTCTAAGGATGGACCCTGACTTTCTCCACAGGAAGCTCACTTTGACCGACTACAGATGAGGTTTTTAACAATGATAGACCAACAAATGGAAAGCTTTGTGCTTTGGCTCAGCTCCATCTTCACCAAGACATTTCAATACAGCACCCGCCATTTTGCTGACACCACCCAAATCCAGATTGGTGAACTTGATTTCAAGTCTTTTAATTCAAACTTTCAATCTTTTTTCACTAATTTAGAAGCTTCTGTGTAACACATTTTCCTTGTACCTAAAAAGGCACTTTCTTCTTAAATAGAATATTTATAACACTCCTTAATATACCAGTGAGTGCTGCCATGTCCTGTTTTTTCCATCCAGAGTTCAAGGCAGTCAGAACTCTGTCAACCTGGTTTATCATCAAGAGCTGCTTTATTAGCTAAGGAGCTGACCTGAGTGATAAAT
This sequence comes from Cheilinus undulatus, assembly GCF_018320785.1. Classification (NCBI taxonomy): domain Eukaryota; kingdom Metazoa; phylum Chordata; class Actinopteri; order Labriformes; family Labridae; genus Cheilinus; species Cheilinus undulatus. Next base: position 5,908,743 of record NC_054878.1, read on the forward strand.
CACTTCACCTCATCTTACTTCTAGGAAGACTGGATCTTAGAGGACAGTTTGCAGATTCTAAGGAGGGTTTCACTGCTGCCAGCTTGACTGTAAATTTATTTTAACTCTGTATTGCAGAGGTCTAGGTTGAAAGAGCACAACATTTACATCTATGTAGGCATGTTTGGTGATGAAGAAATCCATCAGAGGCTCAAGATGTAGGATCATGCAGGGACATTTTCTTCATGTATCACCTCCATTTGTCTGTGTTGCAGCTCAGCTCGCTTCGAAGGATCCCTCAACATGGATCTGAATGAGATTGCCATGAACCTGGTCCCATTCCCGCGTCTACACTACCTGGTGCCTAGCCTCACGCCTCTCTACACGCTGGCGGACGTCAACGTTCCCACCAGAAGGTCTGCTGTCTCGCTGTCTCTTCTATTTTTGTTCCCCGCTGTTGTTTAGTTTCCTGCTGAGCTCCAGGTGTTAGGCTCACGTGAACTCCCATCATTCCTTCAACACGTGTGTCATGTTGACATTCAGGATAAACAGGAAACCCCCCACCAATAATGACGACACTGGTTAGAAGTCTTTGAAACTGTAAATAAAACAGTTTCTTCAACCTTCTCTAACACAAAATAGTGAACATGTTCCATGTGACAGCAGAGATAAACATGTTTAAAGCATGATTCACAACTCCAATTTCAAAAAAGTTGGGACACTGTATAAAATGTAAATAAAAACAGAATGCAGTGATTGTCAAATCTTATATACCTATATTTTATTCACACTAGAACCTAAGCAACATTTTAGATGTTGAAACTGAGACATTTTACCATTTTATAAAAAAAAAAATAGTACCTCATTTTGAGTTTGATGGCAGCAACTCATGTCAAAAAAGTAGGGCCAGGGCCATGTTTACCATTGTGTAGCATATTCTCTTCTTTAAACAGTCTGTAAACGTCGGTGGGGTGAGGAGACTAGGTGGTGGATTTTTGGGAGATGAATGTTATCTCATTCTTGACTGATGTAGGATTCTAGCTGCTCAACAGTCCTTGGACTTCTTTGCTGAATTTTTCCATTGTATGATGCTCCAAATGTTCTCTAAAGGTGAACGGTCTGGATTGCAGGCTGGCCAGTTCAGCAACAGGACTCTTCTATTGTGAAGCCATGCTGTTGTGATGATGTGGTATGTGGTTTAGCATTGTCTTGCTGAAATAGCCAAGGCTTTCCCTGACAGAGACGTTGTCTGGATGGGAGCATATGTTGCTCTAAATCCTCTTTGTACTTTCCAGCATTTATAGGTCCTTTCCAGATGTGTAAGCTGTAGGGGTGTAACGGTATTTGTATTCATCCCGTACCGTCACGGTACGGCCATCACAGTTCGGTGCATGCAGTAATACGATGAATACGTCAGAGTAAGTATTAAAAAAAAAGTCGACTTCTCACGTCAATCCAGGTGTCAGCAATAATAAAAGCTGCCAGCAACCGTCATTTCAGAAGAAGGAGCATTTACAAAAACAAACGAAGAAGAGTGATGGCGCATGTGGAGTTAGAAGAGCCGCCTGCTTCATTTAAATCACCCGTATAGCAATGGTGCTCGGCTCTGTGAATCATATTAACTTTACCTTCAGCCGCGGAGGAGTGAGAGAGGGACTTTGCAGCTGTGTCATAGGTAAAGTTATCCTCAGATTTCACACGGCTTAAACCTCTTTATCCTCCAAGATGGGCTGTGAAAAGTTCTTCCAAACTTTTTAGTAGGTCCCATTGGTTAAAAAAGTAGTCCAGTGCTGAAGTCCGTGTTGAAATCGGCAAAAAAAGACGCTAATGTCCATAGTTAACAAGTTAGCTTGTGGTTGTGTGATGATACGTTCAAGTTAGCTTGGAAATTTTAGTGTTTAAAGAATGGGTATAAATATGTCAATATATCAATGAAAATAATCTAGTTATTCAAAAATGTATTTATTTGTTAATATTTTTAATAATTGAAGAACTTTTGGAGGGAGGTCGCAGCATTATTTATGATTTGAATGTAATTTATTCAGCCTATTTATTTTAATACAATTTAATTAAAGAATTGAAATTAAATTATATTTATCCGCTTCAATCACCCTACCAAACACGTACCGAACTGTGACTTCAAAACCGAGGTACGTATCGAACTGAAATTTTTCTGTACTGTTACACTCCTAGTAAGCTCCCCACACCATAGGTAGTAATGTAACCACATACTACATAAGGTGAAGGCTTTAGAACTGTGTGCTGATAACAAGCTGGATGGCTCTCTGTGTCTGCAGGACATGGTGAGCCATAGTTTTAGAAAAGAATTTCAAATTTAGATTCATCTGACCACAGAACAGTTTTCCATTTGCCTCAGTCCATTTTAAATGAGCTTTAGCCCAGAGAAGATGGTGGTGTTTCTGGGTCTTGTTCACATATGGCTTCTTCTTTGCATGATACAGCTTTAACTTATATTTGTGGATGGCACGAGGAACTGTGTTGACAGACAATGATTTCTGGAAGGGTTCCTGAGCCCATGTTGTGATTTCCAGAACAGGATCATGACTGTTTCAATGCAGTGGCCTCTGAAGGCCAAAAACATTACAAGCATCCAATATTGACCATCAGCCTTGTCCATGTTCACAGATAATCTTCCAGATAATATATGGCGGCATATTACTGTCAAAATTCAAGAGCGAATATGAAATCCGCGAATATGAGATCAACGCGAGCAAATAAGAGATCCGCTCGCTGCTCTCATATGCATCCGATTCATAACCACAACTATCCTTTACAAAAATATTCCACTTAAAACAAGCAGTTTTCACGGCTTGTCACCTCTGTTTGCATTGTTTTTAACAGGCACCTGCACAGTCACCTATATTTTCTTTTCAGGTATTTAAGTCTTTAAACGTTCTTTTTGACACCCCAAACACTTACCACAAGACGTTAATATCCCCACAAGCACCAATAAATTGTTATAATAGAAAAAAACGGGTGATATTACTGCATTTTCATTGCTATTTGGAAGGTAAACACAGTTAATCTGTGACACCGGCCGACACACAGACAACAGCCAATCATAAGAGACGAGGACCGTAACCACTTACATTTAGGGATACGATGACAAATGGGTCTGCCCATTTACTGCCAAAAAGGAAATCTGCTCGCGCTCGAGCAGGTTAAGGTTTCAAGAGCAGAAGAGCATTGACAGTAGTTGTGTGTTCTCTCAGATTCTGAGTGCGCTCGAGGCATGATTTTGCTCTCTCAGGCCACAATATTGCTGGCGTGGGTAGAGATACTCTGTGCACGAGCGCTGTGAAAGCTCTCGCAAAAGTAACTTGCACGCGTGAATGTTTGACCCGTGCACACGGCTCCTCTGCAGGCGTGCATGCGGATCTTATATTTGCTCTCGAATTTTGACAGTATTATGCCGCCATAATATCTTTTGATATTATGGACTGTTAACTTCGTCGTCTGAATTCAAAGTCTTTGAATTGTTCCACAATTTTTAGACAGTTTTTTCACAGATTGGCAAACCTCTGCCCATCTTTATTTCTGAGAGACTCTCCTTTTATACCTGTTCATGTTACTGACCTGTTGCAAAAAAGCTCCTCCAGCTTGATTTTCCAGCCTTTTGTTGTCTTGTTCCTACTTTTTTGAGATGCATGGTTGCCATCAAATTCAAAATGAGCTTGTATTTCTCTTAAAATGTTAAAATGTCTCAGTTTCAACGTCTGATATGTTGTTTATGTTCTTTTGTGATTTAAATATGGGTTTATGAGATTTGTTGGGTTTATTTCTGCTTTTATTCTGCTCTTTGCTGTTTGTCTTTTTGTAAGTTTTCCATGCACCAACTTTTATGGAGTTGGGGTTGTAGAATTTTATACTGAAATGAATTTAATCCATATAATAATCATTTCAACAAGAGGTATCAAGTAATTACCCCACACAATTTGAAATCGAAGTGTATTTGACTAGCCTGACATGCCGGATAGTCTGTTTCATATTTCCATTGCATGGATTTATTCCATATTGATCTGAGAAAGCTCCCATAGAAAGTGTTTTGGAAGAATAGTTTTTTTTTCAAAAATTTCAAAGATAACAGACTTGAAATACATCTAATTTCAAGACACTGAATGTTTCAAATCCTGCTTATTTCATTTGCAGATATTTTATTTGGAGTAACTTGTGTAAATTTGTAATTAAACTTGGTGAAAATGTGCGATAGCATCCTTACAAATATTAGCTGGCAACTTCAAAAATTACAGTTGCATGAGCGAAAACTTAGCCAATCCATCCATGTTTAGACAACTGTTTGAGCTTGTGTGTTCCAGTCTGTTAACAAAATTTAAAAAGGCATCATGGCTAATTAATACATTCCAAATATTAACAGTTACATTCCCTATCCTGGATTTCATTTCACTAGAACAACTCTTCTCACTGTGCATTATCTCACTTATTATACAGCACCTCATTTGATCAGGTGGGATGTGGGCGAGTTAGAGCTGCAGGCTTTTGACAGGAAAAGTAGCATTTGATCCTCCCACCTCCTCCCTAAAACAGCTGCCATGAAAGTGTCCTGTGTGTGAACCATACAGACCTGGTTTTCTCTCAGGAGCTGCTTATTGGTTTAAAAAGAGCCGTGGTTTCACTGGGCAAACTCTCAGAAGTCAATACATGTAAGTGGATGAATGCAAAGTAGGGTGTTGCTCTAAAATATCATGCCTGCTCAGCAGAACTAGCTAGAATAAATAAAGGTACAAAAAACTCTTCTTTTTATGTGTTAACTCTTTAAATGTTCATACTGGTCTAACTTAACCTGAAATCTCTATGACAACTTTAGTTACTGCAGGTAGTAAACATTATAAGCCTCAATAAAATAAGGCTGGGAAGCAAATAGACCTTTTAAGATATATTTGTATATTTTTAAATAAGATATAGGGTAAGACCATGTTGTTTCTATCAGTGTTAATTTAAAAACTATGGCTAAATGTTTGTTGACTACATTGCTTCTATGAGGAAGAGGAGACTAAGATCAGCTGAAAGTAGATCTTTCATGACAAAAACTCTAAGTATGTTTAGTTCCCATCACTGAGACTTAAACTAGACTAAAATATTACTGCTGGACTTTCAGCAACTTTCAAAATCCATGAGAGATCTTCATTCTGCATGGAAGGTACATTAGTTTTTTTATGAGTGTATTTCAAATAGAAGTATTAGTGCATTGATAGTGTTTTACATTTATATCAACCTTACAATATAGTTGTCCTTTCATTGAGTCATACTTGTACGTTGATTAGGTTGTGTGCTTTTTGGATGTAAGAGGTCCTGATGGAACTTTGTAGCCCTGTTAAAAGATTGTATATGCCCCAAATGACTCAATGAAGTGCTCATCCATCCATCCGTCCGTCCATCCGGCTGTCCAGCTGTAAATTATACGCTACACTGACCCCTAAAACTAAAAGGCGTTTTGAAATTCAAAATAACTGCTAAACTAACACTGATATACAGCATATTGATTATATTTATGTTGATTTGTGAATAAAGGATGCTAGGTTTAATGCTCAGAGTCTCAGAAAAGATCAAGCCTCATTCACCACCTGTTCCTTAGACGAAATTTGACAGAAAATTCACACAGAGTAGAGATGTGGCAGGATGAATATTTAATGTTGCATTTATCAGCACCAAAATTTTCTAGATAAGACAGTGAGACAGTACATATTAATTTAAATAATATTTCCCTACACTTTTTTGAATTTTGCACTTTTATGTTAATAAATAAAATATATGACTCAAACACAGTCAGGCTTTGATTTTACCATAGCATGTTTGATCTGCATTACAAAATGTTAAATTATGAACATAAATCCTGCACTTTTATAAGAATTTCATCAGTAAACGTATATTTGAAACAGTTTAAACATCCCTTCACACAAAGGGATTTCAATGATGTGCCATCATGTAACAGTGTTATTTTTTTATTTAGAATTAATGTAGATCTTCTTTTTAAATGACCCCCAAACATTTTCAACTGTTTTTTCATTTCCACTGGAATGCATCTTATTCTTATCACAGCATGATGCATGTTGTTTCTGATGACAGTGCTATCTGCATGAGTGATATCATCAATTGTCTGTGTTTGTACCATATATTTAATGAATTAATCCTTTTGTAATTTCATTTGGAGCAGCACTGCATTACCTTCTAATCAATGTATCTGCTGTCAGTATTCCCTATTCTTGGAGTCCAGTGTTCATTTGTTTTTACAGTTTGATGTAATTTGCAAATTACTCTTGTGCAGTTTCTGTTTTAGCACACAGTTTCTGTTTTACCTGATGGTAAAAATACCATGTCTCTATGTTAATTACAAAAACGTGCACACATGGCATTCAACAATTTAAGACCACAGAATAACACGTCATGAATCTGTTGTACAGTAGATTTTTCTTAGTAATTGTAAAGGGATGCACGATAATATAGGCATGATAGCAGTATCGACAGATATTAACATAAACAGTCATACTGGCAGATCCAAAATTTCTGCCAGTGCTTACAACAAATATATCGTCTGGAAATATCAGCCATACAAACAAATAAATGTGAAGCTTTAGGCTGGACTAACAGACCTTTATCAGCTGAATTCTCTTTCCTAATACTTTAAAGTGTGCCTTAAGGCCTGAGCTTTTAGGTCTGAACTACCGAAGACTAATAAATATATCAGTATTGATTGGTATTGGTTCAGATAAATTTGGAAATATTAGCATACTGGATTCAAAAATCAAATATAGCAAATCCCTGCAACTGTGAGAACAAGTTTAAGAAAAATCTTAAGAAGACATTAATGAATGAGGCCCATTGTTTACAGCCCCCTTTTTAACAATGTTACTAAAATATTTATGCAACTTAGACATGACTCTCTCTTTCAGACAAAAATTTGACTTAAGATCATGAAGTTTCTATATTTTTTATACCACTGACCTAAAGTAACGGAGATTTTATCATTATGGAACACATGGGATTCCTGTTTTGTACAATTTAGACAGTATGTAGAAGTTTAACTGCAATTATTGATTTTCGACATGTCGAGATATGATATTTGGTCTGTATTGCCCAACAACAACGTCAATTTTCAAGACTTTTATAATCTTTTAACCTTTCCATCTCCTCTGACTCTTTCTCTAGACTGGACCAGATGTTCAGCGACGCCTTCAGTAAAGACCACCAGCTAATCCGAGCCGATCCGAAGCACAGCCTCTACCTGGCGTGTGCCCTCATGGTCAGGGGGAACGTGCAGGTGTCTGACCTCCGCAGGAACATTGAGAGGTGAGCACAGCACCCTCCTCCGTCTCCCTCAGCATCAAAACATCCCACCACTCTGTCCACCCAGCCTGACGGGGCCCAGTGATGACCTTCACTCTCCTGAATAGTGCCTCCATTTAGTGGCGACAGCAGTGATTCATGACTGGTCCATTCAGGACCCAGCTCTCCTCTGCCCTCCCTTCAGCTCTCCCTGAAGACCTTGTTTTTCTGTGGCACGTAGTCGAGAAAAACGGAGACAGAAGCTGCTGTGAGAGCACATATTTGTACGTGACCATGGTGTAAAGAGGAGAAGAAGGAGGGAGGAGATGTAGGGGGAAAGTACAGAAATATAGCCTGTCAAAAGTTTCTTAAGGGCATGCTCATTCACTGGACATGTAGGGCAACGTGTTTGACTTTGGGGAAATCTCTCTTTTTTATGAAACAGAAAAATATCTGTTTCTTTCTGTAGAATTATATAGCATTTCTAAAAAATAGTGAACATACTTTCCAATTTGAATACAGATGAGTAGTTTGCTTAGTTTAATTGTCTAATTATAAATCGACTCAGTAAGGGAGAAAATATGATTGTTTGCAGCTGACTGAAGTCTTTTAAGATCCTTTATTGACTCATTTATTTCTGGCATCAGTGATTTCTAGAGAATGCCATGTAGACAAAAGAAAACCAAGATGATATTCATCTAAGAATAACAAGAACATGATGTTACACATCCCACGTTTCTTGATGATGTGTCCTCAGTCCTTGGTCCTTGGTCAAACCGAAAGTAGTTTTTGATATGCCAAATTGAGGACTCCATAATCAAATAGGCATTAAATAGCCAACCACTGAAATATTATGTACAACAGCTCTGCTTTTGGTCCGTTGTTGATCAGATCCCTTAAAATCAAATTAAAGTTAACCAAATATGTAATGCTAGTTGAATCCTTCTAAGATTCTTAAATGTCCTCTTTGGAACCCTTTAAACCCACAATTTTGTCCCCACTCCAGGCTGAAGCCTTCACTGCCCTTTGTCTCATGGAACCAGGAGGGCTGGAAGACGGGTCTGTGTTCAGTTCCCCCTGTGGGTCACTCCCACTCCCTGTTAGCCCTCGCCAACAACACCTGTGTGAAACCCACCTTCATCGAGCTGAGGGAGCGCTTTACCAAACTCTACAGGAAGAAGGTAAATTTAAGGGTGTTTTTGCACATCTGGTTTGTGTGCTCGGGTCTTAATCATGGACCACATTTTTATATCATTGCATAATCATGTCAAGTTTGGTCTTTGTTTATCTTATCTTATCTTTATAGACCAAAATGTGTGATGTGTGCTGGCCTTACACCTCACGATTTTTCAAGCGATTTGAAAGCTCAGACAGGAAGGTAGCAGCCGTTAACTGAATCTACAGCAACTTCTAGTGGTGGGAGGTTCATCCCAGTTAAAAAGAGCGCTATATACTGGATTTCAATCCCATGTTTATAAAAAATTAAAAGTCTAACCCACTCATAAATCTCATGACCACTAATTTCATAAAAAAATTTAATTGTTTAACCGCACACATCCCTACAAAGGACACCATTCATTTCTACAAGAAAATGTTGCAAGGGAATCTAAAAATCAGAATTCACATTCAGAAGCTGATGATAAAGTCTGAATGCTTCAGAATGATGACTTACTTAAAAACTTAAGGATCTGAAGTCCATCTTTGTACAAAAGCTAATACTACATTTAATTGCTTATGTACTTAAAATACATTTTATAGTTTTTCCTGTGGATTATTATACTTTCTCACATTACTTTCAAACTAAACCTCACACTATCGCCCGTCTGTCATGTGAAGGCTCACTTGCACCACTACCTGCATGTTGAAGGGATGGAGCAGAGCTTCTTCTCCGAGGCCGTCGGCTCTCTCAGCTCGCTGATTGAAGAATATAACCAGCTGGATGCCACTAAAGGTAGACTCATGCCTGACGCACCCAGACTCCGCATCGCCACATGACAGTCCACCCTGCTATGAATGTGTTTCTTCTTCACACAGTTGTTATACTGTTTCAATAATGACGTCACACAACCAAAGTTTTGTAAATAACTTTATAATTTATATAAATTTATTGTCTAATTGATGACCTGATTAAACATTAACCTTGTCTTTAAAATAAACAGGAACGTGTTTAAAAAAACAGAGTTGGATGTAAAACCTGAATTGCCATTTTAGGCTCCCTGACTATAACGAGGTATTTTTAAAGAATGAATTATAACTTATGTTATAGCTACTGCTCTGTCTTTAAGGAATAGACTATTAGATAAAAATGACAAAAAAGCTTTATACATACAGCCATTCTTCTTTTAAAAAAAGGCTTTGTAGTTACATTTATAGTCTTTTTTGTGATTTCTTGCAGCACATCACCCCCTCTAAGGAGACGTTCCTTCCACACACCAGGTCTGGAATGGCTCAGATATCATTGTGACTTATGTCGCTGATTTTATAACAAAGCTTAAATTATAATAAAACAGGAACCAAGTTTAAAAAATAGACAGTCTCGCTTTATTGATCCCGTCGTTCTTCCTTAGGTTTTGTACTTTCCTGACATGTGGCACCCTCTAAAGTAAACTCTTTGACCCAATCACTCGTACGTTTGGTCCTCAGTGTGGCACAGCAGGGCTCATCTTGTGTCTGAGTCTTTCACAGATCCATTAGAGTAACCTCAGGTCAGAAAACATGTCACCTGGATCGTTGCACTTCCTCTGGCACACACAGGACGTTATCCACTGCATCTTCCACTGTGTGTTGGAGCCTCCCTTACATGTGAAGCTGACTTTGATCATCCGGGACTTGTTGGGGACGCAGCAGCGTTTGTCCGTGCATACCCCACAGTACATGGGCTTAAACTTCTTGGTGCTGGTGCAGCCTGACAAAGTCAGCTTCTCTGCTTTCTTTGCTTGGAATTTAGGCCGGCATGTTTTCCCCTTTGGCATCTACAAACAGAGAATAAAAGCTTCAGTTGTTTTAGGTGGTTTTATGTCAAATGTCAGCACATTTCTGACTAACCTTCACCTTGATGCTCTTTAAGATGCTCTTCTGACATGGCCGCAGCAGACACAGGCGGCGGTCCTTCCTCATCTCACATTTGCTGTTGTCGTTATTGACCCGTACTGAGATCCCCAGGCCGCAGGTTTTAGAGCAGGGGCTCCAGGGGGTGGTCTGGATCAGGCAGTTCTTCTTCCAGGCTAAAGGAGGATCCCTGTAAGCTTTCAGTATTACAGTTAAAGGGCACTGTGTCAACAACACCCTACACAAAGAGCCTGCCTGTGCCTACAAGGGCACAGCAAATTCCACATACTCCATGTCTGCAGTGTTTTGTGCATGCAGCGTGTGCTGAGCAGCTGGAGATGCAAAATCATGAGATCTAGGAGGATTATGAGTTCTAGAGGGATTGCAGTGTTGGTAGCAAACTCAACATGATTGATGACAGCAGGTTACTTTGCCTTTCTGAGACTGATTTGCTGTTCATTTTGATATTATTCAGTGATTTATTTGCTTCTACTATGGGTTAATACATTATGAAGTTGAAGGTTATTCTTTTCTAGAAAGGATGTGTGGTATCGTCAAAGAATCCTGTGCTTTAATGAACTTTTTTTCCCTTTTTCTATGGCTTTACCTCTGTGACCCTCTGACCAACTGGGATGTAATGTTGCTTTAGTGGTTAGATTTACAGTCAGCAGTCTGTGCATTGTGTTTTTATTTTAAAGTTTACTGGAGGAAGGAGGAAGCGTCCTCCTTCCTGTCTGGGGTGATCCACCCTATGTGGATTTAAGCGTTTTGGCAGCTGCCTCCGCTGAAAATAGACCCAGTCCATATCTCAAATGGAGCAAAGCTTAGCAACGCTTCTGGCACAAACCAGAGACAGACCAAAGCATGAGCTTTGGATTTGCAAAGACTGACTAGAGAGGGGGTGATTTGCTTTGGAGTCTACTGCTGTATTGCTGCACAGATGGAATATGTGTAATTTAAGAGTTAGAGCTTAACAAAAAACATTTTTAATAAACTTGAAGAAGCAGATTTTCTTAAGATTGTTAGAAAGTATAAAGTTAAAAATTTTGTTTTTATCGCTCAAGGTATGGCATGATTTTGTATTTTTGGTAACATTCAAACAGTTCTTTCCACAGAGACAAATTAAACTGTTATTAGGAATGCTCTAATTGTTAACATCAGGGTGACGCTGATGCCACTCTTTAAAATAACCATTTCCCTGATTGCTGTATCTAGTGCCAATGTTTTGTCTTTCGTCTTCTTCAGCAAGAGTCCCTCAATTCCAACATTTGCTCCCATAAAAAATAAACCAGTGTGTCCAATGACCAATGACTTAAACCATATAAACTTTGCTCTAAATCAGTAGTTGCGGTTCCAGATGCCAGCTTTAAATTGCTCTGGCACAGCAGATTAACATTGACTACTGGTATCTGTTCATGTAACATTATTTGCAGATGAGCTAATGTCTGCTAGCAGGGCTGATTTTAACCGATTCTAATGTTAAACCTATTTATCCTGCATCCATAACCATTATGTTGCTAAATCATTCACCTCATGGGCCATGGACCTGGTGGAGCTCAACCCACTTTTCAACAAAAGCTGTCCAAAAGAAAGTAGGGATACTATTATTGGACAAATTTTATAAAAGATATGTGATTAAAAAAAAATCTAACTAATACTCAGAGTCATAGATCTGATCCCCTGGTTAATATCCTGGTGTCTATGGCTGAGACAAGCACTCTGTATCTGCTGTAGTATAATTGAAAGATAACTGAATTTCTTGTCAGTGAGTATGAAGCACATCAGCACTTTGAATTGAATAAAACTGAAATGGTTGATAACAGCACTGTAAGATTGTTGGCTCAGTCCTACACTTTTAGCAGCAGTGTTAAAATCTTCTTAACCCTTTTTGCATCCCTTTGAGTTAAAATGTATTGATCCAATGTTGAAATCTGTGTTGAGACCATAGACTGGGGGAAATATTGGATGAGGCCTGAAGGAGGTCATCTGTTTAGTTACTTAGCGGGGATTTTTAGCCTATATCAAGGGTGGTCATTTTATCCAAAATGATATCCCAAACTAACTGTAGCTTGACCTTTTAATGGATTAAAGCAAAGTTGAGGCAGGTTTTAAGCTTCTGATAAACAGCTACAACATGCCGGCTTGCTGCAGCCATGGCCCTAAATATGCACAACTCAGTATCCTTATTTAAACCAAAACAAGAGTTATTAAGAATTCACCCTCCGTAGAATGTGTTCCTGTAAAGATATGATTTTTATGACCAGAATTATTTTTTGAATTAGGGTGTAACCTTTTTATTTCTGGTGTATAAATCACATTTTTTGCATGCAATTATTTAGCATTACTTCTGGTGCTTCTACAGCTTCTACTGGACGCTAGCAGACTAAAGCCTGTTAGATAACTTACATCTGCTGTTAGCTGTTGGCCCATTTTATAGCATAATGCTACATTATAAAGCGTTAAAGGTTTTTGGTTAAAATAACTGTTTAGTGAAGGTTAAGTCCTCGCAATGAGGTCATACACAACTTTTAGAAAAGCTGATTAAGGGTTTTGTTGACAAACTTGAATATTTTCATTTGTTTGGAGGTGAAATCTTATTAATATAAAACAATTGCATCAGTTCATAATGTAGCTGAGTTAATGATCTGAGGTTTTTTGCCCTGATTTATTGGACTGTTTGCACAGTTTAGACAACTAGAGGGGCTTCATTGGAGGGTTTTGTGTGGCTCAGTTGAACAAAAAAAGTAAACGCATGCTGTGGACTAAATAAGGATGACCTTTGTGCTCCTTTTATCAGGTTACGCTGCCACTTGTTGGAGGTCTTAGTAAACTACAAAGCTAAGTAGACTGTCAGACTGTAAACAGCTGATGAATCAAATCTGTTAATATGATCATAAATGTTTTGTTTTCTTTGGTTGGACATATTTAGATTCATTAATGTTTGTAGAGAGTTGTTGTGATCTAGCAAGTGAATTAGAACTTTTTTCTGATGGCTCCATGAAATATCTAAACTCTAAATTATGGGCAGCCATAGTTTCATTCAGCAAACAAACGCTCAAACTCTTTGGTGTTTTTAATAAAAACAGTCATCCCTCTTCTTGTTTATAACCTGATCCATCCATCTCTCTGAGTTAGTCTAACCACAGGCAGCCACACCTCACTCCCCCCTCACTGCTGCGGTAATGAAAGCCCCCCCCTCCCTCATTCACATTACTGGGTCAGTAATTAGCATTCCAGTCCAGACAGGCCGGTCCTTCTGCTCTACTAACACTCACCTGACATGTAGGTGGTGTCCTGCTGGTGCTTCTTTGGGCTCTGGTTGCTGCGAAGGCCTGCTGGCATGTTTCCCATCAGGGGGGCGGGGCCTAAGAGACCTGCAGGCTTCTGAATGAAAGCGGGGGTGCAGCCGATGGCTCCGGCGATACATGTGCACTTGTAGAGAGGGCTGGTCTGGAAAGCTTCTCCGTTCTCATAGTGGACTCCATTCAGGTCACAGCCCACCGCCATCAAGTCTGGGAGAGGGAGGGGGCGTGTCAGAGCGGTGGCCAACACTTATGAAGACTTTAAACCACGGACACTTCTATTATTATAATAATAATAATAATGATCCCAGAACTTAAAATAAACTAATGTGGTTTTATCGACTTGACTATTGATTTTAGGTCAGTCTAATAGGTATGAATGATTTTATCACCAAAGGTAATGGTCTGTTATATTTTGTTGAGGTCCAACAAATAAACAAAAAAATTACAATCTCAGATCCTAAAAAGTTGGGATGTCAGACCACAGGAGAGTCCCTCACTCCAGCAAAGTCAATTTTAGAAGAGCCCTGACCCAAAACAGGAGCCATTATTTTTGGAAATCGTTCATAAATGGTTTGATTTTTGTACTGTGGAACAGGTGAACCTTCAAGTACAGTTTCAGTCTGTCTCAAGTGTAGGCTGTCCAGCCTGCAGACGACAATGCTGAAAGCCCTGGTATCACTCAGGATCACAGGACCAGGCTCAGCTGCTGCGACGCAGTCACCCCAATTTCATTTTTTTGGCTTCAATCCAGCTGTTCAAGTCGAGCCTGAGCTGGTTCATGAACTATGCCTTGTTACCGCGACACAGTCACCATTTCCCTCTGCTAGCTTAATTTACAGCCATGGTTCCAGCCCAGGAGGGTAAGGTGATGATAAGTCAGCCCAGAGGACAACCTCTTCAGATTACCAATGATGCAGTGCAGGATTAGGTCCTCGAGACTGAAATACAAAGATTCTTCTGGTGGTTTGGGAAAAATGCTGGATCCAGCCACAAAAAGAAGACTAAGAATTCTTCAGTCAGAAGAAAGAATTATTTTCATTATATCACCAATAAATGAGATTTTATCTGTCAAACTGACACATTCAGACCAGTTTACTCTGTTTTCTCTTAAGATCCATCAGAATAAAATGAATGTTTTCTTCAAGAATCCAGCTGTTTATGAAGGTGTAACTTCAAACTAATGTCATTGTTAGAGAAAAGGGTTGAAAAACAATGGATGGCAGCCTGCAGGATAAAACCCAAGACAAACACAGACTAAACAGCTGCCAGTTAAAGAATTTTGACTTGTTGCATTGATGCATGGTTTATAACTGACAGTGACCCAACAGTTAAAAGTTCTCTGTTCACATAAGAAATGATTATTGTGTTATAAAAACTCAAGGAGGAGGTAATATTTAGGCTACGTTCAAACTGCAGGCCTTAATGCTCACTTCTGATCTTTTTCTCAGATCTGGTTTTTCTGGTTGCCTGTTCACACTGCAGTCAACTTCCAAAACATCAGATACGAATTTGATTTAGAACCGCATACAAAAGTGGCCTAAATCTGATTCGAAAAGGTCAAATTCAATGTGACGAGAGCTGTTCACACTGCCACAAAAAAGTCAGATACGAGTCACTTTTAACTGCAGTGTGAACGTAGCCTTAGAGCCTGTGGATGCGCAAATGCATAAAAGAGAACAAAAATAGGACTCCAAACTGGAGTTGAGAAAACCGTTATTCCTCCTTTTAGTGTAATAAAACAGAAAATAACAGGGTTTATCCTAAACAAGTATCATTTGCATGAGTTGCATAATGCTTCTTAGTTGATGTTCTGCGACTTTGCTTGCAGTTTGCACATTATCAATTGTTCTTACAGCAGGATTCTTGTTGCATTGCTCCTTGGAAGGTTTTTGGTCTGTTCTTTTGAATAAAGGAAGAGAAAGCATGCTGTTGACTGGAAAAGGCTGACTTTTGTGCTCTTTTATGAGGTTACACTGCCACCTGTAGGCAATCTCAGCACGCTACAAAGCTAAGTAGACTGACCGACCACTAAAGCTGTTGCTATAAAAACACTAAATATGATCAGTATCAGATGATCTCACCCCTGTGATCTGATCAGGGCAACCCTACTTGTGAAGCTAAGCTAAAAGTCACTCTGAAGCATGGCATGGAACACTGAAGTACAATGAAATGCTGGATATCGTGTTAAAATACGGCGCCTTAATGATTAGAGTGAACATTTCTTATTGGGTTCATATGCTGAAACAGTCTGTCCTGGATCCTGATCCAGCTCCACATCAGAGACTTCTGCTGGCTGACATGTTTGGCTTCCTGCTCACATTCGCTTTTAATAAAACCCTCTCTTCTTCCAAATGTTACTGGACCAAATGCGTCCTATTCAGGAATAAAGAGAGACTGTCTGTAATCTGTGTTAAACATTGAAGAGACAAGACTTTTCAGACAACTGCATATCGGAAAATGCTTTTAGTTCCACTGTCTGTCTCATGATGATCCAGATTTTAATGATGGACACCAAAGTCTTCCCAGGGCCCAGCTCTAGTCTTGGAGCCCTGATGCAGACAGCAGCACAAAAGACCAGGTTTTATGACTTTAACTGCAGCTATAACTGGGTCTATAAACTTCCTGGCTGATCAGTTGGCCCTGTTTATTTCTTTATCAGCCTAATCAGTGACAGAGTCCTTATTAGACCCTCCTGGTAGTCTAAATGATCTTAAAAATAAACTTAAGCTTTTAGCAGCATGACTGATTCATTTTAACCTCATGTTGCGATAACAACTGACTTATATCCGACCAGCGTGCACCTCACTGTATCCATATGATTCCCTTGATCACAGCACAGTAGCCATTTAGAATTTTATGAAAAATATCTTTAGGCAAGAAGCATCTCAGTGTTAGCATGTTCACAGCTGCTCTCACCAGCTAAAATATCAAAACCTCACCAACAGTACCGATGCTCCACCCAGAAAATTCTCCACTGACTGACTCTCCAGTTCCAACATCTCTGACTGACTTGTTGTGTCTCGTGCATCATTTCTCATCCACTTCAGGATAAACATGATCAAATCTCTTTCGTTTGCATTCATCCAGGAAAAGACCAGGTCTACTCACATGCACACACTCCGACCTCGAACCTTGGCTTGTCAGCGGAGAAGTCACAGTACATGCCCTTGTGTGGGTCGCAGACATCCCTCTCGTTGCACGGCTCTCCAATCTGCCGGGCGCAGCTCTTACAGCAGCCGCACCCGTCCAGGACGGAGCTCACCCCCGGGGCACAGTACGGCCTTTGTCTTTGACACTTGCAGGGCCATTGGCAGAATTGTCTCCTCTCAGTCGCCGCTCGCCCATCTCTGGTAGCCAGCTGCCCATTGTTCTGAGCCCTGCTGAGGCACTGAGGAGGAGCACAGAGATCCATCATAAAACACTACAGCACCGGTCATCTGATGAACTAGAAATGGAGGTTTTGGGGAATAAAACAGAAACTATTACAAACACAGAAGTCAGTCAACTCTGTTTTCTCATTTCCAGACAATTTAGGCACATTATAGCAAAAGTAAGCCCTGTGACTGAGTCAGAGTGAAGACTGTGGCTTTCAGCATTTGTATAAGGGAAGCAGATTGAGTATACCGGTAGTTCTAGGCCTGGGAGCAGTGCTTTGTGGGATATATTTACTAAGTCTGAGCCTTGCAGAGCCACTGATGTTAAAAAACTCACAATACTGGGTTTGTACCCATTTCCTTTCCACTAATTCCCAACCCCAATTTTCCAGAGTAAAGAGCTCTTTCTTAGAGCTGTTCTGATTGGTTGATAGTATTTGTGAATGAGTCATGTTCAGAGCTTTTCCTTGTTCATTCATTCAGGACTACTTTGGAGTATATATTTTGTGTAATCGACATGAAAGCCTGTCAGACCACCAGCATCCATGGCGTGTTAAATAAATCCTCTTTCTGTCCCATTCTGACGCTCGGTTTCATCTTTGACCATGTCTGCATGCCTAAATGCTGATTGCTGCCATGTGATTGGCTTGTTAAGCTATTTGTGTTTAGGAGCAGTACCTAATAAAATGTTCAGTGAACGTATAACCCCCAGCTACTTTGGACTTCTGATGCCTCTTTTCCATGTGCATGAGACACAGAGAACTTCAGAGGAAGTCCAGTTTAAACATACATGGACGTCAGTATTGGCACCCCTGGATTTTTTCCAGAAAATACACCATATCTCCCAGTAATTGTTGCAATTACAAAAGTTTTTGGTATACATGTGTATTTCCTTTATGTGCATTGGAACAACACACACACACACACACAAAAAAAAAAAAAAACAACAGAAAAAAAAGCCAAAATTGACATAATTTTACACAAAACTCAAAAAATGGGTCAGACAAAATTATTGGCCCCCCTTAAAACTGTGGATAAATCATTTCATTTCAAGCATATGATGCTCATTTAAACTCACCTGTGGCAGTAACAGATGCTGGTAATCTAGAAATCACACCTGAAGCCAGTTAGAATGTATAAAAGTTGACTCAACCTTTGTGTTGTGTGCCTGTGTGTGTCACACCAAGCATGGAGAAGAGAAAGAAGAGCCCAGAATTGTCTGAGGACTTACAAAGCAAAATTGTGGAAAAATAAGAACAATTTCAAGGTTTCAAGACCATTTCCAGGGATCTTGAAATTCCTTTGTCCACTGTGCGTAATATAATCAAGAAGTTTATAACCATGGAACTGTGGCTAATCTCCCTGGACGTGGATGGATAAGAAAAATTGACAAAAGAATGCAACACAGGACAGTTGGAATGGTGGATAAACATCCTCAGTCAACTTCCACACAAATTCAGGCTGTCCTGCAGACTCAGGGTGCAAAAGCTTCAGCTCTGACCATACGTGGTCATCTGAGTGAGATGAAGCGCTATGGCATGAGACTGAGGAGAACCCCACTGCTGACAAAGAAACATAAAAAAGCCAGACTGGAGTTTGCAAAAATGTACCTGAGTAAGCCTCAATACTTCTGGGAGAACATTTTGTGGACAGATGAGACTAAGGTAGAGCTTTTTGGAAAAGTACATTATTCTTTTTTTTTTTTAAGATTTATTTTTGGGCCTATATTAGATAGAGGAGGAGAGTGGATAGACTTGGAAACAGGGAAGAGAGTGGGGAGAGACATGCGGGAAATGGTGCCACAGGACAGACTTGAGCCCTGGCCGCCCGCGTATATGGTTCGTGCCTTAACCACTCAACTACCGGCACTCCAAAGTGCGTCATTCTACTGTTTACAGAAAATGGAATGAGGCCTACAAAGAAAAGAACACAGAACCTACAGTCAAACATGGTGGAGGTTCAAGGATGTTTTGAAGTTATTTTGCTGCCTCTGGCACTGGGTGCCTTGACTGTCTGCAAGGAATCATGAAATCTGGAGACTATCAAAAGATTTTGGGCCACAATGTAGGGCCTAGTGTCAGAAAGCCAGGTCTGCGTCAGAGGTCATGGGTGTTCCAGCAGGACAATGACCCCAAACATACCTGAAAAAGCACCAAAAAATGGTTGGAGACAAAGCACTGGAGAGTTCTGAAGTGGCTAGCAATGAGTCCAGATCTAAATCCCATTGAACACCTATGAAGAGATCTCAAAATTGCTGTTACAAGAAGCACCCTTCAAATCTGAGAGACCTGGAGCAGTTTGCAAAAGAAGAGTGGTCCAAAATTCCAGCTGAGAGGTGTTAGAAGCTTGTTGATGGTTATAAGAAGCGATTGGTTTCAGTTATTTTTCCCAAGGGGGTGCAACCAAATATTAAGTTGAGGGTGCCAATAATTTTGTCTGGCCCATTTTTGAGTTTTGTGTAAAATTATGTCAATTTTGTCTTTTTCTTCAGCTTTTTTGTGTTGTTCCAATGCACATAAAGGAAAAACGTGTATACCAAAAACATTTGTAATTGCAACAATTTCTGGGAGAAATGGTGTATTTTCTGGAAAAATTCCAGGGTTCCAATTCTTTCGTCCATGACTGTATGTCTTCATATTCGATGCTCAGAGCACCTGTCTGCGTGGCCCAGCAGCAGGTTTCCTCCTACTTTAGTAGAAACAAAACCTCTCTTTTTATGAGTGATTAAAGTTTAATTATAACGGAGATATGATGGCTTTCCTAACTTTATCAGGGTCAGTTTTTCACATATTTAACATCTATTTTTTTCACCTTAGCACAAAGAACTTGCAATGCACCAATGCATCAGTGGAACATTAGCCAATAGTTGCCCCTGGGATGCTCTTTGGCTCATTTTCATAAAATGTAACATGTACCAATGACAGTTGTCGATGTGTTTCAACACGGAAAACAGACAAATCTAAAGTGCATGCTGTTGTGAGAGAAAATAAGCAACAAGCAAAAATAAGCTCTCTTGTTGTACATGCCCTCCACTTCTCTGTCCAGACCAGCTGAGTTTGTAGCACGAGGCATTCTTGGATGTGGCTGTGATTGGCCAAAAAAAAGTGGTACACTTTAATATTTATTTTTAATTTAATCATTCTTCCATTGCCTACATGTGCCTGCAGGTTGTGCAGGTTCAGTCAAGAATGAAGTTTAAAAAGATGGCTGCAGGACGCCTTGACCTGGTGTAATAGTAAGTTTAACATGATGCAAAGCCGCTTTGAATCAACACAGCATTCCTGACACATGCCTCCAACTATGATCTACCTGCAACTCAAACTGCACAGTTTGAAAACTTGATCATAATTCTTATTTCCATTTGAACAGCTGGCAAGAAAAGACAGCCCATCAGATTTGTCAGCTCCTGACCTGATCCCCTCTGTAAGAGCCCCGAAACGTCTTTTACACACAGATGGTGTTAGAACAACAAAGACTATATTATTAGTGGCTGTTAGCAAAAGAGTCCAACAACTATAGTCTGATACACTTTTCTGCATCACTACCTTATTAGATAACCCAGTACAAGGGCCGCTATTTTGATAAGGATTTTAAAGCATGTGAGAGTAGCTTGATAAGCATACTAGGGTTTATCCTGTTTAACCCCCACCCCCAAATCTCTCAAAGCTCTGATGTCATGAAAATGGATTTTCTGACAAGCATTGCACTAAAATGCAATGGTGGTATTACGCTGATGTGGCAGCGCTGTATCTGCAACAGTGCACTGGGATTGGCAGCCAAAACGCCAAAGAGGAAATCCATCAGTTCTCCAATCAGAAGCTGCAAAAGCTTCTTTAGTTCAATGATTTTATTTATCAAAGAGTTATATTAAACTAGGAGGGATAAACAGAATTTGTTGTCATTTGGACACAGCCATGGTGGAATTTTAAGAGAGGAGACTGGACACCAGCGTCTGTATGGATGCAATGCTGTCGACAGAGTCATCTTTTTCTAGTGCGAACATGTGTTAGTGTCATGGAAGCTGTTAGGTGCCTATAGTAAGTTCATTAGTTCATCTCATGCCTTCTTTTTAACTCGTTTCTTCAGTCCCTTCCTGCAGATGCTCTCCTACACTTGTATTTTATGATGATCATCAAGATACACGCCATCATCAAGGAGCCTAACACACACGGATAACAAGTAAAACTTGCCCAAATGTGTGTTTTATTGGATCTTTAATGATAGTGATAATAAACACTTCCAAAAGAGCAGAAATATAAAACCAAAGCTATCAAATGAGGCAGGGTGGAACGAGAGAGCTGCAGGTGTGAGGCAGGGACGGTTTTAGACATTTGGAGGCCCAGAACAAAGACCATTATTAGGCCCCTCCCCCTTCAGCTTAAGAATTTATAATGAGTGGAAAAAATAGAAAGCATCTCTTTTAAGTTAACAGAGCAACAGAACTACAGTACATGTTCAAATGTGAGATATAAATACCCAAATAGCCAACCATAATTCATCAGCTCTTTCAAAAGCATCTTATAGCTCAAAATCAGCACATTCTAATAATTTAACAAGTGTCTATACCAGCTGGAATGATAATAGATAAATATATATGCCCATTATCAGTTACATATCCGTTCTTATGACACTATACAGACATTTTAATGTGACCTTTTGCATCCTATGTAACTACACAATAATTTACCAATTCCCTGTTTCATTTCATTTCAACTATGGATCATCCACCTTACATCTGGATTGTGGATCCCACTAAAAGTATTTTGAAGACAGTGTGGCTCTTGGGTAGAATAAGGTTGAGTGTACCTAAAACCTAAATAACACTGAGGACAGTTCCTGCTCCATCAGTCACTGGTCACTAGCTTACTTCTCTGTTATTGGCTCAAGAGATTTGAAAATATAAATGTCCAAAATAAGGCTCAACAATATGCCCATGATTCAAGACCGTCCACAGCTAATATAAAACTTGGTTTGGATATTTGTGGTTTGAAAGTGTTATTTATACGTAACTTGTGGCAACAGAACTGTCAACATCTCTGCTAAGTTATTTGGTTAGCATTTTTGGAATTTTACATCCTGAGTTATGCTTCCACATATTTCTGGCTCACAACCACAAAAAGGTACTGAGAGTTTTTTTGTTGAATGCTTTTTCCAGCAGCCAAGAGTCAGAATCAGACCTGTCTAAACCACATTGTCAGTGTCATTTAATGTTAGAATCAATGATGAAGAAGCTTTTGTCCAAAGTGGAAGGATCCAGACAGGAAGGACCAACAAACATAAGAGCCACAAGCTGCTTCAAGTCCAGTCACTCACAGGTGCTGAATGCAGGATAGAGGCAATGATGAGAGTGCAGAGGCACAGCTTTTTTCTTTCTTCATTTAAAAAAAAATGAAAAAAAAAAAAAAAACATCTTCATCATTATGTTGCCATCATCAGCCTCATCTTTAGAGCCAAACTAGCAGAAACGGTAGTTTTTCACTAAGAGCTTGGTTTGAGATTTCTGCAGAAGTAGAAAGAATCTGTGTGGTCTGAATATGGTTGGATGAATTATTCTACAAATGAAGACCACGGAGGAGAAGATTCTAGTTTTATGGGTAGGTGTTACTGAAAGAACTGGGTCTTTAGCTTTTCCTTAGAAAAATACATTTATATTTGCAGTTAACAGAATAACAGTTAATTCTGTAGTTATTACATTAAAATAGACCTAAAATATTTATTTATACATCTTTGAATGTAAAAATGTGTTGAAAACTAGAGATGCACTAAATGTAGAAATTAGATCCGATGCTGATTGTGAGGTTTAAAATAACCATTAAGCTGGTGGTCGACACAATGCGGATGTTTTCTCATTACTTTCTTCAGTGTAACTTCTTCTCATATTTGACCTTGTGCAACAGGTCACATCGTCTGCCCAATGATAAATCTCTGCTCTAAATCAGCAGCTAGGTGCTAAACACAGACATTAGATTGGTTAGACACAACAAGTGTCTGCAGCTGATATCTGTTCATGCCCACACTGTTTACTGTTTGTTCAAAAGGCTGACTCTGACTGATATTGATGCATCTCTGTTCAAAACATCTTTAAATACTTCAGTGTGTGCACAAAGATGACACCTCTGACCTGCTGTTAGCCTTCAATTTAACTCTGCAGAAGGTCCTAGAAACACGTCACAGACAGCTATAAACAGAAAAAAAGACATGGAATCTGCATTTCTTAACCTTGTTTCTCCATTTTCATTATTTTATTTTTTTTCATAAATCAGTGCTTTGGTCACCCTTTACATAGAATTAGTTAAATGTAAAATAAAAATACTGTCATGTTGTGATATTTACAGTGCTGTGAAAAAGTGTTTGCCCCCTGTCTGATTCCTGAGGGTTTTTTTGCATATTAATCACACTTAAATGTCTTGGATCATCAAACCAATTTTATTATCTCATAAAGACAACTTAAGTAAATAGAAAATGCAGTGTTTGAATATTATTACATTTTTTGAGGAGAAAAAATCCAAACCTGTCTGTCCTGTGTGAAAAAGTAATTGCTCCCCTTATTAAATCATGAGTTAACTGTGATTAACCACAGTTCTTGGACAGCTGAGTTTAATTTCACTGGCCACACCCAGGCCTGATCACCACCAGATTTGTTGAATTAAGAAATCACTTAAATAGGAGCTGTCAGACAAAGTGAAGTAGGCTACAAGATCTCAGAAAGAAACGCATCATGCCACGATCCAAAGGTTACAAAGACATTTCCAAGGCTTTGGGACTCCAGCGAACCACGATCAGAGCCATCATCCACAAATGGAGAAAACTGGGAACAGTGGTGAACCTTCACAGGAGTGGTCAGCTGACCAAAATGACTCCAAGAGTGCAACAACAACTCATCCAGGAGGTCACAAAAGAACCCAGAACCACATCCAAAGACCTGCAGGCCTCACTGGCCTCAGTTAAGGTCAGAGGTCATGACTCAACCACGAGAAAGACACTGGACAACGATGGCATCATGGGAGAGTTCCAAGGCCAAAACCACTGCTGACAACAAAGAGCACAAAGGCTCGTCTCACATTTGCCAAGAAGCATCTTGCTGATCCCCAAGACTTTAGGAGAAATATTCTGTGGACTGACGAGACAAAAGTTGAACTTTCTGGAGGGTGTGCGGCCCGTTACATCTGGAGTAAAAATAACACAGCATTTGATAAAAAGAACATCATACCAACAGTCAAACATGGTGGTGGCAGTGTGATGGTCTGGAGCTGCTTTGCTGCTTCAGGACCTGGACCACTTGCTGTGATTGATGGAACAATGAATCCTGCTGTCTACCAGAAAATCCTGAAGGCCAACATCCGGCCATCAGTTCACGACCTCAAGCTCATGCGGTTTTGGGTTATGCAGCAGGACAACGACCTGAATCATACCAGCAAGTCCACCTCTGAATGGGTAGGTTCAGGGGGCAATTACTTTTTCACACAGGGCCAGACAGGTTTGGATTTTCCCCCCTTGAAAAATTAAATCATCATTTAGAAACTGTATTTGGTATTTACTTGGGTTGTCTTTGTGAAAGACAACATGATGATCTTTGTTAGGTCAGAAGCATTGGTGCTAGCGTCCTGGCTAACAGTCACTGTATTCTGCTAAAATGTGTGCCAAGCTATTATTATTGGGTTCTAATGTTGAAAGCATTTACTTTAGCCACTTTTTAACAACTTTTCCAACCCGTTTTTGCCACTATTATTTGCCTGTTTTCATCAATTCTGCACAATTTGCATGTATTTTTGCCTCTTTTACTTGTTTTTGCCACTTTACACCAGTTTTGCAACATTTTAACCAGTTTTCATCACTTGTTCCCAGCAGGTTTTGTTACTTATAGACATATTTGCCAATTCAAACCCATTTCTACCACTTCTCATCTCATTTTATCACCTTTTCTGCAAATTTCTTCCACTTTTAAGCCTTTTTCTATCACTTTTAAACCCACCACTTTTTCATACCATGTTTGCCAGTTCTGACTATTGTTGCCTCTGTTAACCCATTATTGCCACTTTTAACCCTTTATCTCCACATGTTATGCTCATTTTGCCCATTTAACCCATGTCTGCCATTTTCAACCTTTTTTTTTTTTTTTTTTTTTTTGCTTCAGTTGACCCATTTTTGACAGTTTAAACCAGGGGTATCAAACTCAATCCCAGCAGGAGCCGGATTCTGGATTCAGATCTAACCTGAGAGCCCAACAGGGTCACCTTTTTAACCATAGACTATTAACCTCATTTCACCAGTAATAAGATATGAAAAAGAAATTAGTGCTGATGATAAATGAAATGAATGAAATTTAAAAAGTTAAAAAGATAATTTTAAAGGCTCACAATCTGAGAAAAGTACATTTATCAGTTCAAAAAGGTCAAAACATGAAATTGAAAAATAATGTTTTTAAATGCAAATATATTAGATGTAGGAATTATAAGTTTAAAAGGTCAAAATATGAAAAAAAAAATCTAATCATGAAATTTAAAAAAAAGTATGATTCCAAATTTTAAACTGTTAGTCTAAAACAATGATCATCAACTGGCGGTCCAGGGGCCATATCAGGCCCCTTAAAGCTTCCTGTCCGGCCCCCGAAAGATCATGAAATTTAAAAAAGGAGGAAAAGAAGACGTGGTTTTAAGAGTATCCTTTGGCTTCAAATATCTGCAGCTGTTAATCTAAAAGTCACTGTCATAATTAGTAGATATTTAAAAAGAGTTAAGGTTGGCAGAAGTGCTGCAAAAATGACCAGATAAAGTGGTGAATAGGGGTTAGAGAGTAGCAAACATGGGTGGTAAGTGGCAAAATGGGTTGTTGAGTGGCAAAGGAGGACAAAAATTGGCAGAAAAGTGGTGAAAAGAGGTTTAAATGTGGAAAAAAAAATTGGTAAAAGAAGAAAAATAGGGCAAAAGTATCAAAAAATGGTTACGAATGACCAAAAGTAGTGCATAAAAGCAATGAAAAGGGATTAAAAAGTTGCACAAAAAATGTATAAAAGAGTGGCATAAAGAGCATAAAACATCCAGGGAAAGTAGTTTAAACTGGTTAAAGAATGGCAAAAACTGGGTTACGGAGGCAGAAAGTATCAAAAATGGGTTGAAAGTGGCAAAAATTAGTTTTAGGGTGCACAGATGGTCGAGTGGTTTAAGGCACTACCCATGTAAGCGGCCCTGGTTCGAAACTGCCTGAGGACCTTTACCGCATGTCTCTCCCCACTCTCTTCCCTGTTTCCAAGTCTATCCACTCTCCTTCCTCTATCTAATAAAGGCACAAAAAGGCCCAATAATAAATCTTTAAAAAAACCGAGTGGTTTTAAAGTTGCAAAAGTTGTTGAAAAAGATGTAATGAAAAGGGGTTATAAAGTGGCAAAAATGGGTAAGAGTGGCACAAAGGGGATAAAACATACAGGAAAAGGGGTTCAAAAAGGGGTTAAAATCTTGCAAAAATCATCAAGAGGCAAAAAGGGGTTAAAAGTGTTAAAAATGAGTCAATACTAGTGCTAAATCACAATCAGAGAGGGTCCATATTTGGGTATTTTCAGGGGCCCAGCCAAATCTGTTGTCAGGCCTGTCTCCTTGTGGCCTGCTGCATTATAGATAACAGGGATAGATCTCAGTGGTAATGACCTGCATTTGGAAAGAAAATACAAACACCACTACAATAATATTTCAATCAGAGCAAAATATTTTTTTAATTTTTGTGTATTTGAAAGCCTGGCCCCCAGAGTTTCTGTCGAGACTAAATCTGGCCCTCGTACAAATGTACTTGATGACCTCTGGTCTGAAAGGTCAAACTATGGGATTATGAAGTCAAAGTTTGGAGTTTAAAATATGAGATAAAATATAAAACTATTGTTTAAAAAAGTCAAAGTATGACTTCAAATTTAAAATTATGAATCTTAAAGCTCAAAATATTATATCAGAAGTCAAAATTATGAGTTGAAATGCTCAAAGTATGACATAAAAAGTCAAAATCCTAAGTTTGAGTCCTAATTTTGAGATGCAAAATTGAAAATATGAAATTAAAACACAAATTAATTTCTTTTCTCACATTCCAAACTTCTTATCATTTTGACGCCTTACTTTTCGTCATGGATGAGTTTACATTTTTATAAGTGAGGAAATCTGCAAACCTCATAATGATGGGCCAGCTAGACCAGAAATAAGATATTATCCTGCAGGCCAGATTTAACTGTTCCACAGGGCCCTGGTTTAAACTGATTTTTGCCTTGTTAAAATGTTAAAATCCTAAATGTTTAACACTGAAATATCAACAGTGCTTTCACACTCATTCATACACATTCACACACTGATGGCGAAGGCTGCTATGGAGAGTGGCAATCAGGATTAACTAATCCCATTCATACACACTCACACACCAGTGACTCAGTGGGAACGAACTGGGGTTAATTGTCTCACCTAAAGACACAAAAGACATTGACATGTCACTGCAGGATAAAACTCCAACCAACAACCAGATCTACCTTCTGAACCACAGCCAGTGAAACTTCAGGGTTTATTGTACCAAATGCTCTTTGCAGATCAATAAAATACTTCAACTGCAACTGTTTTTGTCCTCTGAATTTGCGTTTGCTTCTGTGATTTCAGAAAGGGAACAAACTAGGCCTGGCTTTAGGGCTGCTGCACGCCTACTTCCTGCACAGGTTAAACCTGTAGAAGAGTTTAAGAGCTAAAGCACGGGTACTTGAACCATTGCTTTATTTCCTCTCCCATAAAAACAGAATGTTCTTTATGCTGCACTCACAATTAGAAATTATTGTTTTTGTTGAGGTGAAATCTGCAGCCACATTCTCCCTAGTTTTCCCGTAAATCTAATAATTCAGCTCTTTTCGTATTTATTATGATACCATTAGTGCTCTGAGCCTCTTGTGCTCCCATTCCCATGACTGCTCAGAGCTGCCAAGGGTCAGGGAGGGTTATGCCAAAAATGTGAAGCCTATCTGCCAGGTTTACTGAATGAGCTCATTTCATGGTGTGAAAATGGCTTCTTAGAAGCTTTAAATGCAAAGACCTCAGACTCTGCTTGCCTTTGCAAGTTTTTATTCCAAGAGATTGAGCAACCTTTGCCCAACATTAGAAAATTATTGATTACATTCCAAGATTTGACCAACAATTGCACAATTTAACACCCAAAACATTTCCAGACTGAGCAAGACTGATTCATTTTCTGCAGAAATTGTTAGAACCTCCTAAGACCCCCAAAGCATCCCAGGTGTTTATCCTCCTGGCTCTTCCTGCTGCAGGTGTCTCTCATGGTCTGTCTGTTTCTAGAGTAGAAAAGAAGATAAAGCTCTTCTTACCTGGTGAGCAAAGATGAGCAGCAGGGAATGGCAGAGAAGTGATAGCATCTCTTAAGTGAGAAGGTTTCTGTGAGCTCCAGCTCCAGGAGGGCGCTGGGGGACGAGGCAGCTGGAAGGTGGGATTTAGGGAGGACGACTGGCAGAGGGAGAGGGAGAGAGGAATGGGGAGGGGGGGCTAGAGAGAGAGTGGGAGAGCTGACCTGTCGGAGATGGGGACAAAGCACCCCTCTGTCTCCTCTCCAAACACACCTTTCCCCGCCTTACTGATCCAGAGTGGAAATATTTGTCTTCATAACTGCCGGGCCACTCTGAGGCCTTCAAGTCCAGCCCACTTGTTTATTCTTAGTCTGTGGACCTGGCTCAGATTTATCTGGGTTTCATTAACAGTTAAATTTGTTAACCATGTCAGACAGGCTGCTACATAGCACTCAGTAAAACACGCTTTAAGATACGCCATGAACTCTTTGATGGGCTAAAGCTGAAGACATGCATAAAGCTCTTCTGTAGAGTGTTCGGACATTCACTGTATGTTGTTTGTTTAATGTGAGATACCGTATGGGCCCACTTAAGGTGGACTGACACATGTTTGGGTTCACATTCCATCATTATTTACTCTGAGTAAAGAGGCTCCTCTCAGCGCGGCCCTCAGCCTCATCCATGAAGGGCCAACACCTCTCTGAGAGTTCATATAGACGGGGCAGAAGCTCCTGGGACTGATGGGAGGGTCAGACACGACGTCATCATGGATTAAAGATCCATTTTGGACTTTCAGCTACCAAGTAACCATAGCGTGAATTATGGGGGGGGGGGCTTGTGCCTGTTTTCTCAAATGAGAAGGGGGGGCGGCTCTAAAAAGGTTTCAACATGTAGGTTATTATAGAGTGGTGCAGTGATGATGTTATTTTGAAGGCAAAACCCGGAAGTTAGCGTCACATGGTTTCCCTCCTATGGGATTTTTCAGTGGGTTTTGGGATCATTGCTAAAAATAAAGATATGTGTGCAATTAAAGTTTATAAAACATACATGTTTGTTTATAAACAACTTCATAATTTAATATTATAAGCATCCTATTTGATTCATAAGTATAATTGATGAAAGATGAAAGCCAATGTCATACTACACCGCTTTCCACATTATTATGCAATGATATTTTTCTCTAATTTTCCTAAATATTAATGCAAATGACAGTCAGACTATTTTTCAAGTCATCAGCCATTAGAGCATAATTCAAATGTTTTTGAACAAACTTCATAATGATAACTGTTACTTTTCAAATAAAAACTTCAAAATGCACTGTTCCACGTTATTTATGCAAAACAGAGTTTTAAAACATTTTTTAGGTTGTAAAGAACTGAAAATGGTCATTCATTGAATTTCCAGCATTAGGAGGTCACATTTACTGAAATCAAAGCTATTTCAATCAAATACATAGAAGACACTTGTGGCTGATTCAGAGCACAGACAGGTTAGTGCAAATAAAGGCATAATGAGGAAGGTTTCTGACGAACAAATACATCAGATTAAGAGAGCAGATGCTAAAATGCCATTACAAAGCAGCAAACAGGTATTTGAGGCTGCTGGTGCCTCTGGAGTCCCACCAACCTCAAGGTGTAGGATCCTCCAGAGGCTTGCAGTCGTGTATAAACCTACTATTCAGCCCCCCCTAACCAATGCTCACATGCAGAAACAGTTGCAGTGGGCCCAGAAATACATGAAGACTCATTTTCAAACAGTCTTGTTTACTGATGAGTGCGGTGCAACCCTGGATGGTCCAGATGGAGGAGTAGTGGATGGTTGGTGGATGGCCACCATGTCCCAGTCAGGCTGTGACATCAGCAAGTAGGGGGCGGAGTCATGCTTTGGGCTGGATTCATGAGGGGAGAGCTGGTAGGTCCCTTTAGGGTCCCTGAAGGTGTGAAAATGACCTCGGCAAAGTATATGGAATTTCTGACTGACCACTTTCTTCCATGGTACAAAAAGAAGAACTGTGCCTTCTGTAGTAAAATCGTCTTAATGCATGACAATGCATCATCTCATGCTGCAAAGAATCCCTCTGTGTCATTGGCTGCTATGGGCATAAAAGGAGAGAAACTCATGGTGTGGCCCCCATCCTCCCCTGACCTCAACCCTACTGAGAACCTTTGGAGCATCCTCAAGTAAAAGATCTATGAGGGTGGGAGGCAGTTCACATCAAAACAGCAGCTCTGGGAGGATATTCTGACATCCTGCAAAGAAATTCTAGCAGAAACTCTCCAAAAACTCACAAGTTCAATGGATGCAAGAATAGTGAAGGTGATACCAAAGAAGGGCTCCTATGTTAACATGGAACTTTGCCTGTTCAGATGTTTTTGATTGAAATATTCTTTGATTTCAGTAAATATGACCTCCTAATGCTGCAAATTCAACAAAAGACCATTTTCAGTTCTTTACAACCTATAAAATGTTTTAAAAACTGTTGTGCTTAATAATGTGGAACAGTGCATTTTGAGGTTTTTATTTGAAAAAAAAAAAACGATTGTCATTATGAAGTTTGTTCAAAAACATCTGAATGACGCTCTAACGGCTGATGACTCAAAAATATTCTGACTGTCATTTGCATTAATATTTAGGAAAATAAGTGAAAAATGTCTTTTGCTTAATAATGTGGAAAGAGGTGTATTTTCAACAACACGGTCGACTGAATTAGACGCCATCACTGGTGTGTCTGTTGCGAGGATACGAGTGAGAGGCAGTCTGGCCCGTTTTAAAGCACAGGCTTACCGGAGCTTGAGCCCTAGGGCCCACCCATGGGAGACGGCCCTGTAAGGCCATAAGAATTACAGGAATCATGCTCGTTCAGTTAGACTGTAGTACAGGCGCATCTTAATAAGTTTGAATATCTTCAAAAAGTTGGCTTATTTCAGTATTTCAATTCAGAATTTTCCAATGTGCACCAGGGCATTCCATGTCTTATGCATGGCACATAAATATAAAAGTGGAGCACATTAAAAATCAGAATTAAGAGTCATTCTTCCACTTCTGCAGCAAGGAGTTAACGCCATCAATGACCTGCCATAAAGGCACATTAGCAACAACCTAAGTATGGCACAACATGTTTAATCAGAGAAAATCAGATAAAAAAAATACATTAAAAGCAATCACTGGAAACATGACAATCACTGATTAGATCAGATACCGACAGAGATGGGTAACGTGTTACATTTACTCCATTACATGTACTTGAGTAGTTGTTTTTTTTTTTTTTTAACCGTACTTCTGAGGGTAGTTTTTGAGCACAGTACTTTTTCTCCTACTCTGTTACATTTGTGATTAAAAAAAACATACTTCTACTCTCTTACATTTTTGATTAAAAAAACTATACTTCTACTCTTTTACGCTGGGCATGCATTGGTCGCTACTTTTACTGCGCTGCCTACTGCGTCTACCTAAAACAGTGGAAATCTTCAAAAAATAGCGCGTCAAATCTAAGAAAGCTGTGTATGGTAAAACAAGCTAAACAAGCTATCAACTGCTCTGCTAGTTAACTAAACATAAGTTTAAATCTCTGTTTTAACTTGCAGACTGCAAAGACACAGCTGTGTTGGTGATAAATGACGTCACGTGTCCAACCACCTCTGCAGCTCTGCCACAAATGTGATTTTACACGGCATTATTTAATGTTACATCGTAGGTGATACTATTATCATGTGTGTGCGTGGCATATCTCTGATATCAGTGGTTATACCTAACATGGTTATAACGTGGGGCTAGAGGGTTTAAAGTTGAGTGATAATCAGGAAGAAAATTCATTAAATGGAGATAAAAAGTAAAAATCAAATAAAAAAGGGCAAAAAGTCAGAAATGAGGCCAGTTCATGAAATTAATTTCATTAATAAGAGCCAAAAATCAATAACACTTGATAAAATAAATATAATGTGATTAAAAAGAAAGAACCACAAAGTACAAATTCATGTGAGATTAAAATCATTGACTCGACTGCTGCTTTATGTATTAAGTTAAGCTTTTTATTTTATTTTTTGTAAGTTATGCTACTTTTTTTATGACAATGTGCAGTTTACATTACTACCCCTCAATAAAATGTCGTAATGCAATTCACAAAATGAAGTTACTCACTTCTTGAGTCATCTTATAATAAATTACTTTTTTACCCTTGCTCAAGTACTTATTTTTATAAGTACTTTTACTTCTTCTTGGGTAATTATTATTTTTAAGTTACAGTACTTTTACTTGAGTACTGTAACTGTGTACTCTACCCACCACTGGATACCAGTGTAATTCTGCGCCTTACTTCAGTGCAGCGCTGCCATGATTGTCCACGGCAGGAATGAAGTAGAAGAGTGAAGTAGGGACAGAAATAGCATTATTAGAAATAGCTAAATACTACAAAAAACGTTCAATCACGGTTAATCTCAGAATTTCTGTAGTAAACTGTCGATACTTTCCCCTTTATTGTGATATTTGGAAATTACATCTTTTTGCACAGAACTTTTCTTGTTTTATTTTGGATTTTTGTACAGTCACAAACTAAGACCTGCTTTCATTTCAAAAGAAATAAAGAAAATGGGGTAGATTAATAATAAGAAAGTAAACGAAAGTAAAGCTAACCAGTGACCTTCTTGCTGTGAGGCAGCAGACCAACCCCTGTGCCGCCGTGCAGCCCTCACTGAGCTGTCTATGAGTTTAAATTAAGACATTGAGCATCAGTGGTGGACTTATTGACATCACTGTAACTGCAGAGAGATGCTGATGTGGGTTAACTAAAGTGTGCTGAAAGAAAAGATGAATGCAATTTAAAGAAAATGTATGCACTAATTATGGACCTTGATCACATCACCGTTAATGCATTAATGCATACAGCCCTAGCTTTGATATTGCATGTGGTGCCCCCCAGGGGTCAGTGTTGAGACTGAAGTTAACATTTACAGTGTTTCTGATTTCTTTAAATTTATAGTTTACTGATGACACAAACATTTTGGGTTCTGGTGAGGGTTAACATATCTAACATACCTTCTCTGCCTCTATCTGTACCTCAGCTCTGAACAAGGCTGCCTGCCTCACCCCTCTGTCTGTCTCTCTGCATCTTAATCAGTGTTTGCCAGACTGTCTAATTAACCAATCCTGGATGGGGCTAATCTCTTGGGCTGCATGCACAGGAGGGCCAATTGCCCGGTAGCATGCTTGCCCCCCTCCTTCCCAGTCCCCTGGTGGCGTGCACTCACATTGCTCCAAGTTCATTCAGGCCTGAGCACAGATCAGTCATCACATACTGTGATACTCAAAGTTGACGAGATATGCACACCTAAAGGTGTCTGGATGAGAAATAAACAGGAAACATGGCAGTAACGTGACTGACTTTGAGATTTAGTTTGGTCGGATACAGTTTTGAAACTCTACCATTAAAATGATCGGTAAGAGGAGCAGCTGTATCAATTATGCATCGATCCATGTTACACAAACATTGACCATGCTTGTGCATGAGCAGTCTTAGAGGGAGCCCACCCATTACACCTTTGCCAGGGCCAAGGGTAAGTACACCAGGGTTAAGGGCCAGTGCACCAAGACCAAGTCAGCTTGAAGAGGAGGTTTCAGGCACAGTTCATGTGTGCTTAGGCATGGTGCACGGATGGATATAAAAAGAATGAGGCCAAAAAATGTTTGACTTCTGTTTTCATCAAGTGTGAGACGGGAGTGTGGACAGATTTTTGTACTATAACACTGCTGTAAGACGTCAGAGTGAAATTTACTTACTAAAATAAATTATGTTGCTTTGGCATTATTTTGGCAAATTTGCCCTTTTCTTACAATAATTTCATTGTTATTATTTCTGTCTTGTTCTAAACTGCAGAGGCTTGCACTGACGCCTCAACACTCCCACTCTGTAATCTGTCCGTTTAAATCTGCCTCACTTCTAAATAAGCTGTCAGATACAATCACAGCTGGTTATAGCTCATCTGATCTGAGGGTTGTGTCAAAAGTTCAGTGTGTTCTGAACACAATCTGACCTGATTTTTGTTCAGAGCCCGTAAACAGGAGAATTTATGAGGCCTGGGAAATGACCAGTAACCGTCTGTCCTTGGCCAACCTGTTGAGACGCTGAGGAGGCCGAGCAGAAAGTCATTAAAGCAGGCAGGAATGTAAAGAATGCTCAGTGGCAGGCTCTAACAATGCCAATACACATCTGAGGTTTGTTTTAGTGTTTGCGTCACCTTTCATTGATTTTAAAGAAGAGTGGAGGAAGTCTCTGTTCAGTTAATAAAGTTTAGTTAATTATCCAAGGAGATTTCAGGGTTCAAGGAAAGAGAAAAAAACATTTAAACCTCCTACCTGTCTACTGTCAGTAATCTCTATAACAGCTTTGACATAGAGATGTGGAGCAGCTACCAGGATGTTTTGGTGACCTTCACATGAAAGGTCTGAGTGCATCAGTGCATGAAATTATGTTATTTTATCCCTTTTGTCTTAATTTAATTTTCAAAAATGGGTTTCCATAATGAATTTCCTTACATTGGTTAATGTTTCTTTCCAAATCTGTGTCTGGACATCTGTCGTCATGCCTCACCTCCTTACTGAACCTAACAGTCATTATTGTACTTACTCTAGTGACCAGATAATGCTTGACGTTTTGACAGAAAACACTTGAAATGGAATAACATCCTTTAGCTTTTGTGCAGCTCTTGAACACCGTACAGCACACACTAAACAGCTCAGCTGTTACTACAGGTCAACTTTTAAACATGAAAGCGAACTTCTAACTGTTTTCAGCAGTGCTCCACTTCTCATCTACTTATGTCAGTCTACTTTTTTGTTTGTTGCTCAGTTTGTGTTACATTTATTTGTTTTTATTAGGCCTGTTAATATGAACGCATTAATGCTTGTGATTAATCTGGAAAGCTTAACATGTTAAAAGAAAAATAACATAATTTAATCATATGACTAAGTTTGACCACAACTTCCTCCCGTAGTCCTCCTGCGCAGATATTTACATGTCAGGAGTGAAAAGGTTAAAGGTGGGTCAAACGCAGCCAGCAGTGATGAGTGGGGAGACAGACCCAGGTCTGCTTCACGGCTAATTTAGATTTAAAGCTGCCTTATGGAAGTCTGGATGAAACTAAAGTTGTGTGTACATACTGCAGTGATGAACTGTCTTTACTCTGAAGTACAAGTCTGAAGCACCACCTCAGGGCAAAACACATCTTTGCTAATGTTAGCAAAGATGCTAACAACACGGGATCAAGCCATGACAGGTAATGCTGCTAATGTTAGCAAAGATGCTAACAACAACATGGGACCAAGCCATGGCAGCTAATGCTGCTGTTAGCAAAGACGCTAACAACACGGGATCAAGCCATGACAGGTAATGCTGCTAATGTTAGCAAAGACACTAACAACAACAAAGGACCAAGCCATGGCAGCTAATGCTACTAATGTTAGCAAAGATGCTAACAATGCGGGATCAAGCCATGACAGGTAATGCTGCTAATGTTAGCAAAGACACTAACAACAACAAAGGACCAAGCCATGGCAGCTAATGCTGCTAATGTTAGCAAAGACGCTTACAACAACACAGGATAACCCATGACAGCTACTGCTGCTAATGTTAGCAAAAATGCTAACAACACGGGATCAAGCCATGACAGGTAATGCTGCTAATATTAGCAAAAATGCTAACAACACGGGATCAAGCCATGACAGGTAATGCTGCTAATATTAGCAAAGATGCTTACAACAACACGGGACCAAGTCATGGGAGCTAATGCTGCTAATGTTAGCAAAGACGCTAACAACAACATGGAACCAAGCCATGGCAGCTAATGTGAGCAAAGATGCTAACAACAACACTGGACCAAGTCATGGGAGCTAATGCTGCTAATGTTAGCAAAGACGCTAACAACACAGGATCAAGCCATCTCTAGGGTTTACAGAGAATGGTCTGAAAAAGGGAAAATATCCAGTGAGCGGCAGTTGTGGATGAAAATACCTTTTCAATGTCAGAGGTCAGAGGAGAATGAGCAGACTGGTTTGAGATGATAGAAAGGAGCTCAAATAACCAATTGTTACAACCAAGCTATGTGGAATACCATCTCTAAATGTACGACACGTCAAACCTTGAAGCAGATGGGCTACAGCAGCAGATCACTCCTGGTGCCACTCCTGTCAGCTAAGAACAGGGAACTGATGGAAGATAGGAGAAATGTTATCTTCTCTGATGAGTCTTGACTTTAGCTGTGACATTCAGATGGTAGAGTCAGAATTTGGCATAAACAACATGAAAGTATGGATCTATCCTGCCTTGTATCAACAATTCAGGCTGGTGATGGTGTAATGGTGTGGGGGATATTTTCTTGGCGCACTTTGGGCCCCTTAGTACCAACTGATCACCGTTTAAATGGTGCAGCCTACCTGAGTATTGTTGCTGGCCTTGCCCATTCCTTTATGACCACTGTGTACCATCCTCTGTTGGCTGCTCCCGACAGGACAATGCACCAGGTCACCAAGTTAAAACCATCTTGAACTGTCTTGAACATGACAATGAGTTCACTGTACTCTGTACACTGTACTGTACAGGGTGAACAAGGAAGGCCACTTTTAACCGCTTTTCTCCCTTATCATGTGAAATTCATCCATGTCACCAAAATGTTAGTTTACTGTTTGATAAACACACTGTGTGGAGGGCAGTTTTTAATAAACAAAGTCCTCAATTTGGCACTGGTTTGGCTTGGTGGGTCACCTATGGGTGGGGGTACTAGCCACTGGGCCGATTCCTGGGTCAGGGCATGTTTGGTGTGAGTCTCCCCCCGTTCTCTCTTCCCATGTTTCCTGTCTCTCTGCAGCTGTCACATGGAAAATGACCAAAAAATAATCTTTAAACAAAAACAGCCAGCATAACATGACAGCTGGAAATATTCAAGGTAAGTAAAGAATGAAGTTACATATAGGATTAGTCATTTCTTAATCAATAAAGAAACTTCAGTGCAAAAATTCTACATACTGTAGCTCTAAATGGTTAAAATATGCATTATAAATGCACATCAATAAGGGGCCAATGGTTAAAAAAAAATGCATCAGACTATATTTTGGTCAACCAAAAAAGTTGGATCTATGGGTATAAAACCAAGATCCAATCCCCTCAGAAAGTGCCGTCGTCTTCAGATCAAGCAAATTATTGCTAGGTAGATCCATACGCATACACTACATTGCCGAAAGTATTCACTCATCTGCCTTGACTCTTATATGAACTTAAGTGAAATCCCATTCCTAATCCATAGGGTTTAATATGACGTTGGTCCACCCTTTGCAGCTAAAACAGCTTCAACTCTTGTAGAAAGGCTTTCCACAAGGTTTAGGGGTGTGTTTTTTGGGAATGTTTGACCATTCTTCCAGAAACGCTTTTGTGAGGCCACACACTGATGTTGGACGAGAAGGCCTGGCTCTCAGTCTCCGCTCTATTTCATCCCAAAGGTGTTCTATCGGGTTGAGGTCAGTACTCTGTGCAGGCCAGTCAAGTTCATCTACACCAAACTCTCTCATCCATGTCTTTATGGACCTTGCTTTGTGCACTGGTGCACAGTCATGTTGGAACAGGAAGGGGCCATCCCCAAACTGTTCCCACAAAGTTGGGAGCATGGAATTGTCCAAAATCTCTTGGTATGCTGAAGCATTCAGAGTTCCTTTCACTGGAACTAAAGGGCCGAGCCCAGCTCCTGAAAAACAAGCCCACACCATAATCCCCCCTCCACCAAACTTTAGACTTGGCACAATGCAGTCAGACAAGTACCGTTCTCCTGGCAACCGCCAAACCCAGACTCGGAGGTCTGTAGCGATTGACTCTGCAGAAAGTTGGCGACCTCTGCGCCCCTCGGCACCTCAGCATCTGCTGACCCCGCTCCATCATTTTACGTGGCCTACCACTTGGTGGCTGAGTTGTTGTCATTCCCAATCACTTCCACTTTGTTATAATACCACTGGCAGTTGACTGTGGAATATTTAAGAGTGAGGAAATTTCAAGACTGGACTTGTTGCTCAGGTGGCATCCTATCACAGTACCACGCTGGAATTCACTGAGCTCCTGAGAGCGACCCATTCTTTCACAAATGTTTGTAGAAACAGTCTGCATGCCTAGGTGCTTGATTTTATACACCTGTGGCCATGGAAGTCATTGGAACACCTGATTTCAATTATTTGGATGGGTGAGTGAATACTTTTGGCAGTAACGTGTACTTTAACTATGGATTATTGCATTACTGTGTGGTGAAATTGCATGCAGGCATTGTTTTATTTTTTTAAAGGTTACACCAAGCCTAAGTAGATGTTAAAGTATTAAAAAGTGGGGATTTTGAGTTGCACTGCTCCTTTAAGAGCTGATTAAGTTCTGCTGGGTATTTATATGGGTATGTCCTGTAGTTTCTAGATTTGTCACCCAGAGAGAGAGGCTTCAAAACCTTTAATTTATTCACTGAATTGTTGATAAATAGAAACTGGCCTCATTTTGCACTTCTCTTCTCCTGATAGTCACAAACTTTCCTCAGTGTGGGCTTTACTCTGTACATCCTAGAAATCATCTGTCGTGAGATCCCGGGGTCAGACGAGGACACCATCCTCCCTGAAAAGAGAAAAAATGCGGAAGAAACCTGAGGAGCAGTAACAGGATGGATCAGTCTGTCAGGACAGTCAGATATGCAATAGGTGGTGCTCTGAAACAGAACTGGAACCTCTACATTGCCTCAGGAATATTAACCCATGAATAAGACCTGATCTGTCTGCCCCTCCCAGAGTGAGACCTGAACCTCGGATCCCCACGGCTCATCAAAGAATGCCAGGCATCACTCCTCTCAGATTTCCCCCGAGAGCCCTGCTCCACATTTGTGAATGGTTTCGATGTCTGTTTGAGCCGAGCTGTAGTGAGGAGTTCACACGAAGAGCCTCTCCCCTGTGTCCCACCATGAACCAGCAGCTGGAGCCAAATGACAGCCCAATAAGGAATAGGAGCTGGTGATGATGGCAGCAAGTGGCTGAAGCAGCCTTAATCCCTCCATGCTGTATTTATCTGCTGCTTTTGTGTCACAGCTTAAATGCTCACTACCCCCACATGGCATTCACGTCAGAGGAATTCCTGAGTACAAGCAGGAATGTGCATGTTTTTAGCCGGTGTTCCCACACAGTCGCTGATTGACAGCAGATATACAACAGACATGTGGGGGGGTGGGGGTTGGGTCTTACCCCATGTATGAAAACTATTCTCCTGGAGGTGGGCACCCCAGGTCCAAGTCTCCTTTCCTGCAGGTCATTCCTCACACTTGCATCCCTGTCTCAGACTCTCAGGGCTGGTTTTGGTCCATTAGACCCCAGCATCATTATAAAGCCCTTCCCCTTTCAGCTGAAAGCAACAAAAGCACATTAGCCAAAGATTTTGAAGCATCTTTTTCTGAAGCCAACATTTTTATAACACTTTTCATAAATAAAGCATGCAGGCCAAAGTCTTTCACAAAGAGCAGACAGACAGGAAATAAGAAAGGAAATGGAAAAATCCTAAAAGAATCCTAAAACCCAACAGAATTAAAGAAGAAGGAAGGTAATGACGTAATATACAAAAATAAACTCAAAGTAAATGCAATAACAAAACAAAACCAAATATGTATGACGCAGTGAGCCAAAATCACCGGAGTCGGATAAAACCAAGATAAAAAATTGTTATGAAACCACTCCAAAATAAAAGCCATAATAAAAAGGTAGTTCTTAAGTTACTCTTAAAAACACCCAGAGAGCTTGTCATACCAAATACCCATGAGCACTTGCTCTGCAGCTCTTAGAAAAGCACCATAACTAAAACTCAAGTCTAAATATCTTCATATGTCTTAAGGTAAGGTGTCATGGCTTCTTTAGAGCAGAGTCCTCTCCACAAAGTAAAACTGCAGATCCACTTTGCAGTAAAACAGTAAAAAGCATGACGAGAGGTTTCCTGACTGGACCATTTTTCTTACACATTTTTATAAGAGCTTTCAGCATCAATGCATTAAACACTATAATTGGGTTATAATTATGATTAATTAGGGTTAATTCAGGTCTATAATTGGTTTAGAATTGCAATTACTTTATGCTTTATTGTCTCTTAAGTTATGTTTTCTTTCAAAATACAAGCAGGTCTTTATCAACAGGAAGTCAATTACCCTTAGTTTAAGACCAAATAAAAGAAACTAAAACCACACAGGAACAGCTTTAAATATTAGATTGTGGGATTCAAAAAGGGGAAATTAATTTTGATTAACTTTAGAAATTCCTAGCGATCAATCGAAGACATTTCGGGGCTTTTGTAACCACACAGAGCCGATGGATTGTCCAGATTCCATGTCAGTCATCAGGCAGGCCCATCTCACAAAGCTTCAAGCTGACATGCTTACTCCTACTCAGACAATGACCGGACCAATCAGAAACACTTGAGGAGAAAGAGGCGGGACCTACAGGTGTGGTTTAGTTGAACTGCATTCATTCTGTAGAGCATTTATGAGGTCAGGCACTGATGTTGATTGAGAAAACCAGGCTTGCAAACTCCAGGTCCAGGTTCCAGCATAGGCGTAGGAACCGGGGGTGGGGATGGTGGGTGGGATGTGTCCCCCCCCAATATTGGAGACTGGCGTGTTTGACCCGCCCAAAAATTATTTCATGGAGGAGAAAAATATTTGATTTTGAAATTTTTAACTCACATGCTTTTATTTTGAAAGCGTCACACAGCCTCTTGTCATTGGCCCGCCCCCTCCATCACCGCTCTGAGAGTGTTCTGGAGGCGGGGGACAGCAGCAGACAGCAGGCTGTCTAATTACAGAAACTCTTTTGAATGATGTAAAATGGAAGAAGAAGTAAACCCTAAAACGCGATGAGCCAATCACAGTGCCTATAGCCATTCCATACACTCGGACATCGGCTGCCTGGATGTCCATTGAAATGAATAGGAGAGGTTTATGAGGTTTTTTTGAGATTTTAAGTTTAAAAATTGTCAAACGGTGTTTATGGGGTACATGCAACTCCAACACAAGGTATCCTGAAAGGCTGGGCGACGGAGTGTATCTTTTACCCGTTCCTAAGCCACATCTCAACCGAGAAAAGTGTCTTCTTTGGAGAAAAGTTGTGTGGTAGACCACAACATCAACTCAACGTGGATAAAATTAACAACATCTGTTCTAAGGTAAGCCAACATGGTCTTTGAGGCAGCATATTGTCACTTTGCTGGAAAGAAACATAAAGTTATCTTTAACATCTCTAACGTTAGCTAAAGTTAGCCTAACTTTAGCTCTTAGCTGCGTTGTTTGTTGTGTCACATTGTTTGTTGGGAGTTCAGTGGCTTTTTTATCTAGTTTTTTGTACTTTGGTAATCATACATCATTGTTAGCTGTTGTCCAAAGGGCTCTAGTTAAACTAACTTTAACTTCTGGAGCTTAGCTTCATTCACTTATCTGTAATAGCTGAGATAACAAAGGTTGGCAAACGTTATGCTGAATGAGTGAATGTGAATGCTGTAGCACCAAACTGATGGAGAGATACTCTTGGTAAAGATGGTAAAAAGGCCGTTATATTTTTCTCATATTCTGAGTCAGAAACTTTAACTTCAGTGGTACTTTCATGCTGATCCTCTGTCTTGTGGTCTGAGATGGTGATGGCAACAAGATGCAGTTTATCACGTTTGCACTGGGACCTGTAAATTTTGGCCCGTAACTGAAGCTTTTTATCGACCTT
This sequence comes from Cheilinus undulatus, assembly GCF_018320785.1. Lineage (NCBI taxonomy): Eukaryota > Metazoa > Chordata > Actinopteri > Labriformes > Labridae > Cheilinus > Cheilinus undulatus. The sequence continues at coordinate 5,950,811 of NC_054878.1, forward strand.
CTCGACAATAAAATGATCAATATATCCCTCCAATGCGTAGTTTAGACCCTTTTGATGACTTCTAGATGATGTGTGATCTTTCTGTCTCCAAAAATCATCAATGGCCTCCTGTGAAATGTCTCCTACTGTGACACCAGCCATAGCGCCTGTCACTGAATGTTCATTGTTTGTCCGAGTGAGTGGAGGGGGCGTGGCTTAGCCATAGGTCAGTTGTCATCCTGGCGGCGCCACTGGTTATACTAGACTAATTATCAACATGTATGATATCAGATATTATGTAAAATAATGTCTTATCAGGAGAATGATAGTACAGAGTAGTGAGGCAGTTGAAGCGATGAAAGGTAGAGAGACTGAGGAAGCTCAGGTGAGGTCTTAAAGTGATTAGTGAAATATGTATTAGCCCATTAATACTTTTTAAACATAAAAAAATTTATCATGAGAAGGACTATAAAACATTCAGGGAAGAGACAGGAGAGGCAGATGGAGCTTCAGGGTGTGAGGTAAGGCTTAAAAATCATATTATTGATAATAATAGATTCAGAAAGGAGAACAGGTGAGGACTGATGTCAAGTTGATTTTTTTAGAGATCAATTTTCAATAATTATTTCATTATTTCCACAGTACTATAAGGAGGGTTTGGGTTAGGTTATGATGAGGTTATCAGCTGCACTAGAACACCCCACTAGAGTTCTGCACATTTATATGGTGAAATGCTACTCCATAGTGTCACATAAGTGGATTTTATTCCTTTTTAGTTTTAAAATGGGCCACCTTTGTGCTCAGGAGCTGTACCTTGACAACTCATAATCATTATGCTTTGATTGAAGACTTAAGCCATTTTGTTCAAGAGGAAGAGGGAGAAGTGTTTTTTTCTGGGTGGTTTGCCCACATCTTAGGATCATAAAACATATACATACAGATATTATACATGCATTTATATAGGTGTGCACAGCACTATTTTTCCAAGAAACATTTGAAAAAAGAAGAATGAGTAAAAGATCACGTTGCATTTTGTGAATGTTTTGCGGTGTAGTTGATTTATGAATATTTCTGCTCAAACTATTTACGGATCGTTGGAATTAAAAAGGGCCTTCCACAAACTGTTGCCACAAAGTTGGAAACATAGCATTTTGCAGAATGTCTTGGTTTGCTGAAGCATTAAGACTGGCCTTCACTGGAGATAAGGGGTCCAGCCGAGATCCTGAAGAACACTCCTCCACCAAACTTTACATATGGCTCAATGCAGTCAGGCAGGTAAAGTTCTCCAGACATCTGTCAAATCCAGACTTGTTCAACTGACTGCCAAACAGAGAAGAGTGATTCATCACTCCACAGAACACGTTCCAATGACTCCACAGTGTGCTTTACACAACCCCACCTGACACTTGGCATTGGACTCAGTGACATGAGGCTTGCATGCAGCCACTGGGGCATAGAAATATGTTCATGAAGCTCCTGCTGGACAGCTTTAGTGCTTACATTAATGCCAGGGGAAGTTCAGAACTCTTCAGCATTGGAGAATTTCACGCACCATGCGCCCTAGCAGTCGTTGACCCATTCTGTGATTTTACGTGGTCTTTTCTGAGTTGCTGTTGTTCCTAAATGCTTCCATTTCTATGTCTTACAGCTGACTGGATATCCAGCAGGGATGAAATGTCACCAACTGTCTTATCACAGCTTGATGTCACTGAGCTCTTCAGAACAACCCCAAAACACAGAGGCTTTCTGAGTATAAAACAAAACGCTTAAAAAGTTTTCAATTGTTCGTATTTTTGAGCCAACATTGTTTTGTGGCACAATTTTTACCAGAAGCTTGAAAAATTCTGTAGAGTAACTGTACCCATCTGTATAGCCTGGCTTCCTGGCCAGTACAACAAGCGAGTCCTTCTTAATGGAGCAATGCTGACTGAAATCACTGGAGGCTAACGCCACTACTACTGCTACATACCTCATGCTTCAAAAATAGTGAAATATCCCTTTAACCTGAATGTAAACACCATGATCTGATAGGACGGATAGCAACCCATAAGAACAGTTCAGTTTAGCACTATTTTGACCTAGAAACTGTGGATCAAATTGTAGGCTGTGTCAGATTATACACACACATATGACCAAAGCTGTGATTAACAACATTCAGCAAAGAAATGCAGACGTTAATGTGGACAGAGGACCAAAGACTGGGGCTGCTAGCATCGCTAATGTTAGCCACATCCTGTAAACCAACTTTGCTTTGTTTTCCAACTGCTGCTGTGAAGCCTTGTTGATTTAAAGCGCTCAGTTTTGACTGTTTCCTTTGTGAATTTCACTAGTCTGCTAAATGCGTTAATATTTTGTTTGTTTGATTTGAAATTTTTCCCCTCTAGGAACATCATCAGTGTGCAGAAAGGTTTTCTAAGGGTTTTAGCAAAATAACGCTGAAAAATTATGTTGATTTTGGACTGCAGTGCATCACTGTTTTAACCCTTCAGATCCTAGGGACATTCTGTGCATTCAGTTTTTTATTTTCCAGCCATTGTGGCTGTGCTGAATGAATATAGCTCACATTTGTCAGAGGATATTTATTTTTAAAGATTTTGAGAATTGTCATCTCAGTTCCTTAAATTAGCCTAAAATGGCTGAGATATACAAAAACCAACAAATTTGTTCCTAAATGGCACTACTTTTTCCCATTTGAAGGATGACACAAAATTTCACATTATTTACTGTTTTTGGCAAGGGTGCCTTGCTACTGAAATGATTAGTGTGTATCACTACTGATGATGGATAATGGTTAAAAAAATGTGCATGTGTGTATTTGATTTGAGTTTTTGTGAATTTGTACTGTTAAAAACAGTGGTGTTATGTAAACATACTGGCCTTTTAAGGGTTAAAATCCCCAAAATATTATTAATATATGATATGTTTATTTCAGGCTGAAGTTGTAATAAAAGATTAACTCTCTAAAGTGGAAAAAAAAATTCATTATAATATGTTTCCAGCTGATTTTAGGACGCTGACAATTCTTTTCCTTAGGTCTACGAGTGAGTTTCTTTCTTTTTTAATTTGACACTACATTAAATTCAGTTCAGTTCAATAAAACAAAATGAAATAGAATAAAATAAAATGAAAAGAAATAAAATAAAATAAAATATCAAATAGCATACATCAGAATGAGTGTTGTTGCCAAAATCTGACCCATCTCAGGCCCTGATAAAATAATCATGAAATGTTTCTTAAAATATATTTCATGTAAATTATCATGTCTTTTATTTGTTTTGTTTTATTTTTTGTTTGTTGGTTTTGGTTTTCAATTTAAAAAAAAAAAAAAAAAAAACACTGGAGTTATATAAACATCCTGGCCTTTAAAGGGTTAAATAATTCATATTTGATGTATATTTCAGGCAAAGTTGTTTTGAGGATTGACTCATTCCAAGTTGAAAAAATATGACTCTATAATATTTAACAGCTGTTTTTATGATGCAGACCTTTTTTATCCTTAGGAACATGAGTGTTTTTGTTTTGTTTTATTTTTAAATCTGACACCTGAAAAAGTAACAATACATCAAAATCAATGTTGCTGACAGTCACTGACCTATCTCAGGTCCTGAAAAAAGTATTTATCAAATACTCCCTAAAATACATTTTATGGAAATTATCACAAGTTTTTGTTGTTTCAAAAAACAATGGAGTTATGTGAACGTACTTGTCATGATCCAGGTTCTGATTTGTTACGTTTTTGAGATTTCTAGTGTATTTCCTGTGTTTAGTTTTGATCCCTGTGTTTCTTGTGTAGTTATTCCATGTTTAGATTTACTCCCTGTGTTTTCCTGTTTTACTTTGTAGTTTGCCTTCCCTTGTGTGTGATTCTAGTTTTGCTTCCTGCCTGAGTTTCCCTCCACTGTGATTACCTTCACCAGTTCCACCTGTGTCTGATTGTCCACACCTGTCCTCTGTTGTTAATCACTCCCTGTGCATTTAAGCTCTCTGTCTCCCTGTGTCTGTGTCGGTTCATTCTGTCATGAGGTTCAGGCAGGCAAAATCCAAAAAAACAAAAGGAGAAGGACCAAAAATGCAGATAAACTAAAACTGATTTAATAAAACAAAAGAACTACTGAAAACTAAAACACTGGAAACAAAATCAAAGAAAAAAAAACAAAATCCAAGGAAGGCATGAGGAAAGCACGAGGAGTAACACAGGGAAGACATCTACAATGAACCGACACAGACACAGGGAGACAGAGAGCTTAAATGCACAGGGAGTGATTAACAACGGAGAACAGGTGTGGACAATCAGACACAGGTGGAACTGGTGAAGGTAATCACAGTGGAGGGAAACTCAGGCAGGAAGCAAAACTGGAATCACACAAAAGGGAAGGCAAACTACAAAATAAAACAGGAAACATGGAACCTAACACAAGAAGCACACGAGGACTGAATGAAAAAACTAAACACTAGAAGCTGAACAAAGGAAACACAGGAGGATACAAAGAACCAAACACAAGGAGGGAAACTAAAACACAGGGAGGAAAACTGAACATGAAACACAGGGAGTAAATCTAAACATGGAATAACTAAACAAGAAGCACAGGGAATAACTACACAAGAAACACAGGAAGTAAAACTAAACATGAGACACAGAAATTAACTAAACATGAAACACAGAGAATGTAAAACTAACATGAAGCAGGGAATTACTAAACATGAAACACGAGGAGTAAAACTAGACATGAAACAAGGAATAAACTAGACATGAAATACAAGGAGTAACTGAACACAAACCTGAACTAACATAAGGCACAAAATACACAGAAACACAAGGACTACAAGAAACACCTAAGAACTAAACACCAGAAATATACAAACTAGAAAACCTAAGTACAATGTAAAACTAAAAACATGGAAATCACAGAACAAGGAAAACACGAGGGATCAAGAACTAAACTGAACTATACAGAATAAACACAGGAAAACACTAGAAATCTCAAAAACGTAACAAATCAGAACCTGGATCATGACAGTACTTGCCTTTAAGGATTAAAATCCCTAAAATATATGTTCTTATTTTATATTTATCTTTCAGGCTGAAGTAGTATTGAAAACCTGACTTGTATAATATGTATTATTACAGCAGGTTTTTGTAAGCTGGCAATTTTTGTCACTAGGACTTCAAGTGTGATTTTTTTTTAATTCTGACTCTGTAGAAAAAATAATGAATTATCAAATCAGTGTTGCTGCCAATCACTGACCCAACTCAGGCACTGATAACATAACAAACACATACTCCATGAAAGTTTTTTTTTTGGACATTATTTTTGTTTTTTGTTTTTGTTGTTTGATTTAAAAAATGGTGGCATTATGTAAAAATACTGGCCTTTAAAGGGTTAAACCCCCCAAAAGTAGTAGTACTTTAGTAGTAGTAGTTTTAAAAGACTGGCTCAATTAAAGTTGAAAAAACATTAATATATAATATTTTTACAGCTGTTTTTGAGAAGCTGACGTTTTTTGTCCATAGGGACAAATGTGTTAGGATATTAAAGGAACTCTTCAGGGTTAATGTGGGTCATAAGGAGGCTTGATTTTCTAGGTAGAGTAGGGTTCAAATTAACATGGTTGGGCCATCATCACTATAAATACCTCGATATGAGGACTAGGCTTTTTCAGAGGCTTGGATTTTGCTGTTGGGCCAAAGGTCCTCCTAGAGACTTTCTGGGGTTTTTAAAAATCTAATTAGATATTAATATATTCAGTCTTTCACCTTAAGTACATCCAAAATGCATGTCTTGATCATGTAAAGTAGTTTAGATGTCTATAATGACTGTATCTTGAGGGTCCTTAGAGCCTGAGGCCCCAGTTAATAGCCTTCCTTTGCCTGATGGTAAAACCACCTATGTCCTCCTATTTATGAGGTACCTGAGTGAAACACACTGAACATTCTGATCATGTCATTTGGCTGGCCCATTAGGGGGCATAAAGGGGAGAACGTTCTCGGGCTCAGCCAGAAAGGGGGCCCACTGAGGTCAGCAAAATCATGATCCATTCTAGGTTAAGCTGCGATAATCATATTTTATATTTTTGAAAAATATACAGTGCTTAACAAATTTATTAGACCACCTGTCATATTTGTCTCAGAGACCATCCAGCATCATGAATGCTTTATTGCAGACTCTTTCATTTTCAGTGAGCTCTCCACGTTTTACCATTTTGAACAGGAATGAGGAATTTCAAACTGAATTCACCCAAATTTGAGCCGGCTCACTGGGCTTCTCTGAGAAGTCAGAAATAAATCAAGCATAACATTCAACCATTAAAACTCATTTTTCTGTCCAGGAATGCAAGTAAATAACTATAATTTGACATATTAATTAAGATATAATAACGTGCTTTACTAATTTTTCAGGTTTTTTTGTAAATCAGTAAATTTGAAAATTCATGGATAACAATAAAAATGATATTTTAGCATTAAAATATCATTTGGGTTAAAGAGCTTCTACATATTGGCGTATTAACCATTGCAGAAACATAAAAAATGATTTTGGTAATTACCAATGCTGTTAATTTAGGGCAGCTGTCACATAAACCTTACTTTGGTTAGGGTTAGGGTGGTCTAATAAATTTGTTAAGCACTGTATTTAAGTGCATAAACAGGGCTAAACATTGGCAAAAATGAGTTAAAAGTTGAAACGAATGGAATAGATGTAGGAAAAAACTGGCAAAAAGAATGGACACAGTGATGGGTTCAAAAGAGAAAAATGGGATTAAAGTGGAAAACATTTTCTACAAAAAAAAAAGGCAAGACAAGGAGGGCAAATGGGTGTAAAATGTTGAAAAGTGGAGAAACAGTGGCAAAAAATGGACCAAAATGGGTTGAAGGGGCAAAATGGGCAAAAAAAAGTGGCAAAAATTGGATAAAATAGCCAGATAAACAAGTATAAACAGGTTAGAATGTGGCAAAAATGAATTCATATTTGAAAACAAGAGCTAAAAGTAGCATACAGTCACAGAATTTTGATTCTAAGATGGGCAAATAATGGTTACAGAAATGCAAAAAGGGTTAAAATGGTTGGAAAATGTTGAAAAGCAGTTAAAAAGTGACAAAAATGGGTACAAAGTGGCAAAAGTTGCAAAAATGACCAGATGACGTAGAAAAATTGGGTTCAAAAGTGGCAAAAATGAGTTATAAGTAGAAAACATGGGTGAGTAGAAAAAAGTGGCATAAATGAGCAGGAACAGTGGTGAAAAAGAGGGTCAGAGCCCACATTCTGTGAATCCAGCACACACACATATTGATGTCATAAACAAACCATGACTGGGGAGGGTGCATTCACTTTGTTTCTGTGCTGGAAAAAAAAAAAGAAATGACTTTTGTTGTTAAATCTAACTGACTTTGACCTATGCTGTATAATTATATAGATAGTGTTGTGGCCCCAGTAATTTTTCTCTCAGGAGAACTGGGTGTGGTTCCTTATGGGTTAATAATACAGGCGTTTAATGCCCTAGAGTAAATGAATGTAAGACAAGTCATATCGTGTGTTTGCACCGGTCAAAAGCCTGTTTCCATCGCTGTGATGCTGTTTGTCATCAAATAAGGGAATCCTGTGGCAAACTTGGAACAAAGTCAAATTTCTTACCTAAGTAAACCTTATGAAACTTTTTTAAATAAGAGTGGGCGGGTACAGAGACAAAAGCAGCAGCAGGCATCATCACACAGCAGCTCCTCCCACAGAGGGCAAACACCTCCCTCTCTCCCACCCTCCCTCCTGCTGTACTTAACTCCATCAGTCTGTCAGAGCCCACAGATAGACACAGGTCAGCTCAGACAGCAGCACAGTCAAAGATGCCTGAGTGAGGAGACTTTCTGCTCTCATACATGACTGATGCTCTCTCTGCCAGCTCTGTTTGTTGTTTATGAGACTTTTGGACCTTCTGAGTCATTTCTACATATAAACTGTTGGGCACTTTTAAAGTGTGCACCTCTAAATAACCAGAGACATGAATTTTGATGATATCCTGTGTCTCATCGGGGGCTTTGGGAGGTTCCAGAAGCTCCTGTATGTGTGGATCTGTCTACCTCAGATATTCCTGGCATTCCACATGTTCGTCTCTATATTCACTGGGGCTGTTCCTCCACACTTGTGCCGCCCCACCTTGACCTCAGCTGGGGCTCCAGCCTCGACCAACTTTAACCTGTCCACCTCTGACGGCTGGACTCAGCTGTCCTGCGCTGCCCCCTTGAACCACAGTGGCCTTGGAAATGGACTCCCTGTTGGAAGCTGCCAGGGGGGCTGGGAGTACAGCACCGAGACCTTCCAGAGCACCATAGTGACTGAGGTGAGTGACAAACCAGCAGCCTAACCAGCAGCCTAATGAATTACATGTCTGTCTGATGTGTTTAACATGCAGACTGGGGACAGCTCAGGAATGTGGACAGGCTTAACGGTTTTTAAAAGTTGGCTCTGGTGACCTGAGACAGCGTCGGGGCGGACTCCTGCAGTGCAGGCATCCTTCAGGGCCTTCCTGCACCCTGGCGCAGTGCCAGGTTTTATAACACACAAATTTAAAGGATGCAGCAGGAGCCCTTGTGTGACTGAGATGATGCACTGGTATGAAGCAATATGATGTGTCTGGCTTGCATGAGATCTACATTTTGGTTTTGAAATCTGGATTTTTTTTCAGTAATCAACTTCTGATCATGAAGGGAATTTTCCTCCAGGCCACAGTACAGTGGATCAAACGCCTGTTTACAGTTTAAACCTGCAGAACAGGACTGCCCAGCCACAGGCCCAATGATTTTAATCATGAAGATCTGAAAACTGAAGCCTAGGTCAGGTCTGTGTTGGATTTATTAATGCAGCATGAAACATTGGGTCATGTAGCCCTGAACTTGGTCAGACACCGACAAACATAGTCTAACATGAACCTCCAAAATATGTGACCACACTTTAGAATGACAAAGGCTGTAAGCTCTGTGATTGGTCTACTGACCAGCACCAGCTGACTTTCAGTCTCTGAGTATGGATGTGTAAAGTGACCAAAACTCAAATGAGAAGTCTAATTTTACATTTTAATTACAGCCTGGTTCCCAGAAAAGTTGGGACGCTGCATAAAATGTAAATAAAAACACCACACAACATAAAAGATATTGAACCAGAGACATTTCACCATTTAATGAACAATTTTAGCTCATTTTGAATTTGATGGCAGCAACGAATCTCAAAGAAGTAGGTACAGAGCAACAGAGGGCCGGAAACGTGAGGGGTACTATTGAAAACAGCTGGAGGAGCATTTTTCAACTAATGAGGTTAAATGGTAACAGGTCAGTAACATGACTGGGTGTAAAAGGAGCATTGTAGACAGGCAGAGTTTTTTTTATCTCTCCCAAGGGTTCACCAATCTGTAAAAAAATGGCATCTTAAAATGTGGCACAATCAACCATCTTTGGCCCATAAGATCATCAAAGATTGAGAGAACCTTGAGAAATCAGGCAGTGCTGCTTAAAAAAAAAAACAGGTGTGATTTTTTTGATGGAAATCCCTGCATGAGTTCAGGAACACCTCCAGAAATTACTGACTGTCAACACAGTTCTCTGTGTCACAAATGTGAGTTAAAGCTGTCCCAAGCAAAAAAGAAGCCATATGTGAACAGGATCCAGAAACGCCATCATCTTCTCAGGGCTTAAGCTCATTTAAAATGAACTGAGGCAAAATGGAAAACTGTTCTGTGGACATATGAATCTAAATTTGAAGTTTTCTTTGAAAACCATGGATGCCTTATCCTGCAGACTGAAGAGGAGAGCCATCCAGCTTGTTTTCAGCAAACAGTTCATAGAGGTTCCAAAGCAGTGATACTCAACGTGTGACTCTTGAGTCACGTTGCTCTTTAATGTCTTAATTTGAAATATTATTCACCCAGAAAACCTTAAAAAATAGAAACTTTGACCTCAGAAATTATCAATTGCTAGTCACATTAATCAGTTTGTTTCCCACGCTTATACAGATGGTTCTAATTGTCAACTTTTAAATTTGTCTGTACATTTCCATTGCCCTTATTTGTATTTTTTTGCCACTTTAATCAATTTTAACTGTTTTAAACCCCTTTTGTCACTTAATTTTTCCCATTTTTGCCCAGTTTTTAACTGTTTTATCCTGCTTTTTACGATTTCCATTTTTTTCCCCATGTTTGCCACTATTCACCCTTTTAAGCTGTCTTTTGCCATTAAATGCCACTTTTTTCCCAAATTTTTGCCACTCTTTGCTGCTGTTTGCCTATTTTCCCACATTTTGCTTCCTTTTGCCCATTTTGGTCACTTGCACTCATTTTTACCTCCGCCAAGGAGGTTATGTGATTGGGTGGGTTTGTTCATTTGTTCGTTTGTTAGCAACATAACTCAAAAAGTTGTGGGCAGATTTTGATTAAATTTTCAGGAAATGTCAGAAATGGCATTAAGAAGAACTGATTAGATTTTGGGGGTGATCCGGATCACCGTCTGGATTCAGGAATTGTTTTTAAGGATTCTGTACTATTGGGAGATAGGGCTAATGGGAGGTCTGCACTGTTACCACTTTACATCAGGAGATGGCGAACAGGAGTAACTTCAATCCCAGCAGCATTTTGGGTATGTTTCTATTCAAAGTTTTGGAGTTTAAAGAGTTGGAAAGATGCACGCCTGGTCGAGGAGATGAGTCGGAGTGAAGAGAACGACAGCAAGTTGTAGCGAGAATACTCACAATGCTGGGAGGAATAGAGGAATATTCACCTTCTGCCATGACTTCCAGTTGTCCAGTGAGACCATGGATGAGACTGTCAGTGCATCTGTTGGCACTGGCAGGCAATGCTTCCACCATGTGTCCACCCCACCGGGGAGGGAGTAATCGATGAATGCCGTGATGGGGGGCACATGGGATGGATCCAGGAATGGTTTAAAGGATTCTTCACTATTGGGAGACAGGGCTAATGGTGGAGGTCTGTCCTCTCAGAGTGCTGTTCTAGTTTGTCATGTTTTACCACTTTTTAAACATTTTTTACACCTGTAACTCATTTGTTGTCACTTGTTATACAAATTTTGCCACTTTCTGCCCTTTTTTGCCACTTTTTCTACCACGTTTGTCACTTTCCACCCAGTATTTGGCATTTTAGCGATTTTGCCCTTTTCACCCTTTTTCGTTGCTCTTTGACCATTTTGCCCCCTTTAACTTATTTTTATTGCCACTTTAACCCATTTTTACCATTTTTCACCACTTAGATTGTGGCTCTTGCAAAGGTATTTTTCAACACTTTGGCTCTTTGGTTGAGCAGGATTGAGTAACGCTATTGTAGAGCAACAAATTCGGACAATGTCTTTTTCAGGGGAGGCCCTTGACTTTCAGCAAGACAATGCTAAAGCACATACCACATCCATCACAACAGCATGGCTTCACAGTAGAGGAGTGTGGGTGCTGAACTGGCCTGCCTGAAGTCCAGACCTTTCTTTAATAGAAGACATAAATATGAAATATCCAGAAAAGAAGGAGAACCCTACATCAGACAAGAATGGGACAACATTCCTCTCCTTAAAACTCAGGCAACTGGTCCCCTCACTTCCCAGACGTTTACAGACTGTATGAGATTTGACAACCACTGCATTCTGTTTTAATTCACATTTTGCACAGTGCCCCATCTTTTTTGGAATAAGGGATGTAAATTATGTTGTCAGCCTGAAAAGTGGCTTCAAAAGAAAACAAAAACACCACATTTTGAAGGAAATCCCTGCTTCATAATCACAGCAGCTCTGGTGCAGACAACTCCAGCTGATGTTTGAATATTTGATTTATACATCCACGTGTGTATATAAGTAGTATTAACTAGAAATCACTCTACTGGTATTGTGATATGTTAAAGGGGGGTTGGGGGCAGAGATTGCCAGCTAGTGACAGAGATAAACTCCTCACTGTTCATGAGACTTTCAAAGGGATGAAAGAAAGCCTGAAATGTCCAGTGAGGTCATGTCTTTTTCATTTGAAAAGCCTTTTCAAACACAAGAATGTAACTCTTATATTTTAGAGAGCCAACAGCCATGTGTTTGTGTGCAATCACGCATTAGGCACAGTGGAGTTCTATTGAACATGCAATCAGACATGCACATTAATTATGATCCAATATAAAAAATGTTCTGTTTTAAAGGCCATCTTTGAACACATATGCAGTCCAATGGTTTGATGTAGAACCCTCATTTTCTTAAAGAAAAGTTCAACTCTACATAGCTGAATGAAGGGGAACGTAAATGTGCCGATTGGTTTATCTTTCTGTCTTCTCTTACAGTGGGACCTGGTTTGTGATGATGCCAAACTGAACAACCTGGGCTCTTCCTTCTACATGTCCGGCCTGCTGGTGGGAGCACTGGTGTTTGGATACTTGGCTGATAAGTAAGTCCGAAAGACTAATCTAGTCTTTAGAAAGTGGGAACAGAAGTCTAAAAGCATGCAGTTCTGGCTCTGAAAGTCAGGGACTCTCCTTTAAGCCACATGCTAATGATACAAGCTAGCCTGAGCATGTAAATGAGGACTCCAAAGTCCAAACCCTATAACTGAAGTGTGAATAACAGAAAAGAGACAGACAGTAGAGAGAAAAGACTGGTTTTAAAGACAAGAGACATGAGCTAGGTAGGCTCGCATACACTCAAGTTAGCGGAGCCTCCAGTCTTATTAGCTCTGGATGGCAGTGTTGTTAGTGTGCTTACTTTGTCCAGGCTTCCTTTGAGTTGAGTTGAAGTTTTGTTGGGTTTCATTCAAGTTCATAGCAGTCAGTCAGCTGTTGAATCCAGTAACTACTGCAAGTTGGCACCCTCTCACCCTCTCAGTTTAACACTCTGAGACTGCCATTGTTATACTAGAGGGGAGTATCCTCTCCCTAGCCTGCCGTTGTGCTGTTCTAATGACACTATCCATGCCATTGTAGCCCTCACAGAGACTTTTCTAGCGAGCATGGAACTTGGGTGACTTCCAGGGTCTTTAAAGATTAATTCCACACCAGTAACTTACATCTTTTTATCCATTTTTTAAATCCATGATCGTTTCTGCTGCTAGCTTAGCACGCTATCCATCATATTGTTTGCCTACAGTGCATTGTGACGGGCTGTGACAACCAATGGCAGGTTGTTCCGTTATTGTGTCACACTTTGTCAAACTGTGAATGTCTGACTGGGCAGATCACGATGGCCCAAAGTAGATATTCGTGACTTTTATGCAAGCAGAGCACTGTTTCTTTCACTGGTCAAAGTCTCTGACGTGGCAGAGCAAATCAAAGAAAGTATGACGAAAAATTAAACATGCAAGACTTTCTGTCAGGCGGTTCAGAGGCGGTACGGCCTCTATTGCAAACCACAATGAAGCTCTAAAGAAGATAGGATTCTAGATTTGTAGGGCTGAAAGGTCCTGAAACACTCGGACTTCTGGATCAGGCTGTAATTATGCTGAAATCATGTAGTACAATTGCAGACTGGGTGTGTGCTGGCCACATAATGGCTGTGTGATGGTTTGATTTTCATTTCATCATGCGTGTTAACAAGTCAGCATGTCTCACAGACAGAAAATATTGTTAATAGAAGGCTGGGCTAAATTTACAGCAAGATGCACACATCTCTGCAAAAACCAAGAGGCAATCTCTGGTCCTGAAAAATGACGCCAATGCCGAAGTGCAAAAAATGCAAAACAGCCAGTGTCCACTTGAGGCTGGCTGCAGGAACACCGGAAGTCCCGTCTGGACACCTGTTAAAAGCCGTTTTTTACCCTAGAAATAAACTGGTTTACAGCCTGGTTCGAAAAACCAAACGTGTCTTATTAGCTAATGTCTTCATGTGCTCTTACTGTACAGGGGTGGGTTTTGTTCTAAAGCAATGGTTTAGATTATATTTAGGAAAAACCTCACTATGGACTGATGGCATGTCTCATTTGATTGACAGAAGCTACAATTCTGTCAACCAGAATGCTAGCTATCTGAAGAAGTTGAGCTTAGTGGGCGGGCTGTTAGGTTGATCCAAAGTTAGGTTGAGACCACAATTTCAATATGGAAGCCGCTGCGGATTGGGTTTGTCCAATTCTTTCTACAGTCTATGGCAAAAACAGAAAAACACAAACAAAGATCAATATTTATCTTGTTTTAGCAGATATGTATGCTATATATCACAGGATAAACAGCATGGTCACACTTGTTTGGCATTTCTGTGCACAAGGTCACCTCTGCTGTGTTGATGCTTTAGGCTGTGTGTCCATAGCTGGCCAGTTTTGTGCTGCTAATGTTCAGGACCTGATTTCCAGAGTGCTTCTCGTCTGTGCTTATTGTTGCTACGTTGCTAAAACGAAATCTGTTTTATTGTTTAAAGTAGCTCCGTGGGCTTCAAGGAAATATCACTCAGAAGACATGCAGACAGTGTAAAGCACTGATAATCAACTGGCGGCTCAAGGGCCACATCAGGCCCCCCGAGGCTTACTATTCGGCCCCCAGAAGATCATTAAATTCAGAAAAGCGGGAAAAGAAGATGTTGTGGTTTTAAGAATATCTTTTGGTTTTAAATCTCTGCAGCTGTTAAATCCATCAAAGACTATTAATATTTAAATAGTTTTAGAATATTTGATCTGTTCTTACACAAAATCACTTGTCATCCATTATCAGTAAATATTTTAAAGAAATATTTTTTAAAAATTGGTTAAGACTGGTGGAAATGTTGCAAAAATGGCCAGATAAAGTGATGAAAAAGGGTTAGAGAGTGGTGAAAAGGGACACAAATTGGCAGGAAAAGTTGTAGAAAGAGGTTAAAATGGTAAAATAGTAAAAAATAGGTTTAAAGTAGCAAAAATGGTGGACAAAAAGTAATACAAAAGGGATTAAAAAGTGACAGAAATGGATTAAAGAGTGGCAAAAGGTGATGAAACATGAAGGGAAAGGGGTAAATGGGGTAAAATAATGGCAAAAAACTGGATTAGAGAGGCATTATGGGGCAAAAAGTATCAAAAATATGTTCAAAGTGGAAAAAATAGCCTGGTAAAGTAGAGAGAAAGGTTTAAAGAGCGGTACACAGGGGAAATAATTGGCAGGAGAGTGGCTAAAAGAAGTTAAAGAGAGGCAAAATGAGCAAAAAGTGGCAAAACTTGGTTTAAAAGTGGCAAAAATAGTCAAAATGGGTTAAGAATGGCAAAAGATGTTGCAGAAATGACCCAATGAAGTAGTGAAAAGGGCCTAAAAAGTATAAAAGTATGAGTTAATATTGATGCTAAATCCCAACTGGGTAGGGCCCAATCTCTTGGATTTAAAAGAAAATAATACTAATGCATTTAATTGTTAATTCGGTCAAAATATTTATTCAGTTTTTGTTAATTTTAAAGTCTGGCCCCCAGAGTCTCTGTCAAGACTAAATCTGGCCCCTGTGCAAATGTAGCTGATGACCCCTGGTGTAAAGGAATCCTGTCCTGGCACAGGCTGCAGCTGCAGAACTGAAAACTACCCTCAAAAAGAAAGACGAGTCAGACCAGTTTCTCTGCCACTATTGACAAAGTCCCACACCTTCTTGAATTTGATTGGTAAGTGAGGGAGAAGTGACACTGATGATCGCAGAGCTGTTCTAAAAGTTAAACCTTCTAAAAGATGATGCTGAGGGCGTTGTTTCTGCCCAGGGTGCTGAGCGCTCAGAACACTGGACTAGACTGGTGAAGAATTTGAAATAAGCACTGAGGCTCAGGCCCTTATTCTGAATTTTTCAGTTGAAACTGAAACCCTACAAGTGACTTGATTCATAGTCAACTAAAGCTATCATGCAGCAAACACCCACCCAGTCTAAAAACAGGTCTAAGAGATGCTTATTCATTAACATGGCTATGATTAGGGGTGTGGCTTATTTGTGGGCACAAGAAGCTCAAGGCCTGCCTCAGCTCCACCTTTAGCCATCCATGTGTTGTCTTAAGCACTAAAAAAATATACCACTGATTCCACCTTGTCTTAAAAGCTGTAATGTTTTGTTAGACTCCCAGAGTAACCAGCTGGTTTAATATCTTCTTCCAGGTACGGCCGCAGAAACATCATCCTCATTAACCTCGCCATCCAGGCCATTTTTGGCGTTGGAGCTGCTTTCGCCCCTAATTTCTACATCTACACGGCTCTTCGTTTCATCGTTGGAACATCTATCTCTGGCATCATCATGAGCGCCTTCGTCCTGGGTCAGTGTCTCAAATAAGCAAACAGCTGGGGAGGTTTTGGTCTCCTTATCTCAGTGCTGCCACAGAAGAAGACTTGTTAAAGTCGCTTTTACTCTGATTGTTTGTCTCCATATAAAGGTTTAGATTTCAGGACCACCAGAAATATATCAGAAATGATCGGTCCAACAAACTTTCTCCAAGACCTTTCAAGCCTGGCGTTTTCACTTTTTATAAATCTGCATCATGATGTTGTTGAAAAGAGTATTATTCTTTTTAAACATGAATAAATGATGAGTAAACTGGTCAGTTTTTCAGGCTAAATGATGCGATGTAAATAATATTCAATGAGACTCAGCAGGGAGATTTTGGACCAAGAAATAAAGGAGCAAAGCAGAAGTGTTTCCAACGTCAAAGGCAAATGTGTCTTTCCTGAAAGAATGTCACACATACTTGAGAATATTAACAAACCTCACTTAAGTTTTCTTCTTGCCACTGCTGTCCAGAATAAACCAGATTTACGGTTTCAAGAAGGAGACATGAGTAGAAGCACATGTTTCTGCAGAGGAAATCTCAAAACTCGCTTTCTGTCTACTGCTGTTGATCTGTTTACCTGATTGTGCAGCTATTGCACTTTTTTAGATCTATCTTTTAACAATGACTATGCGGTGGAACTTTATCTTGTTTCCCAAGATGAACTTAATTCCTGTCCTGTTTGTCTCACAGGCACAGAGTGGACCGGATCCAAGCAGCGCATGCTGGCAGGAATAATCACAGACTACTCCTTCGGTGCTGGCTACATTCTGCTGGCTGGCGTGGCATACCTCATCAGAGACTGGCGTAAACTGCAGTTAGCTATTTCAGCGCCTGGTTTCCTCTTCATCTTCTACATCTGGTGAGCCGGAGCACAGCCCAGTGACCCAGATTTCAGACACTGTGTACTAATGTTTGCAAAAGCAGGCAGAAAAAAATGCCAAAATTTTCAAAAACATGACTTCTTTGGTCAACATCCAATAGTCTGTGAGTGCTGGCTGTACCTCTTTTGGAGAATAAAGGAGACTCATTCTTAGTCCTGATGATGTAATTAAAAGAATATGAATTAAATAACCAATGGCACCAAATTCTAGTGGTGTGTCATGGGGAAAGTTTTTGAGAAAGCCAAGTTAACAACACCTACAAGCACTTTAACCACTCTAGAAGGAAACATAACAGTGCTAAATGCACTATTATGGCACCACACAGATCCAGAACTTGTACTCACTAGATAACACTAATTATTCTAAAGCTTTTCTCTCTCAGCTGCTTACAGATTTCATTCACATCAACCCTGGTGTAAGTGCTTGGCATGCAGGCATAGTTTCCACACTAAAAACCAATGCAGAACATCCACAGTACATGACCTAGAATTGATGACCCTACCACACCTCTGCACGCCTGCAGAGGCTCCAACCAATCACATTATCATTTATTCTGGTAGTTTAACATGTATCTAAACCAGGTAACTTTTGCCTCACGGCAAGTAGGTTCTTAAACCAAATCCCGGCCAGGGCCTTTCTGTGCAGAATTTGCATGTTCTCCCTGTGCATGGCTGGGTTCTCTCTGGGTGCTTCCTCTCACCATCAAAGACATGCTCGTTGGGATACCTGGTGACTCTAAATTGCCCGTAGGTGTGAATAAGAAGTACCTGGTTGTTTGTCTTTACATGCCAGCCCTGTGATTGGCTGGCGACCAGTCCAGGGTGTACCCCACTTCTCGGCCAATGACTGCTGGGATAGGCACCAGAGAATGAATGGATTGATGATCTTGGAATTTCCCCCGGTATTAATGAAGTACACTATATGGACAAAAGTATTTGACCACATCTTTTATGAAATTCAATCAGACCTGTTCCCACAGCTTTATAAAATCAAGCACCTAGCCATGCAGTCTCCATTTGTAGACATTTGTGATACTAAATGGGTCGTTTTGAAGAGCTCATTGACTTCAAGAGTGGCCCTGTGATGGATGCATCCTTTGCAATAAGAAGGTTGCTGGATATTCCACAGTCAACTGTAAGTGATCTTATCAGAAGGTAGAAGCATTTAGGAACAACAGCAACTCAACCACAAAGCAGCCAGCACATGGTGGGTGAAAGTCACCACACTCAGCTTAGTGGCATAAAGCTCCACAGCTGAAGAGTTCATGAATGGGTTTCCATGGCTGAGCAGCTTGATGCAAGACTCACGTCAACGAGTCCAATGCCAAGTGACAGATGGAATGGTGTTAAGCACTCTGTGTGGCAGTCAGACGGGTGAGTCTGGGTTTGGCGGATGTCAGTAGAATGTCTGACTGCAGTGTACCAGCTGTGAAGTTTGGTGGAGCAGAGATAATGGTACAGGACTGTTCTTCAGGGTCTCAGCTAGGCCAATCTTATGCCTCAGCATACCAAGACATTTCAGACAATACTATGCTTCCAACTTTGTGGCAACAGTTTAGGGAAGGCCCTTTTCTATTCCAGCATGACTGTACCGCAGTGCACAAAGCAAGGACTATCAAGACATGGGAAGAACTTGACTGTTCCATACAGAGCCCTGACCTGAACCCCATTGAGCACCTTTGGGATGAACTGGAACGAAGACTGTGAGCCAGACCTTCTGGTCCAGCATCAGTGCCTTACTTCATAAATGCTCTACAGAATGAACAGGCAGGCAACAAAAACACACTTAAATTTTGTGGAAAGCCTTCTAAGAAGAGTTGATAGGTAGGTATGTAGTTGTTTATTGTCATTGCATTGTAAAAACACAACAAAATTATGTTTGGCAGTCTTCTCTGTAGCAGCAAACACAGTCGTCCAAGTGGGGGTTAGAAATCTGTAGCCTTATGTCGTCCATCCTGCTGGCGAGGGAGTGGGCATGAGAAAGATGCTTGGTACGACAGGTTTGTGTGGAGCCGCTCTTAGCCTAGCCTGCAGCCCCGCTTGTTTGCCCTGCTTCCGACTTCTTGCACAACGCCGTCTCTACTTCCTCCCCAACGGCTGTAGGTGTTGTGCTGCTCCGTGTTCTCCTCCTTTCAGTCTCTGAGCACCCTGTTCTCCAGATATTCTCCGTCAGGAAAGACCTACAAATAGACCTACAAATAAAGATTGAGTGATAACATGATTTGATTGGTGTGATATGAAATGGTAGCTAATCATAGTGAGACAGTATCTTAACCATAGTCTCATCTAGAACTTTAACTGGCTGCTGGGGAATATGAGAGTTTCACGGCACATCTACTAGGTCATATGTAGAGTTGTGCTGTTTTCATTGACTGTAAGATGAGAAATAAGGAAGAGTTCAGATGGCAGCAACAGCACAGAAGAATCCCTTAAACTGTTAAACAGCATGTTTTATCAAAATGAAAACATCAGTTTGAAAAACAGCAGGAAAGTCCTGCTAGCAGGAGGAAATGCTGCTGCCAAACTCTTCATGATTCTGAGAGTGAAAGTTCAGAGAAATACACTGGCCTACTTTCAGGTTTCTCCGTGTTTTTACTGTGACAGCATTTTTCTCAGTAAAAACAAACTGTAACTTTCCATCTGTGCAGTATTAATGTTAATAAGCTAATGATAAACAAGATATACAGTATGAGTACACAACTTGAGTGTTTTTCTTTATTTTCAGGGTGTTGCCAAAGTCAGCTCGCTGGTTAATGGCCAACAACAGGAAAGAGGAAGCGTGGGAGCTGATCCGGAAAGCCGCTAAGATGAACGGGAAACCTCTAACCAAAGATCTAGAGATGTGTCAGGTAAAGAACCAACATTTTTTATTGTTTTCCTGTCCTTACATGTATTAATCCACCTTCAAGTAGTGTGATATTTATAAAGCAAACATAACACATCTTTACTAAAGCTGATATAAATCTGAGCCTTTGCTCAGCCTCACTCCACTCTAGCTCCACCACTGTGTCAGAAACTCCAGAGGGCTTTTAAATGAATCCACACATTTCATCATCCGCCACCCTGACTGAATGGTAGAGGAAACACTGAAGTATGACCCTGGAGTAACCTCATTGAAACTGTGCCTTTGTTTTCATGATCAGAGGTGTTGTAATTTAGAGTGGATTTATTGTGGGATCATTTACTTCATGGCCCATTCAAACAAACAGAGGGCTGCAGGTGATAAGCTGAGAGATGAGAAATAAGCGGCAGAAGTTGATGATGAAAAAGCAGAATGAAAAACAGAGAGCGGGATCAGAAGAAGATGAGGACTGCTCTCTTGTGAATTTGGGCCCCTGGCCCTCTAAATCCTCTACATACACCTGATCAGACCTGCTCACAAAGCTACTTTCATTTTTAAGAACAAAATAGGCTTTAGGATGAGTATCTCATGTGTTCGACATTGTGGCGTTTTCTCTTTTGAGCTGGATGTGGTTCCTGCGATTAAAATCAGAGCAGAGCTGCAAACTAAAGCCTAAAACACAACAACATTGCATTGCTTTGCATTCTGTTGAGTTGCATTGCATCGTGTCAATTTCCCACCCCTACCACATCAGCAGCAGCACGTCAACTATTAAACCCCTTGCTCTGGGTTTCCCTCCCTGCTTCACCAGGTCAAATAAAAGAACACTAAGATCAGTGGTATTTCACTGGCCGAGGCCTCCACCAATCACCTTGAATGGAAGATGGCGCTAAGGTCGCATTCACACCAGAGCTGTTTGGTCCACTTTAAACGAACTCTGGTCCGTTTTTCCTGATAGTCTGGTTCATTTGAAAGCTCATATGAACTCTGGTGCAGACCAAACAGGCGGACTCTGTTCAGCTCAAAAAACAGAGGGTCTCGGTCCACTTCCAAATGAACCTTGGTAATAGAGTATAATGATTTACAGATTTATATGTGATTTACACTCAAATACATGTCAGTACCTCGCTTGGCGTCTGTGTAGCCATAGCAACACGTTGTAGTTTCTCGCTCACATGTTGCCCGCCTTTTTCTTTGGTGCTGACTTATTCATCTCATGTAAAGAATGACATGCTGGACAGCCTGCTGCCTCGCTGCTTGCTTGTAATGCCCCAATGCAAAGGCAGAAACCCTAAGACAGCGTAAATTCTGTGTTTTCCATTGTTTATGTGGGAAAAAAGACCAGTGGAACGAGATGGATTTCTGGTTTTGTCTTCTCCTTTGTCTCCTTTTCCACTTCACCACTCTCTGTTTGGAATGACAGCGGCACAAATGTATGGTTGGGTTCGTTTGACCAAGGTAATATGAATGCAAATCAAACCATAGGAAAGTGCAACAATATTGCAATTTCAGTTCCAGAACAAACCGAACAAAAGGACTGTTCTCTCAGTAAATCCCTCATTTGCCATGTCAAACCCCAGGCTTGGAGTAAAAGCAGTGGCACTTAATGTCAAGACCTGTCTGGCCACCACCGGTGTGAGTTTGTGCGTAGAATGTAAGGGGGGGGGGGCACCATTTGAACGTGGGCAGAGGGTGCCAGTGTGTTCTGGGCTGAAAGGTACCTTGCTGATTCACAATTGTACTTCCTTCCAAGTTCTCTGCTGGCAGTCATATTGCTCCAAGCAGTGAGGCTTCCTGTCAGGCCTGTGCACGGATACGTCATCATGTCATAATGATACGCAGTTTATAAGACACAGAGTCTCTTTGAGTCAACACAATGAAGAAATACAAAGATAACATGACAGTGACTTTATTCACTTTATGGCTGATATTGACTCATTCTGGTCCTGCCTCCTTAACCTTCTAATATGACTTACTATGTCTGCACAGCCATCGGCTCTCTGGATCAAATCACACACTCTGGTCAATCTGTGGAACTCTGCAGAACATGCTCTGGTCTGTGTCCGGCACTTACCACAAACACCCCAACCCTCCAGTCAAGATATGCTCCAGGTTTATTTTCATCTGAGGCTGCTGCCACGTAGAGCAAATCGATCCAAACAGAAGGAAGAACATGCAGAAAATCCAGTAATTTACAAAACACAATGCAAAGATGAACAAATGTAAATCTCATCATGCAGTGGACAAATAAAAGTTAACTTTTGAGGTGGAAAACGCAAGATTTTTAATGAAACCACACATTCTGTCTAGGAGACATAAACCTTTTTAGTACTAATGTAACCAACAATGGGAGAGCAAAATCCTAGCCTAATATCCTAGCATAATATCAACAGCAAATCAGTGTCATAAAGGCACAGTAATCAGCTGTTTGCATTCTTTTCCAAGCAACCTTGTAGTTCTCCTGTGATCCTATGCTGCACATTGCTCCAGAAATGCATAAAGTGAGCAAGGGTGCATGACATTTATGAGAACAAACCACTGCAAACCCTGAGCGAGGTGATGGTGGAGTATGTGGAATCTGAGGGTAACACTGCGCCAGTGTTTGAAATAACTGTGAAGAGGAACAGTCATAATGACCATTGCCCTCCAGTTCCTGTGCATATTCATGAGCAATCATACCATGCTGAAGCACAGTATGAAACCTGAGTATGTTACAGAGCATTCACTCTGGTCAAACAAACTGGACTTTGGGGACCAAATGTGCCTGGGTATGGTGTGAGTGTGCCCAAGTTTTAATTTTGCTAAGTAAAACTGTGACTGTGGTTATCTTTTTTTCATGAGGAGGAGATAAACCTGAGACTGGCTAAAGATAGATCCATGATGATAAATAACCCGACAAAAATCAGTTTAGCTGTCAGACTGCTGGACATTAAAATCCATGATATTTCTCCACTAGGCATACAGGGATGTGAAGATTTTCAATATTGTATTTTAAATCAGCTGAAGTATTGATAGTGCATTAATAGGAATGTTTGCATCTGTTTTAATTTTATAACTCGTACTCTGCCCTCCCTGAATGTCCAGGTTTAGTTTGGTAGATATATGAACAGTTCTTTGAAAAAATTGTCTTCTTAGTTTGGCCATAAAAACAACAGAGAATACAGTCCAACACTATACAGAGTTAAAATATAATTTTACTGCAACCAAACTGTGTGCCACATTCTTACATGATGCTCTGTATAGTTAGCATACCATCTGAATTCATCATACATGAAAATCAGATAAGGTCTGTTAGCTTTATGCTAACACATAATGGAAAATCCCATTTACAGGGTTAACAAGAACTAGCGTCGCAATTGGGATGATTTCTAATACAAAAACATTACTTTAAATGACATACTTTTCAACAAACAACATCATAATTTGTCCGAAATAACCACACTTACAGGCAAAATGTTTCTAGTCTGCTACTTTGATACATCACAGCTTCTCTCTGGGCTGCACTATGGTAGCCTTGGAAGGTCAAAAAAGTAAAAACTTAAAGACACAGCCTAGCTAAAAACAAAACTGTTACGATGATATTATATGCCCATAGAGGGCAGCGCAATTTGGCTGACTGAATTAGTCTATAGAGCATAAATGATGTAACTTAACCCTCTGGTATCCCTACAGATCACTGCCTCACTTTCCTCCTAGTGTGCAAAAAATGCACAGGGGGGTTATTACTGTAAATAAAAAAGTTATATTAGTTTATTCTTAATTGTTTATTTTTTTCCTTGTTTCATCAACTTGTGCCATTAACAAAAATACCAAATACTCAATAATTGTCATATCTTTTAACCCTTTAATTGCCATGTTTGTAATGTAAACAAACAAGATTTTTTGATGAAAAAAACACAAATTGATTTTTTTTCAAGATGGATGATTGCAGCCTGGCATATGTCATTGATTAGTGGCAACATTGGTTAAAATGCATTATTAGTTTTTTTGTGAGCTTAATTATTCTAAAATACTCACGTTTTTCACCCTTCTGTGCAAAAAATGTACACCTTTAAATCATGTTATAAATATTATATATTTTAAAATTATTTTACTGTTATTGAATCATATTTTTCTCATTTAAGGTCAGCCGTAATCATAAATGTCAAATACTCATTCATTTTAATTTTTCTAACCTTTTAAATGCCATGTTTCACTGATGATGTCACTGCATTTTTAGATGCAAAATACAGAATTTTTTTTTATTGCAAGTTACTACATGAAAATTAGATAACTTATTTTTTGATTATTGCACAGACACACTCACAGACTCACAAACTGATCGGCACTTAAACAAAACCTCAGAGAGTTAGTGAGAAGGGGAGCAAAGGGCAGTATAACACTGAAATCTGGTGGAAGAAAACATGTATTTCCCGCCCTCGCCCATATATGGTAAAAGTGACGTCACAGGATAAAAAAAATGGTCCAGGTGCAAATGTAAAGCCCCAACTCTCAAATGAAGCCCAGAAACCAGAAAATGCATGATTCATGTCTTAATGGCGTATGGATCAAAAGAAGTGGTTTGCATGGGTTTGAATGTGCATTTTTTTCACACCAGGGATATTAACGCTATAAAAAGGTTTATTTATGTTGGGCTGATTGTTGTGGCTGGGACAGAATTTTGAAAATTGTGCAAAAATTAACAAAAAATACAATACATGATAATATTAATTGTGAAAGAGGACAAAGTTGTTTTTTTTTAAATATCAACTAAATGTGCATTTTTGGCACAAGGGGTACCACTGAAATGTAAGGACTTGTATTGACTTTAACCGTTTTTTGAGTTTTCATTGATGTAAACTAGACTAAACATTAAAAATCTCTAAAATTAGATTAAAACTGAAAGGCTTGAGGATCTAAAGTCTAAGACTGAATTTACAATAGTTATCAAAATTCATACTGGTGTAGCGACCCAGGCCCAGTTCATATGATCAGAATGAATGTAAGCATGCAATGCTTAGGCACCTTAACCAAGTCTGCATAAAGAGGCGGTCTTGGCACATTTCATGTGGACTTGAGCATGGCATGTTAAAGATGTGAATGCAACTGTGCTTGAGTAAGAGGTATTTGTCAGCTTGTAAAACCGTTGGTAAACCTCTGCTCTCTCCTTGAGTGTAGTCCTATCCAGCAGCACGGACCCATTTCATCCCGTGAGCTGAACATCAGATACAGAAGTAGGAAGAGGGTCGCTGCTGGCATCTCAAAAATAATAGAAACATCCAGAGTAGCCTGCAGGATGGACTCCAATGCTTGCACAGAGCATAAACAGCGTGCTCAGGCACAGCATGATGTGAAAGCAGGCTAGCAGGGAAGAGTGGAGGGGAGAGCAATCATGCCTTAAAACTATAAAAAACAACTGGCCTATGTAGAAATGCTAAAAATCTATAACTGCCATCCTGTTGTACTGCTTTTAAGGAGGTTGTATCAGGTAGCTGTGCCGCTGATAGTACACTCTAGGCAAACATACTAATTATCTGTTCTTTCATTAAAACAGTTAAACGCACGTCCTTACTGCAGCTCTGTTTACTCTGTGACTAGATCAAACATCTAGGGGAGTGGTGGCTTATGGTCGGTCACTCATTCGCTCTGTTGTAAAACTGTGACACATTTTAATTCTCATCATTTAGAGATTTGGTGATGTAGATGGTGTATTTGGTGATAAATTTCAAACAAATCCCATAATCTACATAATGTATAGTTCCTTTTGCCTGACATTAAGAGTCAACAAACTGAAATCCATTTGCCAAAGGTACTGAATGACTTCCTGCTCTGTGTCAAGCAAGCCTTGCATATTTGCATGTGTGCTTCTATCACTCATTATCATCTGAACATGCAAACTCCTCCAGCAGAGCTGTGTTGTGTCACTTTATCAGCCTAACTTCAAAGTCTCTCCCTCCATGTCTGTTTCACCAGGTCTATAAAACTGAAGAGAAGACGAAGGTAAAGAGAAAACACTCAATCATTGACCTTGTCCGGACCCCAAAGATGAGGAAGCAGTCATTAATAGTGTTTTATCTCTGGTGAGTATGGGCCTAGCTTTACCCTCTTCATTATATCACCTCTTAAATTCAGGGTCTGGTTTTGTCTGAAGCACTGTTTGCTCCGATGTCCATGCCAAACCAGCACAGGCCATAAAAACCAAACTATCTAGGCTTTTTGGAGGCTAAGTGCAGAGGTTAAATCCTTATTGCACTGGCCCCCAGGTTTCACTCTGACCCTCGGCCCTTTGGTGTCATTTCCTCTCTGCTCCCCAGGCAGTAATCTCACAAAGCCAATGGAATGGCCAGATTCCTTGTCTGTTATCTGGCAGATCCATCTTGCTTCGAGCCGATATAGTTGTTCCCAGTCAGTGTTATTTGAGGAAAAAGGGACGATTTAGTTGGAGCAACTCTGGGCAAAACAATGGCAGCTATTGAAGATAGATGCATCTTTAGAAGAGCAGAGGACTGAGCTGGAAGCTTTTCATGGTGAAAAAGATGTCTTTGCTTTTCTCCTGTTCAACTCCAGCAAGTGTTCGATTCACCAACTGACTCAGATGATAGTGAAGAGTCATGTTTTAGCATGATAACGGCTGCTTGTTAAGCTCTAGCCATTTAGTTTACTCCACTAGTACTGCACACCTACTACACGGCATGGTTTGTCACTCTGATTGGTCCGTAATGAATGTGAACACACACAACATTCAGTTTTATTTTGAAAAGTTTTGTCCTTTCTAAACAGTCTGATAGTGTGGTATGGTGATGGATGCCACCTTTGCAATAAGGGTTGGTGAAATTTCATCCCTGCTGGTATTCCACAGTCTACTGTAAGTGATGTTATCAGAAAGTGTAAGCGTTTAGGAACTGCTGCAACTCAGCCAGGAAGCTGAGGACCACATAAAAATCACAGAGCAGGGTCAGAAACTGCTAAGGCGCCAGTGCTCTGCTGATTTCCCAGCTAAAAAGTTCAAAACTTCCTCTGGAGTTCATGGAAGTACTAAAACTGTTCCGCGGGAGCTTCATGAATGGGTTTCTATGGCTGAGCAGCTGCATGCAAGCCTCACATCACCAAGTCCAATGCCAAGCTAAGTGGTGTAAAGCACACTGACACTAGACTGTGGACTAGTGGAAACTTGTTCTGTGGAGTGACGAATCACACTTCTACAAGTTCAGTTTGCAGTAGCCAGTGGAACATAACCTGATTGACTGCATTGTACCAACTGTGTAGTTTGGTGGAGGAGGTGTAATGGTGTGTGGGTGATTTCCAGGATTTGGTTTAGAGCCCTTATCTCCAGTGAAGGTCAATCTTAATGCTTCAGAATACCAAAACATTTTGGGAAATGCTATGCTTCCAACTTTGCAGCAACAGTCTGACATGACCAGTGCACAAAGCAAGGACTATAAAGACTATAACTGAACAATCTGAGGAAATATTAAATATACAGTGCTTAACAATTTATTAGACCACCTTTCATATTTGTCATTAAGTGCTTTATTGTGGACTCTTTCATTTTCAGTGAGCTCTCCATGTTTTACCATTTCGAACAGGAATGAGGGATTTCAAACTTAATTCTCCCAAATTTGAGCTGGCTCACTGGGCCTCTCTGAGAAGTCAGAAATGAATCAAGCATAACATTCAAGCACTAAAACTCATTTTTTTATCTTCAGGAATGCAAGTAAATAACTATAATTTGACATATTAATCAAGAAATATTAATGTGCTTTACTATTTTTTCAGTTATTTTTGTAAATTAGTCAATTTGAAAATTCATGGATAACAATAATAATTCTATTTTAGCATCAAAAATATCATTTGGGTTAAAGAGCTTCTACATATTGGTGTATTAACCATTGCAGAAACATAAAAAATGGTTTTGGTTTTACCAATTTTTACCAATGCTGTTAATTTAGGGCAGCTGTGGCATAAACCTTACTTTGGGTGGTGGTCTGATAAATTTGTTAAGCATTTTATATATATTTATAGATAGAGAGAGAGAGAGAGAGAGAGAGGCGTGAACGGTTCAGGTTTCAGTTAAACTGGTATGTTTATGTGTATTTCTAACGTGCTGGTTTCGTTGGATTACTTCACTAACTGGACTTTTTCTAATTGCATGGAAACACTGAGTGTGGCAGACCCTAAGGATGAGGGTGGGTTTAGAGGAAGGTTTAAAAAAGTCCTTAGGTATTAGTAGGTTTAGTGGGAGGTCACTAAGAAGGCTGGAATGCACTCCTGCAGGTCGTTAATTTTAACAAGCATGCTCACTCCTTCTTATCAAACACAGACTCAAGAGCTGCAGACACATGCAGCTCTGGGAAGATTACCACAGCAGAGTTTTCACAGACTAAAAGGCCGATATCATGAGATCATTGGAAGACGTCAGGGGACAGATGTGACGATTTAGTAAGAGGCAAATTTTAGTCATGTGATGGGTGGATGTTATCAGCCTGGACTAAAAACGGACTCCAAAAAAGTTGGGATTTTTGCAAATTGTAAATAAAGACAGAATGCTGTGGTGATTTACTTACCATCCAACTCATATTCACCTGGGAAGACCTTTGTTGTTCAAACTGATAGAATTAAAGGGTGTTTCTAAATAAACCCACATTCCATGTTTGATGCAAGCAACAAGTTCCAAAAAAGTTGGGGCAGGTGCATGTTCTTCATTGTTTTCTATTTGTACATGAGGTCTGAAGACACTGATTGCTGAAGCACTGAAAGTTGAATTCTTTCCCATTCTTTCTTGTTGTACATATGGAGTACAGGTTACCATTGTTGTCTTTTGCTTCATAATGCCATATGGGACAGGTCTGGACTGGGATGCATTTGTCGCCCTGTTATCCCAAAAAAAAATCACACAGTCCAATCTTGCACACAGAGTCCAATGTATTTATATTTATATTCATTGCAAAAAACTTCAAATATCATGCCAGAGAAGGCACACACTTGAGTATTACAGCACTGTGACATGTTGAGGACATGGGGCACCATTTTTGATTCAGTATTTGTTCAGTATTTGTGAGTAAAAATGTAGGCCTTTATCCATTGTGTCCAATGGATGATAAGTGCATTATACATTGGTGAATTACAAGGGAGAGAGAGAGAGAAATTAAGTGAGCAGGGAGCAAAAAGCCCTGTTCTGATTAATCACTCACCCATTTAAAAATCTTTGATGGGTGCAAAAAAATGCAAAGAAACTTGTTCTGAAAAAAATATGATGGGTAAAAGTTTTACCATCAGTGCTCCAATTTAATTTGTAAAGAGAAAAAAACACATTTCTTTTTAACGTGTAGCAATTTTGGAAGAAACAGAGCTGGACACAGTGTGCAAAGACCTTAACTCATGCAGAATGTGCCTTGGCATCATTAAAATAATCAGGGACGTGCCTGAAAAAGACATCTTATGGAAGTATGTTGCTCCAAAACCTGTGTGTACTCTCAGTTTTAATGCTGCCTTACAGATCTTCTTAACAATTGGGAGACAGGGCTAATGGCGGAGGTCTGCCCTTTTACCACTTTACACCAGGAGATGGCGGACATGAGTACAATCCCAGCAGCATTTTGGGTGTGTTTCTATTCAAAGTTTGGGAATTTATAGAGTTTGAAAGACCGGTCGAGGAGACGAGTCAGAGCGTAACAGAGAGAAAGACAGCGAATTGTAGAATAGAATAAATGTGGAATACTCAAAATGCTGGGAGGAATAGAGGAATCTTCACCCTCTGCCATGACTTCCAGTCATCCTGTGAGACCATGGGTGAGTCTGTCTGTGCATCTGTTGGCACCGGCAGGCAATGCTTCCACCATGACAGTCCACCCATAGCTAAGCCAGTGCTTTGCCTCACAATGTGTCCACCCCACTGGGGAGGGAGTAATTGGCCAATGCCATGGTGGGGGGCACATGGGGACGGATCCAGGAAGTGTTTTAAAGGATTCTTCACTATTGGGAGATAGGGCTAATGGCGGAGGTCTGCACTCCGTGAGTGCTTTTCTAGTTGTAGATGCAGTGGTGTACTGTATTAACTGAAGTGTTCCTGAGCTCACGTTGTGATATCCATCACGGAAGGTTTATGCAGTGCGATTTGAGGGGTCAAAGGTCACAGACATTCAGTGCTGGTGTTCAGAGATTTCTCCAGATTCTCTGAACCTTTTGATGATATTATGGACTGTAGATGGTCAAATCTCTGAAGTACTTGGAGATGCACACGTAGTCTCTCACACAGTGGAGAACCCTTGCTCCATTTCTGGTTGTGAATGCCTCAGCCTTTGAGGATTGTTTCTTTTAGACCAGTGATACTCAACCTGTGGCCCTTGAGCCACATGTGGCCCTTTTGCAATGATTTGTGGCTCTTTTATGTCTTCATCTTAAATATTTTCCCCCCAGAAAATCTCCAAAAAGGTAAACTTTAACCTGAGAAATTATCCATTGCAAGTTAGATTAATCAGTTTGTTTCCACCCTTGTGCAGTTGCCTTTATCTTTTTTGTCTGTACATTTCCTTTTTCCTTATTTGCAATTTTTCCATTTTTTTCCCCAATTCTAATCTATTTTTACTGCTTTTAAAGACCAAGTTTGCCACTTCTTTTTTCCCTTTTTCATCAGTTTTTGCCTTTTATCCTGCTTTTTGCTGTTTGCAAATTTTGCCCCTTCTTACCCGTTTATGACACTTTTTACCCCATATTTACCACTTTTGCCCTTTTTCGTCTCTTTTCACTTGTGTTTTTCCATGTTTCTACTATTTTTGAACATTTTTGTAACCTTTAACTAATTTTTGCCACTTTTTCTCCCCATTTTTGCCATTTTATACCTATTTTGCCTCTTTTCACCCATTTGTTGGCACTTCCTTGCTGCTTTTTGACCATTTTGCCACTTTAACTTATTAATATTGGCACTTTGAACCATTCTGACCACGTTTCACCATCATCTGTTACCAGTGAACCTACTCATCTGTGGAACGATCTGAGTGATTTTGGAGCATTTTACAACTTTTCCAGTATTGTCTTGCCCCTGTCCCAACTTTTTGGGAAAGTCATGCAAGTATCAAATTCAGAATATGTGTACATTTCCATAAAACACTAAAGTTCATGAGCTTGAACAATAAATATCTTGTATTTGTGCTGCATGCCATTGAACTTAGTTGAGAACAGTTTGCAAATCTCTGTCTTCTATTTTAATTCACATTCAAAGCAGTGTCCCAGTTTTTTTGGAAATT
This sequence comes from Cheilinus undulatus, assembly GCF_018320785.1. Taxonomy (NCBI): domain Eukaryota; kingdom Metazoa; phylum Chordata; class Actinopteri; order Labriformes; family Labridae; genus Cheilinus; species Cheilinus undulatus. The sequence continues at coordinate 5,981,927 of NC_054878.1, forward strand.
TGCTTTTGCACATGCAAGTGGATCACCACATTTGCCAGATATAGACATCATTGCTGCTACTCAACCTCACGTTTATTTGCTGTGAATTTCCTAATTAAAGAGAAATAAAGGAGGAGTCAAATCTGCTGGCTCTCATTGGCTAGTGCAGGTTTAAGTCATATTTTTGATTCAAGATGAAGGATGTGTCGACTAAATCAGTAGTAGTAAATCAGCAGTAAGATAATCATATTGACACCACACACTTGTGGATAATTTAGGCGAATAATCAGTTGTGACAAGCCTTGAATCGGGCGGCCATTGAAGCTTCTGTGTTTGAGGAGTACAGAGTTTGACCTGCTCTTATCACGGCTGACACTGAACACTTCCAGGTCAGTACTCTTTAACAGGAGCCATGCGAAGCAACAAAAGGACTATTTGACCCCTGCTTGTTATGACTATGGGGGAAGAGCTCTAGAGGGCAGCCAAACAAGGACCCAGCCTTAGATGGATTTTCTCATTTGCCTGCAGGGATTAAGCTGTGGCAGTAACAGCCTGTTTGTGCCTTCCAGCTGAAGAGATGTATTCAGAAAATTCCAACTATTTTGTACCGGAGACGGAGCTGTGTGAAGAGGGGTTAAATGTTACTCCACAGTGATCCTTTCTCCCATTTTTTAATCTGTTTCAGGTTCGCCAATGTGCTGGTGTACTACGGCCTGTCCCTCAACATCTCTGACTTCCAAATGAACATCTATCTGACCCAGATGATCTTCGGCCTGGTGGAGATGCCAGCTCGCACCATCACTCTGTTCACACTCAACCGCTCCCGCAAGATCTCCCAGCTGGCCTTCCTGGCGGTGGGCGGCACGGCCTGCCTGCTCACCATCTTCATCCCCAGTGGTATGAGTACAAGTCATTAAGAAATTTAGACCTTAGTATAGAAAAACAAAGCAGATAGGAAGGTATTTTGTTATTAAAAGATTTCCAAGCTCAAATTTTCCTCCTCCCCTCCTGTAGACTTGTCCGTCATTAAAACGGTGCTGGCCATGATTGGGAAGTTTGGGATCACAGCTTCTCTCTCCATCATTTATGTCTACTCAGCTGAGGTGTTCCCCACTGTCATCAGGTAAGAAAGTACTTCTTATTAGGGCTGTGGAAAGTTTTTACCCCATTCTTTTTTGCATTTTTTGTCACTCTGAAATGTCAGTTTTTAATGATTATTTCATTTATTAAAGCGGATACACTGTGCAAAAATCTTTTTTCTTTAGACTTTCCTAACGAAGTTACGTGCCCCTGGCCTGTCTACAATCTCCCCAAGAATCAGAGCCCTCCCCCGTCTCTCTTTTTCCACCTCTCAGAAAATGTGTGGTCAAACAAGCCATGCTCAGATTTCCCCCTCGTGATGTCATGTGGGGAGTTAGCCCCGCCCTCAGGTTCGGTTGGCCGTCCTCGTTTGGAAGAAAGTTCCCCCCTCCTCTCCTGATCTTCCTCTCTGCTGCCAGCTGAGATGAGGATCAGGAGAGCCACATCCATCATGCCACATCCATTTCCTGGAAGGGGCGTGGTCATGGGCGTAGTCAGACAGCTCAGTAACATTTACAGACACAGAAACGGCCCGTTCTGAGCAGGGCTGAAACAGAGGGGTTTTAAGGCATGCAAAAATCCAATACTGGAGTGTTTTTTTCAGCAACAGACTTCACAGGCATGTTTCAGGGACCTCTGAGAACAATATAGACTTGTCTTAAAATGTGTAAAATATGTCCCCTTTAAAGGAAAAATCCATCCAAACCTACCTGACCCTATGTGAAAAAGTCATTGGCTCCTAAACCGAGTGACTGGTTGTAACACCGTTGGCAGCAACAACTGCAAGCAAGCATTTGTGATAAATGGCAATGAGTCTATCAGATCTCTGAGGACGAATTCTGGCCCACTCTTCTTTGCAAGATTGTTTTCATTCAGCCACAGCACCTCAGTCAGATTCAAGTCCAGACTTTGACTAGTCCACTCCAAAACCTTTACTTTGTTTTTTAAACCATTCAGAGGTGGACTTGCTGGTGTTTTTCAGATCATTGTCCTAACCTGTGTGCTTGAGTTTGAGGTCATGGATGGACATTCTCCTACAGAAATTTCTGGTAGAGAGCAGACTTCATGGTTCCGTTAGTTATGGCAAGTGGTCCAGGTCCTGAAGCAGCAAAGCAGCCCAGACCATCCCACTACCACCACCATGTCCTATCAGTCAACAAAATATTTTTTCCAAAAGTCTTGGGGATCATCAGGATGTTTTTAGTCAGTTGTGAGAGTCTTTGTGCTCCTTGTTGTCAGCAGTGGTTTTGTCCTTGGAACTCTGCCATGATGCCATTGTTCTCCAGTCTCCTTCTTATGGTTGAATCATGAACACTGACCTTAACTGAGTCCAGTGAGGTCTGCAGGTCTAAAGACAATAGCATGCAGTGAGGTTTCAGTCAGGGCCAGCAGTAACCACTGGATTTAACAGGTCTGGCAGTAATCAGGAGTGGGTGTAAAATGCTAATCATTGCACTGTTTTTATTTACATTTTACACAGTGCCCCAACTTTTTTTGGAATTGTTTGTTTTTATATTCTTTTATTTGAGCTAGGATGCTGTGTTATCAAATCTAGATTTTATCTGCAGACTGCATCAACTGAAATAACTTAGAGCACATCTTAAGAGATCTTAGTCAGACATGTAAAAAGAAATAGACCAAATGTGTAAAAAGGGATTAAAGAGTAGATTAATTCACTATATGAAGCAGTAATCATTGCCACAGCTCAGAAATAGGATGGTTTAAAACACATCTGGGAAAATCAGAGGCTTTCACTCATGAATTGAAATGATTTTAGTTTTGGCTCTCTTCAGTCTGTCAGAAAGTCGGTCGCCTCTGTGAGCAGCACTTAGGCATTTAGGCATCTAGGCGTGACCGTGTTCTGATTATTTCTTAGTCCTACAGCTGTCTTCTTCCTGGAGATTTACAGGCCTGAAAGTTTCCAAAGGTCAAGGTTTTTCAATGTCACTCTATATAATATCCAGTATAAAGAGGATTCATCCCATCGACCACATACATGTATGGATTTAATTATGTAAAGGCATGAGACATTAAAAGCATCACAGTTTGAAGGAGCTGAAATCATAGCTGAGGAAATATCTGGGATGTCTGTGTGTTTGACATATTTTGTTTTTCAGAGCAATAGATTCAAACCAGATGCTGGAGCATCAGTGTGAGGAGCAGCAGAGTTAACGTCTGTGAGCAGATCACTGACATAACAGGATGCTGCAGCTGCAGAATGACTGATAATGTTCAAATCAAGCCTTTGACTTAAACATGTAGGCATTCCGTGCAGGTAAAACCTTGATAGCACAGAAGATCTTGCAAATTTTTCATGGGTGCAACCCTCATACTCAACTCTGCTGCTCATTCCACATATGCATGCTCCTTATAAATGTGGCACCATTTAAAAGAGGGATAAAGAAGTTTTCCAACAGTATAAGATTTATTGCAAACAAAGAAATAATATAGCAACAACATTTTTTGTTCTGACAGCGTCAATTAAGCAGTTCAACATTTTAACTGTAGTCAGACTCATTTGGGCACTCGTCATAAAGCAGTTATAAAATGTAATTTTTGATATAGAAAGAGCCCCCCTTTTTGGGACTTGTGCAGTGGCCAAAAAACTCCAAACCTTCCTGTAGGAGTCAGAAACCTTTAACAGGACTAGACTTCCTGTTACCAGTAATCTGCTGGGTCAGCAGTAAAGTAACAGATGACTTTTGTGGGTGAAGTTACTCTTAGCAGATTACCTGGACTGCAAAATCAATGGGTTGTGTTACTTATTAGCATGGGCGTAGCACAGGGGGGAAAGGGTACTGACCCAGGCCTATACCAGGGAGGGGCTCTTGAGAAGCCTGAAATGAAATGTTTTTATTTTTTCTTAATAATTAGTGTCATTATTGAATCAAAAGCCATTAAATGAATCAGTCAACAGTCTGCAATTTGCATCAAATAGAGTAAAATACAGTATTGGGGGGGGCCTGTTCCTCCCTTAAAATGTCCAAATGGTGTAGTCCAGCGCTGAAAAATAATGCAAGTAAAATAAATGTAACCATAGTAAAAATATTAATTATTGATGGGGGAAAAAGGTTCAAAAATACATTAAATGCATAGATATTTGTAAAAATTACACAACATTCGTTGCTTGGCTAGCTGGTTAAGGGGGGGGCTTTGTTATATTTTTTCTGGGGGTTCAAAATCCCTAGCTACACCCCTGCTTACTAAAACAAAACAAATCTGACAGATCCTAAAAGATCCCCAACACTGTTAACATCTGTGTTCACTCCTGTTCCCCTCGCAGGCAGAACGGGATCGGGATCGGCTCCATGTGCGCTCGGACCGGAGGAGTCCTGGCCCCCCTGTTGTACTTCCTGAAGGGCATCACTCCTCAAGCTCCCATGTTCCTTTGCGGCATCTGCCCTCTGCTGGGCTCCGCCCTCACCCTGATGCTGCCTGAGACGGCCAACAAGCCTCTGCCAGACACCATCGAGGACGTAGAGGGCCCCGACCTCAGGTCTGACTGCTACACCATATTATTTTAAAGGAACAGTTCACACAAATCATCCAACATGATCATTTGATCTCCATCTCTCTGTCTCTGTCAGTGAGGAGGATGGTGATGTGAAGACGGTCGTCCCTGACTCTACTGTAAAGAAAACGGACGCCGTCTACATCAGGACGGACTGATAACAAAGTCCACTAGAGCTGATAAAGCAGGCGAAGTCAAAGACAAAGTCTGTGTGTGCATCAGTGATCAGACTTTTCTATACCAGTCACTGCACAACATGCAGGTCTTGAATTTTTATACGAGAGTTGCAGTGTAAGTATTTTACTTTTTTGTACTAATTTTGTAATAATGAGTGTTTTTATACAATATCGTTGATGGGTTTTTTTGTTTGTTTTTTTTCATTTTTTTTGGTTAAACTGTTGCTGAATGTTTTAAAGGACAAAGCATTTTCCATCCTGGTATTTGAACCATGACTTTCTTTGAGAGATTATTTCTAAGTAGTGCTGGATAATTGATGCAATGGTTGATGTTTAACTTCCATCAGAAGCACTCAAACCATAAAAGATGCCTTAATTTACATGAAACTATCCACATGCTGCTATAAAGTTCAGGTTGTTTCATTTTCACTCTCAGCTCTCAGCCAAACTCACATCGGTGTGACTTCAGTGTTTACAGGGGTTTTATGGTCCCTCTTTTTATGTCTAAAAAATAAGAGAGTCAGAGAGTTTTCTTATTTCTCCAGTGTGCTGGCAGTAAAAATGTTGATGGCTTGAAATATGGTAACCCGGTGTTTTTTGGAGGCAAATGTAACCAGTTAATCTTGTTATTTATTCTCTTGACACAGCCCAACATTCACAGTTCTCTCAGCTCTGTTTTTATTAGGATAGATCAGCCTTTTCCAAGCTGAAGTATGCTGTGGCCCAGTAAAAACCCATAAAATCCTCTCAGACTGACCAAAACCCTCAAACAACCTCATGACCATCAAAGTATTACCCTCCATATATTATTTTATATACAGAGAATCAAGATTTGGAGTAAAGCATTTGGGGAGTCAGAAAACAAAGTTGATGAGTTTGGTTTTGATGAGTCACTTATTTTCCTTTCCAGTATTCATGTCTGTTAACTTCATGACTCAGCAAACCCTCCACTTGAAATGTATTATTTTAAATTGCATAAATATGCAAAAAGTATTTCAAAATGTGTCAATAATTAAGTTTATGGCTTTTAAATTGAAAATGACCTTTCTCTGAACCTCCAGGGTCCACAGTCCAAAATTAGGTAATCACTGGGCCAGAATATAAAGTTTGTTTTTAAATGCTAAGCAGTGATTTGTTAATTTAGTTTAATAGTTTTTCTGCTAAATAGGTGCACTCTTTGGCTCCCTGTTGCAGACTGGACGCGAGGTGCTCATCTTGGTTGAGGCACAGTGTGACTGATTTTCATTTCAGTTTGCATGTAAATAAGTCAGAGCTTTTACACTGCCTGTGTTGATGCTGCGTGTCATGTGCCTGATATGCACATCTTACACTGAGAATCTAAAGAAAAGAGGGTTTGCCTATTTATTCAACAAGCCAGTGGTTCTCAAACTGGGGTCAGGGGACCCCTGGGGGTCTGCAGGCCACAGCTTGGGGGTCTGCGAAATAATTCAAAATAAATCATTAAAGTAGTGCCATGTCATTAACAGCACATAAATATTCAGTGTTTAACAAATTTATCAGACCACCCTAACCCTAACCAAAGTAAGGTTTATGCCACAGCTGCCCTAAATTAACAGCATTGGTAAAAATTGGTAAAACCAAAACCATTTTTTATGTTTCTGCAATGGTTAATACACCAATATGTAGAAGCTCTTTAACCCAAATGATATTTTTAATACTAAAATATTATTATTGTTGTTATCCATGAATTTTGAAATTGACTGATTTACAAAAAAACTGAAAAAATAGTAAAGACATTAATATTTCTTGATTAATATTTCAAATTATAGTTATTTACTTACATTCCTGAAGAGAAAAATGAGTTTTAGTGATTGAATGTTATGCTTGATTAATGTCTGACTTCTCAGAGAAGCCCAGTGAGCCGGCTCAAATTTGGGTGAATTCAGTTTGAAATTCCTCATTCCTGTTCAAAATGGTAAAACGTGGAGAGCTCACTGAAAATGAAAGAGTCTGCAATAAAGCACTTCATGATGCTGGATGGTCTCTGAGACAAATATGACAGGTGGTCTAATAAATTTGTTAAGCACTGTATATAGGGACCACAGACCATAAAGCAACCATACTACACCAGTGACTCCCACATAAGTCAGCTTTGGGCCAATAAAACTCAGATGCAATGAGTGACATGAAAACCCTGATGAATTCCACAAGCGTCAGAATGTGTCAGTCTAATCGATTTATTCTCTAAACTTCTATCAGTGAAGATTTTTGTTTCCACATCTGTAAAATGTGTCATAGATAAGATAAACGCAGTATGAATGCACTTCCAGTTTGTGCTTTTCAAAGTAAAAGCCCAGCGTAACTGTGACATGCTGCCTCTGTCAGAACAAAATATTTCCTGTTTAAGAAGTTTTTAAATTTTAAGTTCAACTTTATTCATAAACAAAGTCTGACAGTTACATTCATGAAATAACCACATGGCAAACATTACAGCCTGAGAAACATTTCATTTATAAAACAGACCAAGATCAGAGGTCTAATCCTGGACTAACTTATGTATAAACCTGTTTCAGAGGTAGTTACACAATCAGTAGCTTGCTTTAGCTGTGTTAGCTTTAGCTAAAGCTAACATAGCTATGCTAGCTACATAGTTGACATTTGATGAACTGTAGCAAACATAGCTAATGCTACTGTAACTCAGTTAGCTACATAAGTTATGTATCTACATAGCTAACGTAGCTTTTAGTTAAACATTAGCTTTAACCAACATAGTATAAGCTGAAGTAGCTAAAGTAGCTTTGTTAGCTTTTGCTATCTTAGCTGCATAGCTCTTTTATGCGAATAAATCTGGATTTATGAGATTTGCTAAACTGTAAAAGGCAGACAGTCTTCCGCTACTTTACCTACATAATGTACAGTAAATGTATGGAGTCATTATTGTTGCAAAAAACAAGATTGCATTTTCAGATGGTTCTGATTTTTCATCAAACTTTACATTAAAACCTGTTGTTTTGCTCAAAATTGCCTCTTTGTGCTTAGAGTTTCTCTGTGCTCTAAATGTCTGTTTGCACTCCAATCTTTACATCCGAGGTTATAGGATCGGCAGGGTTTGTTTGTTTGTTTGTTTGTTAGCAACATAACTCAAAAAGTTATGGACGGATTTTCATGAAATTTTCAGGATATATCAGAAATTGCACGAGGAAGAACTGGTTAGATTTTGGGAGTGATCCAGATCACCGTCTGGATCCAGGAATTTTTTTAAAGGATTCTGTACTATTGGGAGATAGGGCTAATGGCGGGGGTCTGCGCTCTCCGAGTGCTTTTCTAGTTAGTTTCTGTGCTCATGCTTAAACCATTCTCCTCTCCATCAGGTAACTTCTGCTTATTTCAGACAAGAACACTCTACATTACCATTTTGTGTAAATGGTAAAATGTAAAAAAAATGTAAATGCAGAATGGATCAACAGTTTTACTTGGTGAAGGCTCTGCTTTAAAGATGTTCTCTGGGTTAGTCAAGCTGCATGCTTTGACTTTCCTGGAATCACAAAGCTAGAAGCCCCCATATGGATGGATACATTATTAATAATGTGTTATGAAAACAATAAAATCAGTTAGTTTTAAAGCAATAAATCCAGAGTAGTGGGAATCTGAATATGAGGGTGCAACAACAATTATGCTATAAAAGAGGAGGCTGGGGTGGAGGAGGTTAAACTTTGCCAGCAGCAGCAGTGTGATACATCAGCGTTAATGCAAACAGGGATTAGAGAGAAGTGCGTCATATTTAAATGGACCGTGTTAAGAGACAGAGCTGTGATTGGCCGTGGGAGCTGGGAGGCGATAATTAAGATCAGCTGATGGCTGCTTGGCGTGTGACCACCGTGTCCTGCATCAACTAATGCTGAGCTTCATATCAGAAATTGCGACTCTTAAAGAGGCAGTTTTTAAGCACAAATGCAGGTTTTAAGGGAACGTTTCAAGAAAATCCAAGCCCTAAATCAACAAGTAATGAGTGTTGTGACAGTAATGACTCCATAAATCCAGCCATATTACAATAATAGTGGTCAGCTTTTCCCTTCAGTTTTATGTCAGTAGTTTGTTTTCTAACTATTCTGTTTCAACCCACTATTACCAACCCTAGCTCTTCTGCAAACACAGTTAGCTTCAAGTTGTCAGAAGTGTAGTCTGTGATCATTCTCTGCCAAAGAAAACACTTTCTGCTGGTTAGTTTTCATACATATGCAAACAAATGGATCCACACAGCCTGGACAGCCTCAGGATGGTATTAACCACCCAACTGATAATGGTGTTTTTCAAACAAATATCCATTTCTGTCAATAAAAATACAAATATTTCAGATCATTTGGCAGAAGCTGACCTCAAACCAAGCCTTTCTAAATTGCTTGTGCCTTTAAATGACTATGCATTAGAACTTACAGTTTACAACGGCACTTTTTGCTTTACAAACTACATTTTAAATGACTTTAAGCCTTACTTTCTCATTTGTATGTTCAAGAAATTGTTTTAATGGATTCTAACTGAGAAAAAAGCATAATAGATCTTTATATGCCAATATTGTCTGCAAATATCAGCCAACTTACATATCATCCCAGCCCTTGTGCTTATACTGATTTTTGTATATTTTGTACATATTTTTTCTTATATTTCTTTCGTGTAACATCTAAAAACATGTGCCATGTACCTCTTGAACATTGTTGAGTGCCTGCTCTGAAAGTCTTTCCTCTACTCCGGCTTTTAAATCTAGGATAACAGAGAGGTGTGACTGAACAAGCTGGCTGCACTGACTGTTTCCTCTCTCTGCCGTTAAACTAAAGTCCTGGCGCTGGATTATCAGACAGTTAAAATGATGATTTGTGGGGTAAAACTGTTCTCTGGTGCTTACACATATCTATGATCCGTGTCTTTATTCCTGGTCGTCATGTTTACAGTAACAGCCAACAGCAGGAGGAGGAGTCTGTGGGGAAACGCTGACCCCTACTGGTGCTCCCTGAATGTTACATCTCCTCTGACAGCTCAGTGAAAACTTGAAATAATGTTTCAGTGATGTTTAAACGTTAGACTTGGACTTTAACAGGTTGATTTTTTGATGCTGTGTTACATTGTGTTCATTCGTCTTCTTTTTGAACAGAGATTTTGCAGAAAACAGGTTGTGACTTGTGTTTTCATGGGAAATGGTTCTCTGTACCGTAACGACTGATTAGCAGAAATGCTTTTCCATTAAACAATCAGTCTGTGTGATGAGGAGGCTCAAATGAATAAATAAAGGCAGAGGGAAGCCTGGACATCCTGTGGTTTGTGTTTTTTATGTATTCTGTGATAAAACTTAAGCACAGTTCACCTTTAATGACTAAAAATACACGAGATCGCCTGCTTTGATGCTGTATTAATAAACTGTAGTGATTTCTTACCTATTAAACATCTAATTGTGAACATCGCAGCTTTCCACATCATTCAAATCATAGACAGCTGCTTATTTTGAGATAAAAAGACAGTTATTTTACTTTTAACCTTAAAAGTCTACTTCTGTGAGAAAGTCACGTCCTGGAAAAGCACTTTTCTTTTTCCGTATCTCATCACTGCTAACAAGCAGTGTATCATAAATGTGCCACAAACTTTCATTTAGACCCAGGGTGAAATCAGGGACGGTGGACAGATTTATGAGGTCCTTCTAAGCTGTGTTTAACTTATACATAGCCCCATTTTCTGATGTGCATCACGGTGTTCCAGGTCACATGCATAGATAAGGGCAGTGCAGTCAACATCAGAGTTAACAGTCGTTCTGCCACTGCTGCTGCAGAAAGTTAATACCATCAGTGACCCGCCATTTACACACAATAACAACAACCAGGCGAGCCTGCAGGATTGGCTGAGCCCCATAAAAACCCAGAGCATGGGCCATCCACAGGCCTGATTTACTGATATGCATGCATGTTGAATCTGAAGCATTGGTGCTAGCATCCTGGCTCACCGCTATTTTATTTTAGAGCAGAAAATTATGACAAGCTACTATTGGATTATGATGTTTATTCATGCCACTATTAAAACACTTGTAAACACTTTTCACAAACTTTTTTGCTCATTGTTGCCACTTTATTTCATTTTAAGCCCAGTATTTCCATGTTTAACTGATTTTGCTTTTTTAAACCATTCTTGTTACTTTATCTAGCTGTTTTGAAACTTTTTTGCCTTTTTAAACCCATTTTCTTTTTTTTATTTGCCCATTTTTGACACTCTTCACCAACTTTTGCCACTTTTTGACCCCTTTTTACTACTTCATCTTAAAATCATGTTTGCCAATTTTTGTGATATTTTAAACTTTTTAGACCTTATATGGTTATTTTTCCAACTTTTTTTTTCACCTTTGACCAATTTTTTACTTTTTTCTATTTTGCCAATTTTGCCTTTTTAACCCATTTTTACCACTCAGCCCATTTTTGCTGGCATTTAACTTTTTTTTGCCACTTTTTAACCACTTTACACAATTTCCCACACTAATTTACAACTCATGTTTCTACTTATTAACCCCTTTTACTACTCTATCACTTTGTAACCCATTTTTATTACTTTATATCTCCCTTTTCTGCAACTTTTTTTGCCACATTAACCTGTTTTGCCACCCTTTGCCCATTTTGGCAATTTTAAACAATGTTTTTATCACTTCTGTGACCACTTTTCACCATTTTCCACCCATTTTTGCATTACTGTTCCCAATTTGTTAAAATTATTTAACTCTTTTAACTACTTTATCACTTTTAACCTATTTCTATTACTTTAACTGGCCCTTAATGCAACTTTTGTTTTAACCGCATTTAACCCATTTCAGTCTCTCTTTTCCTAGTTTGGCACTTTTAAATTTTTAATATTCTCTACTTTTTTTTTTTTACTGCTTTTTACCATTTCCCATTAATTTTTACATTTTTGTCACCAATTTCTGCCTGTTTTAACCTCTTTTCAAAACTCTTTTTTGCCACTTACAACCTATTTTTGCAAATATTTCCTCATTTGTCCCTTTAAGTGGTCTCATTCCTTCTTCTTTATTTTCTGGCATCCTGATATTTGAGCACATCATGGTTTAAGCTCTGAAGTCTGATACTATTTTATAATCAGGGTTAAGTTCAGTGTTTCCATCCACACTGGTTACATAAAAATAAAGAAGGTCATTTTGTTTCAAGAAAAGGAGTTTACATTTTGAAAAAGGCTATTTTGTGTGACAGAATAAATACATAAAATATATAAAATTCTTTTTTAATGCTTTTATTATTCAGGTACAAATATGTATGTGTTTGAGGGCAAGCCCTGTAAAAGGATTGCTGGCTGAGGCGGTGGATTATGGACTATGATTCCGATTAGAGAATCAAGGCACTTGGAGAGAGATCTCACTTGTCTTCCTTTAATGAAGATTGTTGGGCTTTACATCACTGTACAACATATGTGGGTATGTGTGTGTGGTCTGAGAACAAAGAAAGGCAATAAAATGTATTACGAAATGTTCAGCTTATTGTTTAACAGCTAAATAAATAAACATTCCTAAATAAGCTGCCATATTAACATATGAATTTAAGATCCACCGGTTGTATTCCCAACGTATGTGAAAATTGCTACTTAAGCATAATACAACAACAGAAATGCAACAAACTGTACAAGTTAACATAATGCTAGCAGAAGCAAAGCATGCTTAACAGCATGGTAGCCTTATATCAAATGTAAACCACAGTGAATAATTAAACATTTAAACTTCTATGAACGGAAGGCATGGTCACAATCACAACAATAAACTGAGCTGCAATATTGGCATGACGAACAAATATTAATCATTGAGCTCTCACTAGCATTCAGAATTAGCTGTGGTGCTAGCAAGAGGCAAAGCTAACAACAGGCTACTTAGCTAACTAAATTTCACACGACATATTTCCATGCTACTACACAAACTGGAATGTTGATCAAATATCCATAACTTAAGTTGAAAGCACTTACATTTCCTCAAGAACGCACACGTGATATGGAAAACACACAGAAAGTCCATGCGGCTTCACAGTCCGCTCACTAACTGGTGTGCTGCTTGTCAGTGTGACTGAGCATGTCCTGACTAGTTCAGATCGTGTTCGTGCCTTTTTTCACCAGCAGATGGTGGTGTTGGACCTTTACCTGTAGGGCTTTCTCACAGTATGGTTATTACAGCTTAACTTCTACTCATATTAGTTCAGTGCTGTGCTGCCAAGAATGTCCATAGCAGAAGACACAGAATTTTGTTGATTTGTGGGGAAAGATGGTCAAAAGTTTTTATTAATATGTAATATATGAGTAAAAAACAACACTGAGATATTTATAATATTGTTTTTATATTTAATGAAACTTAATCAAAGTCCAGACTTTAACTAGACCACTCCAAAACCTTCATTTTTTTTTTTTATTTTATTTTTATATTTTTTTATCCATTCAGAGGTGGACTTGCTGGTATGTTTGAAATCATTGTCCTGCTGCCTAACCAAAGTGCTCTGAAACTTAAGGTCGTGAACTGATCATGGTCCCATCAGTTACAGCAGCTGGTCCAGGTCCTGCAGCAGTAAAGCAGCCCCAGACCACCACACTGCCACCACGTCTGACTGTTGGTACGATGTTCTCCTGATGAAATGCTGTGTTATTTTTACTCCAGCTGTAACAGGATGCACACCCTCCAAAAATTTTGTCTCGTCAGTCCACAGAATATTTTCCCGAAAGTCTTAGGGATCATCAGGATGTTTTTTTGTCAAATGTGAGACGAGCCTTTTAGTCTTTTTGGTCAGCATTAGTTTTGGCCTCGGCCTTAAAAAAGACCTTTGATAAATCATGATTTACTTAAAAAAAAAAAAAATGAATTTATTCAAACAAGTGCTCAGCTTGTTGAAGTCATATCTAGGATCCTGAGTGCAATGTAGTAAAATAAAAGCTCAGTATCATCCTTTCAGAACTGCAGTCTGGGCGTCTCACAAGGTTCCATTCTTGGGTCACTACTTTTTTGTCTAAGCATAAAGCGCAGATTTACACCTGATCCCCATGCAACCTGACAGAGCTTGAGCAGTTTAGCAAAGAAGAATGGAGCACAACTGCAGTGTCCAGATGTTTCAGCCTCATTAAGACCTTTCCACAAAGACTCAGTGCTGTGATTTCAGCCAGAGGCGCTCTACTAAATACTGACTTGAAGGGTGTGAACATTTGTGCAGTTATTTACTTTGCATCACATATTTCTATTTAACTGGCATAGAAATCTATTTTCACTTTGACATTAAAGAGGGTTTTTTGGTGAAGAAGACATATTATATTGCCCGTGATTCATTTCTAAAATCATTAAAAGGGTAAACCAACATGTGCAGCATTTTATAATTCTTCTAAATGACCTAAGTAAAAATCATGAGTATCCTAAGCATGACACACTTGTTGATAAATCTGTCATGTGTTTTGCATCCTCCCAGGATCTTTGAGCTCCCCCAGTGGTGCCCTAGCCCCAGGTTAGGAACCAGTGATATAACCCTGAAAAACGACTGCTCTACCTTATGCACTTGATGTTTGTATAAGTCCGTTCTGCAGATGGATTACTAAAATGTATGTACATCCCTCGACAGCAGGTGTAACCTGATGAAGCAGATTATATTCTTGATTTTGACAGACCGGTGATGTTTAGTGTGTGACTGCTGCCAGAGAGGAGCAGCTGTGGGTTATGAGCTTTGGGAGGACAGTGGGGGGTAGAGGGGCTGTCAGCAGTGAAAGAGAGGTCTGCAGACATCAGACACCAACTGTCCCCTCAGTTAACTGAGGGTCAGATCAGGCAGCAGTGACTGGAACTCCTCTGTTCTTCTTTCAAAGGTGTGCCACGCGCTGTCTGCAGCAGGAAGGACGAGCAGGTTTGAACTCCGTTAGAAACAACGTAGTAAAATCAGCAGCCCATGAAGACAGAGGGGTCTGTCCTTTTGAGTTCAACCCTTAACAAAGTAAAAGAAATACTGATCAGACTTTTGAAGAAGAGACTCAAATCTGCAAAGGAGTGACCATGAATTTGCTCTCAGGGTCTGGATGCTGTGGATGAATCTGCCAGAAAGGCAAATTTGACATCCCTTCCAGAGCAGTGGCCGAGTCTAGAAGTTTGAGGAGCAGAGGTGAAAATGATAAACAGGGCATCTGCTGTACGTGGTGCAGCACCAGCACACCAAAAGTCAAACGTTGCTCCACTCAGAGGGCACCAAAGAGGGCATTTTCATCAGTATTTGCAAATCTAATTTTGGCAGCATCAGAGCAGACAAAGTCTCGCATCTCCCCTAAGGTCTTTGGCACCCCCTCTGGGGGGTCCCGGACCCTAGGTTGGGAACCAATGCTATAGAGCAGGCCTATTTAATTGGCGGCCCGGGGGTCACATGCAGCCCAGAACCAGCCCCCAAGTGGCTCAGCCTGAGGTCATACCAGAGATGCAGAGGGCAACCTGTTTGCAAGTTTTCATAAATTCCCACAGTATTTCAGATTGTGAATGCAACACATCCTGACTGACTGACTAAAGTAGCCAGAAGATACCGAGTACAAAACATGTCCTTTCCACTGTAGCTACAACTGTGCAAATTTAGTTTTTATGCACTTTAAGACATGCCTGGGTAAGATGTGACCAAAATTATTATTATTTACAGAATTTCATTTTATTTTTTTCATTTTATTTATTGTATTTTTATTCAAGTTAAAAAAAAAAAACATTTCTACTGCCTCAGGTTATGTTCAAAGACAGCTCTGTTGTTCTGTTTTAATGCACTTTTTGATGTGCTTTTGTCATGTTGCCAAATTTAAAAGGGAGACTATGAATAAAAAATGCACATTTCACATCAAATTGATTTGTATTGGTTCCAAATGTGACATGACCAGCTGCTTACTGGGGCCCAAACATGTCTAGCCCAGCTACATTTCTTGATTTTGACATTTGGCCCAGTTGAATTTGTAACTGAATAGCCCGTCTCTAGAGGCACTGCTTGCCAAAATGTAAGGCAGGAAACTACTTTCAGAAGGGGATCCCCCAAAAAACAGACAAACTTTAAACCTCAGCAAAGGTATAGCATAGCTAAAGATGTGCAAATTTGACAATGAAAGTAGGAAGCCCCCCTAAAGGGGCCCCTTCTTACTGCACTTACATTCCAACACATCTAATGTGAAGACACACATTTTGGATTTCATTTTACAGGGTCTTTAAAGAACAGTGGAGGTTGTTGGGGGATAGAACTCCAAGGCAGGTTGGAAGAAGAGCCAAAAAAACCTCTTTTTCTGCTATGAAAAGCTTTCAGTGTGGATCTTTGCTCTTGTTCTAATAAAGAAATGTGGCCCAGTTTTGATAAAACTGTCGCTATACTACAGCTACATCGGAGCTAAATGCTACACCAGTGGCAGCCACTGCTTTCAGCTTCCCGTACAACCACGTGCCTCGTCCTTTTCGAGTGAAGCTGATTGGTCAGGTCTGATTTCAAAACCGGCACAGTGGTTCTAGATTGGATCTTTGCAAAATGGATATGCCTGATGATAGATATGGAATCAGAACACGCCCCTTTTTCCTGACATGCACTTTTGACCAAACAGCTCCATGGCCCTCCTCTGGGTCCCAGTCCACCAGTTGAGAACCACTGGGTTATAGTCATTGAGAGCTTGTAAGAAGTTGAACATAAAAAAAGATTTACAGCATTTGATATTATCAGAGGTGCCACCAGTCATCCATGCTCTAACATGAACATTTGCATGTAAAGAGAGCTGCTCCAATAGCTTAGCTTCTTACAAACATAACCTTCAGGTTATTTAACAGAAAACAAGAGAAACTTCAGGTAACATTACCAGCTGAATTTTGTATGATGGATGAAAAAGCTCTTTTGTTGTTGACATACACTATATTGCCAGAAGTATTCGCTCACCTGCCTTGACTCACATATGAACTTAAGTGGCATCCCATTCTTAATCCATAGGGTTTAATATGACGTCGGTCCACCCTTTGCAGCTATAACAGTTTCAACTCTTCTGGGGAGGCTTTCCACAAGGTTTAGGAGTGTGTTTATGGGAATTTTTGACCATTCTTCCAGAAGCACATTTGTGAGGTCACACACTGATGTTGGACGAGAAGGCCTGGCTCTCAGTCTCCACTCTAATTCATCCCAAAGGTGTTCTATCAGGTTGAGGTCAGGACTCTGTGCAGGCCAGTCAAGTTCATCCACACCAAACTCTCTCATCCATGTCTGGACCTTGCTTTGTGCACTGGTGCACAGTCATGTTGAAACAGGAAGGGGCCATCCCTTCATCCCATGCTGAAGCATTCAGAGTTCCTTTCACTGGAACTAAGGGGCCAAGCCCAGCTCCTGAAAAACAACCCCACACCATAATCCCCCCTCCACCAAACTTTACACTTGGCACAATGCAGTCAGACAAGTACCGTTCTCCTGGCAACCGCCAAACCCAGACTCGTCCATTAGATTGCCAGATGGAGAAGTGCAATTCGTCACTCCAGGGAACGTGTCTCCACTGCTCTAGAGTCCAGTGGCGGCGTGCTTTACACCACTGCATCCGACGCTTTGCATTGCACTTGGTGATGTATGGCTTGGATGCAGCTGCTCGGCCATGGAAACCCATCCCATGAAGCTCTCTACACACTGTTCTTGAGCTAATCTGAAGGCCACATGGAGTTTGGAGGTCTGTAGCGATTGACTCTGCAGAAAGTTGGCGACCTCTGCGCACTATGCGCCCCAGCATCCGCTGACCCCGCTCCATCATTTTACGTGGCCTACCACTTGGTGGCTGAGTTGCTGTCGTTCCCCATCGCTTCCACTTTGTTATAATACCACTAACAGTTGACTGTGGAATATTTAGGAGCGAGGAAATTTCACCACTGGACTTGTTGCACAGGAGGCATCCTATCACAGTACCACGCTGGAATTCACTGAGCTCCTGAGAGCGCCCCATTCTTTCACATATGTTTGTAGAAACAGTCTGCATGCCTAGGTGCTTGATTTTATACACCTGTGGACATGGAAGTGACTGGAACACCTGATTTCAATTATCTGGATGGGTGAGTGAATACTTTATATAGTGTATTTCCAGCCAGCTTCCTTCAACTGATATGAAAGTGTTGTTTCTCATACAGACAGAAGATGGAGCTCTAAGCATGAGTTTAAAACCAGAACACATGCTGAACCTCAAACATCTACACATCCCTATAAAAGAAATAAAGTTCACAAAATGAAAGCAGCCCTTCCCCCACTGTATCTGAAATCATGAAATTAGGATCTTTCAGACAATACAACCATAAAGTTAGTTTCTAGGCAGCTTCTGTTCTCTATCACACCTTTTGTTTGTCTTTTATTGTTGTTGTAAACTTTAAGAGTTTATTTTTCCTTCATCTTTTTAAATAAATCTTTCTGAATTTGTCTCACAGTTTTAGATCAAACACGCCTGTTATAAAAATCAACACATTTACCTATACTAACACCGTTCCACCCATCGCTCTCTCTGTGCTGTTTTCTGATTGGTTGGGCCACCTGTCAGTCAATGTACAGGCCCGCTGTGCGCACTTCACTTGACACTAACAGGC
Organism: Cheilinus undulatus; assembly: GCF_018320785.1. Taxonomy (NCBI): domain Eukaryota; kingdom Metazoa; phylum Chordata; class Actinopteri; order Labriformes; family Labridae; genus Cheilinus; species Cheilinus undulatus. The sequence continues at coordinate 6,000,225 of NC_054878.1, forward strand.
TCGGAAATTCGGCATATGTTTCCCCCCATCACAATAAAAGCTTCAGTCTTTATAGAATAGAAGAAATTAAACTGGTTGATGATTTAACAATGAAAGTCAAAATTCCAGTGCAACAAGATGGAAGCAGTACAACCAACCAGCTCAACTAAACATGAGCAAGAAAAACAACAAGGCCATAAACGTGAATAAAAAAGAGGAGACAGAGTCTTTGTGAAAGAGAAAATAAGGCAAGAAAGATAAATAAGAGCCATGAAGCAGCTAAAGACACTAAATCAACAACATGAAATAGAAAATAAGTGGGGAATAAAGAGAACTAAATACTGAGAACAATGAAAAATAATAATAATAATAATGTAATATTCATGTTCAAGGCTAACATACCGCCCAGCCAATGAGCAGATTTCATCCTGTTCATGAGACATTTTGGGTAGACCAGATAATTTGGAAAAGAGAGTTACCTAGGTCAAAGAAATAAGCACAGTCCATGAAACACATAACAACTTTACGTCAAACCACTGCTACATGATGATTAAGAAGTTTTGATGCCAAAGCACCAAATGATTCAAATCTCTTAAAAGAGCAGCAACTTCAAAAAGGAAGAGTAGTTAACAGCATGTAGGTCTCTGTGGGTTCAGGACTATACAGACCTACAGCGTATGCTACAGCACAGAGTTGACCATTTTATACAAGTGGAGATACAAAATATATCAAACATAATAATAATAATAATAATAATAATAATAATAATAATACTTCAATATCTTTATTATTAGTAGTAGTAGTAGTAGTATTGTTGTTATTATTATTATCATTATTATTATTATTATTATTTGTATTATTATTATTATTATTAGCCTATTATTTTTAATATTATTATTATTACAAACTAAATTTTCAGATTCAAGTACTAAATGATCAATCAAATCAGCTTTGATGTAAATTTGAAGTACACATTTCAAATGTTCAGTGATTACTTAAAAAAATGTTCAAAAGTAATAATAATATCAGGTCTCTACTCATAAAACTGTTTTTTTTTTCACCATAAGAAAATTGATGCTCTGTTTCAGACTTCTGTAAAACATCTTTACTAAGTATTTCAGCTTTCCTGAGGTGATGGAATAGACCATAAATAACATAACCGATGTTAACACTTGGACGTTTGACACTTTCATTAAAAATGTAGCTCATTTTGAATTTGACAGTAGAATAAAATTGGAGGCATAAATGGTGAAAGTAGAAAGAATTGCCTCTGATGTTTTGTTTAAAGGACGGGTTAGAAAGCTCTGTTTTCACCTCCTGTTGGCTGCAGCGGGTGCACAATCTGTCTTCTTCTTCTTTTTTTTTTTTTAAGATTTATTTTTGGGCCTTTTCATGCCTTTATTTGATAGAGGAAGGACAGTGGATAGACTCGGAAATGGGGAAGAAAATGGGGAGAGACATGCCGTAAAAGGCCACGGGCCAGATTCGAACCTGGGCCACCCGCATACATGGGTAGCGCCTGAAATCACTCGACCATCTGCACTCCCCACAATCTGTCTCCTTACGGGATCCCGCTTTGTCTGTGGCAGATTCTTTTTCCTTTCATACCCAGTCATGTTAAAGGCATGTTCCCAATTTACCTTATCAGTTACAAAATGCTCCTTCAGCTGGTTTTCATTATTACTTCTTATTTTTTCAGCTATTCTGTTGCCCTGTACTTACTTTTTTGAAATATCTTGCTGACATCAAATTCAAAATAAGATATTTTTCATGAAAATGGTAACATGTATCAGTTTTAACATCTGATATTTTAAGTTCTGTTGTGACTAAAATATGGGATTATGAGATGCTTTGTTTTTATTTATTTATTTTACAGCATCTCAACACGGGAATTAGGGTTATAAGATCCAGAATGAAGCGTTGTTTAGTTATATGAGTGGTTGAATTCCTGCACAAATGTGGGTCGTGATTTCTCTTTGAGGAGGTGGTGGTGGATTTTGATGGCAGACCGGTTGAGAACGACTTCTTGAGACTGATGGTGATTTTTCCTACAGCCCGTGAAGGCCTCCGTGGCTTCATTGTGGCCCTGCAGATCTAACGCCATCATCGCACGCAGCGGCTACGACGAGCAGCAGCGACAGCAGAGCCAGCACAGCAGCTCTCCGTTATTCCTGTCCAATCATTCACTTATTGCTGAGATGGATTACACTGCTGCGGATTATTAGAGGCGTTTGAACTGGTAAGACACATTTGATTCATTTTATTCCTTATTTAACCCTCCTGTGCCTCCACGGCCGAATGAATTACTTTGATTTGATTGGTGTTATCGCTATTTCGGAGGTTTTTTCCCTGCACCCAAAGGTGCTCACTGAGCCTGTTTTCTATCTGAGGCTCCTGTGCGTGTCTGGGTGAGGCTCTGTGATGATAACGGAATCCTGTGTGTGCATGAATCCAGTTTAATAGCAGCACACACAGCAGCAGCGAACATTACGGCGGGTTAATGAAGAAACAACACCCCGAGCTAATTAAACAAGTAGGTTATCCACGGTCAGAGGCTCCAAGCCAAGGACTAGGCTGTGTTTATGATCATTAGAGGCTTCTGTGCAGCTTTTTGACGCATTGCTTTTAGATCCTGTGCTCGGTTGTTTACCTCCTCCTCCCTCCTCCCTCCCCCCCCACTTTCCCCCCATCACCATCATCAGCATCACCTATTGATGCTCATGGAGTCAGATGAAGGACACAACCTCACACGACTAACAGAGGCTCTGGTATCTCAGGGTCTGTGCATGCAGCAGCTGAAGCTGGAGAACTTTAGAGGAGTAGGGTGCATTCCTCCACATGAGGAGGTGCAGCTGGAGCATGTTGGCATCACTTGAATACAGTCTGTCTAAGCTGTTGGCTCTTGTTGTTCCTGTGGAGTTTCATCCACATTGTAGGGGAGCGTTTGCTCTGTTTTTGGCATCATAATTAGGGTTAATTGCTCTCATTACCTCCATCACATCTGAAACAATGACAGGCTTCCCCCATCCTTTCTTCTTCACATTTGAAGTGTAATTGCAGACGTTAATCTCAGACTTTCTGGTTTCAGAATCAACTTAATTGGTTTTAATTGCTAACCACTGGCTCTATCTTGTGTCAGCTTCACCGCTGTAATGACTTAGGCTCCATTTACAACATGCGACAGACAGGAAGATGAGCCTATTGTTATGCATTTATTTTACTGTATATTTGTTTGATTTATCCGGGTCAAGCAGCTGTGTCAAGCACTGGGAAAAGTAACACATTTGAGTACTTCTCTCGTTCCACATCTCAGTTTTACATCTGTCTTTGAATGTGTCGCCTGTACTGTCATCCTTCAACCTAGTTTCCCACTCATAATCTGCAACTCTGCAGCCAACTAGGGCTAATTATCCATTAATTGTGGTGCAATTAAGGTTTTTAATTAGTGCATACTTTTCCCCTACCGATAAAGTAAGCTCCATAGAGAGCTGCATAATGCTGCAAACCACGGCGACTGTAGACATGTCAGTACATGACTTTTATCGTCTTTAAAAGAAAACAACTCAATGCTCTTCTTTGTTCTACTTTTAACAAAGAAATATCATCAAGTTTTGATAAAACTGGCGCTTTAGCAGCATCCAGTCTCTTCTGTCATAATTGCACCGGCCTCTTCTTGCTGTTTGCTTATGCCATGACTCCCCCGCACCCAAAAGTACTTCTACTCGATGCTGATTGGTCCTTTCACTTTCTAACTGGGCCCAAACTGTTCAGATGGGAGCTTTGCGAGATGGATTCGCCAGTGAGAAACACGGAAACGGGCGTATCCATCCACTTTGCAAGGTTATTAACTGCGTGCTTTATTGTGACTTTCAGCATGCTTTGGTTAAGTCTCTGCAGCCACAGTGATGTAAAATAAGTCCACCACTGCTCTTTAATGTCTCAGCTCACTTAAGAAAAAGAAGTCGTCTGAAACTGGTGTTATCAAACATTTACCTTTTTGACTGTCCTTTTATTCCCTGACCAACAATCCATAACAAGTTCCTTTTTCCATCTTTTTTCATGTCATAATCTTCAGTCAACCTGAAGTTCTTGGTTTTGTTTCATAGTAACAACAGGTTCGTATCTCACTGGAAGTCACTTAGCCTTATTTTAAGACAGTATAAAACCCAGAATGCAACCATTTTAAATGTGACATAGTAGAACTTCAGTGATCAATTGATGAAGGTTTATCATGTTTAACTACAGGGAGGTTAATTGTAGGGCTGGGCAATTAATCGCATATTAGATTGCATCGTATTATGGCCTGCTGCAGTTTACAAATCACAGAAGTTGCAATATTTCTTTAACTTAGAAGGTGTCAAATTACCAGTTTATTACATTCTTTTTTGCAGCAGCAGCAGAGATTTTATGCACATTGTGCAAACATTCAAGTGCCAGTTTGAGAACAGTTTACAAAAATCCTCCTTTTTGTGTTTTATGTACGTTTTCATAAAAGCTCTTTCTCTCAGCACAGCCCGTTTAAGTATGGCATACTTCTCACTAATCCCTGCTTGCATTAATGTTGATGCTGCTGCTGCTGGCAAAGCTCAACCTCCTCCGCCCCAGCCTCCTCCTTTATAGCTTAAAGCTTGTTGCACCTTCATATTCGTGCTACTATGGATTACATTCTTCAAAAATAATTTCATTGTTTTCAATATCCGTTGTCATAAATGTATCTGCTTGACAATCCCAAGAAGCATCTTTTGAGCAGAGCTTTATCTGGCACGTAAAACCAGAGATCCATTTTGCAGTAAAATGGTTAAATGTTAGTCTTTTATCATCATACAGACGCAGAAAATTTCAGATACTTGATAAAACAGAAGTGTGCGTCCATGCAGGGGTTAAGTCAGGCTTTCTACCAGAGAAGTTTGTACAGCAGACGTCCTCGTCTGACTCCTGCCTTCATACAGAGGAAAAAAAAATCTCCAGTCAGTATGAGTTATGGGTAAGGGGCTTCTCCTTTAATTCTTGGTGCTAAACAAAAGGAAGAGGCATGCACAGTATCACTGATCAAAGTCCCCCGTGTGTGGACCGACAGCTTTAAACAGCTTTTGATTCTGTTACCATTCACTGCGGTGCAAAGGCTGCCAAAGCTCTCCGTTCCTCATCACAGCAGGAGGGACCTGATCAGGCTGGGTATCACACAGAGGTGAGGATGTAAGGAAGCACAGCAAAAACTATGTAGCAGGAAGCGTCCGAGTGTGGGAGTGATGCAGAAAGTTGTGGCTTCTGTTGCATTGATTGGATTATTTCATTATGGCTAGAATAATCTGCTCTGGGCCCCTTGGGAAAAGGTGTGGCAAACTGGGGTTATTCTTGGACTTTGGCACCATGTTCACATATTTCTAAATGGCATTTAGACTCCTGAATGGGTCCCCACCACGTCCTGATACTCATGGTGGTGTATACGCTGGTGTAATTGCTGTAGCCCCATCATCACTGATATGTAAACATAACTGATGCTGTAATGCACACGTGGCAGAACCAAAGCCACCATTAGCTCAAGCTACCTGTCCCATTGGTGGTTAAGTAAAGTAGGTGGGTGGGGGGGTTGTAGAGGGTTTCATACTGTGTAGGGGGGCGTCATCATACCAGAGTCTGCTAAGGCCTCACTTTGGTAAAGAGGAAGTAACACCTGAGTTTGCATATAATTTTAATGTTGTTATACTGCAACATATTTCTGATATTTCCAAGAGTAAATCTCGGTCATATGGCCCCACTACCACATGCATGGGTTTGCAGCTGATGAGAACAGGTCTATGGGTTTAGTTAAAGATCAGGATCAAATCAGAAACTCTCTTTATACAGACTTCAATGACAAAAACAAACAGTAATATCATCTTGGAGAAGAGCAGAGCTGCTAGTCCAACCTTCATCCATCTGTTTTGTTTGTGTGATATCCTTCAAAAAATATTAAGAATCCAAAGGAACCATTTCAAACACAAAAGACTCAGGATAACACAAACAACAGTACTGAGGCAGATGGAGATGACAGAGACCAACAACTTTCTCTGCATGGTGGAATCTATGATTCATTCTCTGTGAAGCACTAGAGCAGTTCTGCAAATGTCCATGAAATAAAGAGTAAGAACTGCTTTTTTATTGGGTGTTAAGAGAGTAAAGAGCTGTGCACATGCTATCATGTTATCAATTACAAGCATTAAACTGCTGACTGCTGTCTAATGCACTGGTTCTCAAAGTAGGGGTGGGGACCCCCCTGGGGGTCACGAGACACTGAGAGGGGGACGCCAGAGGCCTTAAAAAAACTATGAATATTTTAGGTGATTTAAGATTTATATTTTACCAATTTTTAGAAAATGTATGGAATCAGTAAAGGTAAAATAAAATTGTGGTCATTTAGTAAAATTTATGCTGAAGTCAAAGTAATGTTTAAAACGCTGTAAGAAGTAAGTCTGCACACACAGTCAGCTGGGCCCCTGATTAACCCGGAGAGTGGACCCTCCCCAGCTGTGATTCATTCATGATTTCAGTGCATGAGTGTTTTAGCAGTAGCATTGGTGCTAGCATCCTGGCTAACAGTTCCCTTATTTTGGAGCTAAAGGTGTGTCAGTATTATCAGTTTCCAAAGCTCAAAGTATTTATTTGTCCCACCCAATTATGTCCCAATTGTTTTCCCATTTTCATCAATTTGGCATTATTTGTGCACATTTTTGCCTCTTTTAACAACATTTTTGAACCTGTTTTCATCCCCGTCCCTCCTGTTTTTACTACTTTAATCCCATTTCACCTCCCTTCTGCCTATTTTTTTCACTTTTAAGACATTTTTGTCACTTTTGAACCATTTCTTTTCACCTTCCGCCTATTGATGCCTCTGTTGACCCATCATTAACACTATTAACCCGTCTTTTGCCCATTTTTGCCTTTTTATAACCACATTTCAGTATTTGCTATGCCCATTGTTGCCAGTTTAACCCATTTCTGCCAATTTCTGCCTATTTTTATGCCTCACTTTACCAATTTTTGCCTTTTCACACTACTCTTTCCCACTTTTAAATCCTATTTCACCAAATTTTCCACAAATTTTTGCCACTTTTATTCCCCTTTTACGACTTAATATGCCAGTTTTTGCCACTTTAACCCATTCTTGCCATTTTTTCCCAAATTTTTCGCCACTTTTATCCAATTTTTGCTTCTACTAACCCATTTCTGCTACTTTTAGAATCCCATTTTTTCCACCCTTTCCTCCAGTTTTGGCCATTTTAATTCTGTTTTTAAGAAAAGGGACTTACATTTTTAAGAAGGCTATACTACGGCACAAATTAGTAAAAAATTATATTTTTTGCTTTGGTTATTAGTCAGGTTAAAGTTAAATATGATCACAGCATAACTTTACAATAGACCATGATTTTTCTGACCTCCATGGGCCCCCAGGTTTGCTGGGCCCCTGAAAGCTCTCCCCTTTTTTCCCCCTTACGGGCGGCCTTGTCCCAACATGACTGTTCTAGAATGTGCATGGCTGTGTTCATCACCTTCAGGTACAGTGGTGTCCTGCTCTCTGGTCTGTATTTTTGGGGGTTGCGCTCTGAAAAGGTTGAGAGCCCCTGGTCTAATTTAGAGCCCTACAGTCAACTTAAAATGCACTTTTAGGAAATAAAAAGTACATGATGTCCTCACCGTCTCGGCCCCCAGCAGCCGTGCAGCTGATGGTGAAGCCATCACTTTGTGAGAGTTATCAGTTGGAAAACCCATTTTTGACGTTTGGTTCACTTTTTGTTGTGGATTTGAAACAACAAGCAGGATAAACAATGGTCTCTGTGATCATGAAACATTGGGTAAATATTATACAGCATTACTGGAGGAATTAGGCTGTGATTTTGTGTTAATCTTGGTGGAAAACTGGACCAGAACAAACACAGCTGCTGTTTGAAGCAGCAGAGCCTCACCTGATGTGACTCTCATTCATCCCTTTTAGAAAGCTCTGATTAATGCTGCCGGGGTGTTCTGTACTGTACGCCTACGATCTGGAGCAGGTGTGAAGCGTGCTCACAGCCTCTGCATCATCTCTGATGTCACAGCACTTCCTGTCGTTGTGCGTTAAATGATAGGAGACATTTATTCACATTTTTGGACCCAGTCCCTGTCCTACAGCCTGCAGAAGGCTGGCAGAAGTCCTGATTAAGCTGTAATCCACATCCTTTTACAACTTTATGTAACCTCTAATCTGTTACTGAAGAACTGCTCACTTCCTGAACAGTCAGCTGTCAGATGGAAGCGCTTGTGGAGGCACGCAAGGATTGAGCTAGATCTTATCCTCATATAGAATTATGGCTTTATTTTAACTTATCCATTAAGTTTTACAAATATAAGAGAAGTTTAGTTAGAGTTTGTTTACAAAGTGCAAATGCTCATTGAGAAATTTAGGGGATGTGTGAACTCTCAAAGACCCTGAAAGCAGAAAATGACTTTAAAAACGTTGCTGTAATCAATACATTATTGATGCTGTAATCAATAATGAACTGATAGAGTAGAATCAGAGAATGGGAAAGGAGAGAGTGGTGAATGACAGAGGGAAAAGAATGACAGTAACATAGCATGTGTTTCTGTTATGATTCATATCGCCAAACAGAGAGGTGGCTCAAACTTTGGCTATGTAGGTTCTGCTCAAAAGATGCTGCTTTGACTTTACAGGAAACCCCCATATGGATGGCTACATGAATTACTTTGCATACTGAATAGAATTAAATCAGAACAAAATCAGTGAATCAACTGTAGCATGAATCTCAATACGAGGGTGCAACAAGCTTTAAGCTATAAAGGAGGAGGCTGGGATGGAGGAGGTTAAGCTTTGCCAGCAGCAGCAGCAGTGTGGTGCATCAGCATTAATGCAAGCAGGGATTAGTGAGAAATCCACCATCTTTAAATACACCGCTGTGTTGAGAGAAAGAGTTGTGATAGGCTGTTGGAGCTCGGAGGCAACAATTAGGATCAGGAATGCTGGAAGTGATTTATAGTTGCAGCACCGTTGTAAAACTTCACAGGTAAACTGAGATGCATCAGAATGGAGGACCAATGAGGTTTCTCTTTTGCCTCTCGTTCTGTGGTATAGATGGAGAGAAAAAAGAGTTTCCTCTCTTTTAATATGAGAAATAACATCCACAATTGTTATCAAACAGGGTCTGGAATGTAAAGAAATCTTCTGTGTGCTTTTAAGGGCGCTTTCACATTAAGCCCAGTTAATTCGAAATACACCACGGTGCAATTCCTCCCCCTCCCCCTTTCCCCCACCGGCTTGCTTTCACACTAGCAACATTGATCCGTGCTCAGGCCCACTTGCACATGTACTCAGTCTGAAACAGCAGGTGGCGGTATGCACGTAGCTGGTTTACAACCCCAACAAGGAGGAGAGAGAAGAAGAAGAAGCTACCAAGGCTGAGCGAAGATTGTTTTTGTTTTAACCCAGCAAAAAGTCCATCTTGCAGCCATAAATGATTTAAAATCAAGTTTTAAGATGCCAGCAATGTCACTCTTTGTATCTGCACATCTATGTGCAGCTCAGAGGATTAGATGGGCTCACGCTGCGCAGATACAGCAGTTTTTGAGGTGGCAGGAGACTTTCATTGCCTTTGCACCTCGCTGACTCCAACTTGTGTCCATCTGTAAGGTGAGTCACAAGAGACCATTTATTGACTGGATTCTGATGATTTCCGCGCTTTATTGAGGAAAAATGTGAACAAAGTGCCACACTGTGGAAAGAAGTTTAGTTTTTACGATGACGTCATAAAGCTGATACGACGCTCTGTCCTGTATCACGGCGCGGTTGCATTCACATCTCATCCGAACACTGCCAGAGTCCACTTGAATCAAGCCCGAGAGCACCACCCCAAGTGGGCCCAGGCCCAGTGCCCATATGTGGTTTGTTTGGGACCGGGCCCCTAGTGTGAAAGCCACCTTAATAGATAAAGATGGGCAGTACATGTTATTTATTGCACAACAATTCGAAGCTAAGTCCAGCCAGGACTTCACTTTCTGAAAAAGCTTACAGCTGAAAAGTTCAGAGTCCTTTAGCAACTAAAATAACCAATAAGCACAAAATAACTTCATCTACACATCACATTAAAGGGTTAATATAAGTTTAAATTGTTGACTAACTGATCTACACCCAAGGAAGCGTTTTAAACTCACATTGCTGTGGATCACATCGCAACCAGTGGTGAATGTTTTATAGTTTTTACTGCAGAGGAGAGCAGAACAAAAGGCGGCACGTTGCCATGTCACGGTGCACAAGTATAAGTGTAAGGGATTTGTTATAAATATATAGATATATGTTCATCAGCTATTAAGGCAATACCATGGTTATTTATTTATTTGTTTGGGGGGGTCAGTTGTTCAATACCTAGGATACCATATTGCCATATTCCAGCCCAGTACTACTGGCCACCATTGTTTACAGGCTTGCAGTTTCTTAAGTCAAACCGCGCCCATAGCATCATCTCTGTCTACTTAAATGACACTGGTTTCTCCAGTCATTCTCTGGCTGGAACAAAAGAGTCTCAGCTTGAAGCTTTGCAGGATGGACCCACCTGCTGACAGACGTGGAAGCTGGCCAGTCCATCTGCTTTGCAGAGTTAGATTCAGACTCTCTAGTCATCTTTGTAGTTTGACTTGCATGTGCATGCTGTGCAAACTCAACAAAACAGAGTCAACCCCAGTAAACAAAGCTGTTTTAAGAGAAATGGACTAAATGAATTCTGTGCATGCAACTTCATGCACAAACACGACTAAACCCAGCTAACAGAGCTTTAAAAAAGCAAGCTAAACTCTGTATCTAAAGGCCATTCTCTCTGTTTGAAGAAAGAGCCTGGTGCTTATTAAATCAAAGTGTTTTTACATGAATAACTGTAGGCTCCTCCCCTCCTCCTCATTAACTCAACTTTGAAAATAAAAGCCAAACAGTGGAGTCCAGGAGCTGATGTCATCAGATCGAGCTGACGCTGGGTTCCAGGGCTCCGGCTCCTGCGATTGCGTCTGCAGTCATCTTCGCTGAGCGTCACGCCAGAACCTCCGAGGTCAGAACGTCAGCACAACAGTGTTGCCCTTTGTGTCACGCTTCCAGTGAGAGCGATGAAATGTGTCTGTGCTGTATCTCTTCTCTCTCCCTGCAGTTGGTGGCTGAGTCGTGACGTCCTCTCAGGCTCAAATGAACTTATTGTTACAGATGAGTAAATGTTGAAGCATGGATGAATGCGGGCTGTGACGGAGCCTGCGGGGACGTGGGCTGACATGTGAGAGCAGAAATGCTGATCATATGATCACTTCTGAACGCCTGCAGCTCCCTCCATGTTTGTCCTTTTTCCCCTCTGTGCATTAAAAACTCTTCTTTTACACAACCAATCAGCTTCATTAAAGCGCAGGCTTGTTTACGAGTGCTGCAGGCTCATTGTTGCAGCGATATGAAGGGAGGAAATGATGTATGAAAGCGATACTCCAGCATGAAAGCCTGTCAGAAAGCACCTATGGAGATGTCCATCTTTGGGGTGTTTCTTCAAAAGAATTCAATTAACCAGAGCTGTTTGTTTGCTTCAAGGAGCCTCACAGATAACATCTCACGTAATCCCCTATCAGGCCGACACTTCCACCTGCCACAGCTCGTCTTTGTGTTTGCTTGTGTGCATTTCCTCCAATGTGCAGAGTCAGTTAATGGTCGCAGAGTGTGGCTTCATTTCCCCTGAAAAGATCCTCATTTACATCTGGAGCCCAGGCGAGGCATGAGCATGGCTGTCTCTCATATCCTGCTTTTCCATTTTTAATCTGCCTCCTTTTTTCATCCTAATCTCTCCAATTCCGTTTAGCTCTCGAGTCCATTTAGCCTTTATTCAGAAGTTCAATAGAGCACTGGAGCGCCTCACTCCATATTTAAACCCGTTACCACTGAATACATGGAGCAGAAATCTCTGAATCCTGCCAGCCACCACCCAGCCTCAACGTTTAAAACGCTGCTGAAGCAGTGGAATGGCAATGGTAGGTTCCTATAACAGGTTTCCTCCATATGTGGCTGTCTGAGCCCAGAGCCAGAGAGGCATCATGTTGTGGTTAGAGAGGCAGCTGGAGTAGCAGAGGGAGCCCACGGAGTCCACGATCTGGGCCTTCAAAACTTAGCATCATGTGGGCGCTGATAGTCTGGTTAAGTCTGTGCAGCCGTGTACACAGACTGTTGTCCTCCTCAAAGTGGCCTGTCCGGAATTTCATCCCCCACTTCCTCCCCAGAGTTTCCTACATAATTGACGTTCCTATTCTCTAAATCAGGGGTGTCAAACTCAATCATAGAAGGGGCCGGATTCTGAATTAAGGTCTAACCTGAGGGCCTAACAGGGTCCACATTCAACCAGACTGTCAACCTCATTTTTGCCAGTAATACATTATAGGGAAAAAATAAGAACTGAAGGTAGATGATTTTTTTAGATTTAAAAAGTCAAAATGATGAGTTAAAAGGCTCAAAATCTGAGATAAAAAGTCAAAATTATTAGTAAAAAAGGTCAAAATATAAAAGTAGATGTTAAGATCATGCTTTTAAAAGGCAAATATATGAAAAAAGAAAGTCACAATCATGTTATAAGGCCAAAATATAACTTGAAATTTAAAACTGTGAACCTAAAAGGTCAAAATTTTAGATAAAAAGTCAAAATTATTAGTGAAAAAGGTCAAAATATGAGATAAAAATTCAAAGGTATAAGTTGCAAAGGTCAAAATATGAGCTAAAATGTCAATTATAAATAAAAAAGTCAAGATATTAGACAAAATTTAAAAAAAAATTGACCACGTCAAAATATGAGATAAAAAAATCAATTATAAATAGAAAAGTCAAAATAGTAGAAGTCAAAATAATAAATTGACAATGTGAAAATATAAGATAAAAAAATCTAAATAATAAATTGACAATGTCAAAATAGGAGATAAAAAATTAATTATAAATAGAAGAAGCCAAAATATTAAACAAAAATTAAATAATAAATTGACAATGTCAAAATATGAAATAAAATTATCAAAATAATGAATTGAATTATCGAATAGTCCAAATTATAAATGTAAAAGGTCAAAATATTGGATAAAAAGTCAAAATATTAAATATTAAAAGCTCAAAACATCAGATGAAAATCCAAATAATAGATCCAAGTCATAATTGTGCTATGCTAAATTGAAAATATGAAATGAAAACACAAATGAAATTCCCACATTTTTTATCTTATTATTTTTACTCTTTATATTTCTTTCACATTTGACACAAGTTGACATTTTTATCCTGAAGGAAATCTGCAGACCTCATATTTTAGAGCCAGTTAAAGAATATGATATGATCTTGTGGGCCGGGTACAACTGTACCACGGGGCGGATTTGGCCCACGGGTCTTTGGTTTGACACCCATGCTCTAAATGAATGCATGGATAAACCTTGAGTGCAATGTACTATCATCAGGCCTCTAGAACAGGACCATCTAACCTTGCAATGCAGATGACCCAGAATGCCTAGATTCCATGTCGGTCATCAGGCAGATCCATCTTAGCTAAAATCTGAAACGACTGTCCCTGGTATGAAAACAGACCTGACCAATCAGCATCATTTAAGAAGATCAAGGCAGTTAGCCTGACACACAAGATAGACTTTCATATGTTCATCTGAGCTAACCACTACACTAGCAATGGTTGTTGCTAGTGTAGTGGTTAGCTTCCAGCACAGCTAAACCTCGTCTGTAGCTACCGCCTCATTCTCCTCAAACAGCGTTGATTGGTCTGAGCTGTTTTCAGTTCAGCACAAACGATGTGGATTGGAGCTTTTCAAGAGGGACCTGCCTGATGAGAAATATGGCGACTGGCCAGTCCATCTGCTTTGCAAGGTCACAAGGTGGTAACTACCAGCAGGGTTTAGTTGTACTGGGAGCTGATAGCAATAGCAATATTGCAGCAATAGCTGCTGCAGTAGCAATTAGCTCAGATGTAGCTATAGTATAGCCGCAGTTTTACCAGATCTGGACAGCATTTCTTGATTGCAGAGATGGGCTAACCTGGCACGCCAGATGGATGTGTTTCACGCATCCATCAGAAAACCTTCAATACTAAGCATTTGGGAAAGAGCAGAGGCTTTGAAAAGAACTCGGAGTGTGATTGGATGAATGTTCTGTCACATCTTTACGTGCCAATCAGAGCAACACAATACAAGACATAGCAGCAACCAAGGTGCGCGTGCACAGCTACCGAGGAACACCGCGAACCATGGCAACTATAGACATGTCAGTACATGACTTTTGTTGTTTTTGAAGAGAAAACAGCTCACTGTTGTTCTTTGTTCTTCTTTTAACGAAGAAATGTCATCAAGTTCTGATAAAACTGGCACTTTATCAGCATCCACGCCAATCTCTTCTGTCATAATTGCACCGGCCTCTTGTTGCTGCTTGTTTACGTCACGACTCCACCGCGCCTGAAAGTACTGCCCCTTGTCACTGATTGGTCCTGTCACTTTCTAACTGTTCAGACAGGAGCTTTGCAAAATGGATTCACCAGTGAGGAACACAGAAATGGGCATAACCATCTGCTTTGCAAGGTTAGAGATGCAGCACATGCACACTGTCGGCAACATGAAGGAGTCTACTCTGTCAGTCTGTCTTTTGCTTTAATATGAGCTGCAGCGACTCGTATTTCAACACCTTAAACAACAGTTAAAAGGTGTTTTAATGACTCCCTCGTTTTACATTCATAATTCAAAGAAGCAGGCTGTGGTGTTTAGCAAGTTTGGAGAAACCACTATATATAGGCAACAAGGCTGACTGTAACTATGGTGGTTGCTGCTAAGTTAAATCAATGATAAATGTGGGAACTTCCAACAAATACATGCCGTTTTCCTCAAGTGCTTTTATTGTAAATGCCCACATCAGGATGCAGTAGTCCCAAGATATATCCGGTTTGGTCGGATCATTGGCTTTTTACTTGTTTGAAGAGTTTTTTGTAGATATTTATTCCTACGTATTTCCTTTTTATTCAGTGTTGCCTTATTATTTAAAATGTTCGGTTTGCTGCAGTAGCCCTGTGCAGCTTTTGGTTTTCTACAATTGTTGGTGCTATTTTTACTGTGCAATGAAGCTTTAAAAACAGTACTTTTGTAGCTGCAACCTGTTTCTTTGTGAAGCCAGTACAAGATACAATGAATTTATTGGGAATCATTTTAATATTAATGCATTTTAAATTAAGTTTAAACAAACAAGAATATTAATTATGATTTTTGAAAATATATGATTTCATATCTGGTGTCAGAATCTGATTGGGACTGAAAAAAATGGCTTGGGCGATCTCTAATCAGGTCCTGGACTGGTTTGGATTTTATGTGTCGTAGTTGAACATTCAAGCATCTTGGGTTTCTCTACATACCAAACGTGACTAACAATCATGTGAATGTTTTTCTCTTTGAACAGACAGACAATTCATCTCTCTACAGCGTATTATTTATTAATGATATTTGACTGTGGTTGCAGGCAGACTCGTGATGATTGTTTATATTTTGAGGTGAAAACAAAGTGCTTTCAGTGTGTATGTTAATGCCTCAGATGACACTTTTCATACATTATTAAGCTGCTGTGGATTTCCCAGCTGTGTCTAATGTCATGTGTGACTTACAAAGGATATATTCTGTCCTAACAAAGCCTCCCTGTGCTGCACGTCAATGCTGCTGTTAGAAAATCTGCATTGCAAAGAAGCCATTAAGGTCTCTATGAATTTCAATGCTGTTTCTGATTCTGCTTCATGCAGGCAGATTTCCACACAGAGCACAGTAGAAAAGTGGCTGTTTATAAGTAGAACTCATCTTAGATAGTAACTCTGTGTCAGACTCCCTGCCAGGAGCCTCTATTAGGGCTCATTTCCACTGCAGTACACCGTCTCCTGAACCCTGCTGCCTGTCTGCCCTCTGTGCTCCGCTCTCCTCTGTGCAGCGTCATTTCTCTGCATTGCTGATGCAGCTGCGAGATGCTGACAAAGTAGATGATTGCTCATCCTGGCAGTGGCGTCACGCTGGCAGCCAGACCTGGGCCTCGATCCTTAGATGGCTCTGTCACAGTTTTAAGAAGCCCTAAAGCCAGAGGTGGCATTCCTACTGTCACTGAAATACATGATGTGATAAAAGCTGGAGAATGTGTATCATGTTAATCAGGCCTGGAGGATAGGACTTGGTCCAGATTGGATTTTATCACATTTCTAGGATGCAGATTCAACTTAAACTGTGATTCTGAAGTGTAGTGATTCTGCAAGCATCATGGATTGATAGTACCATTGCAATTTTCTTCTTCTAGATGGAAAGTCCCACCCCATGGCTGGTTGGCTCTGTGACATTTAGTGCCTTTCTGCACAGTACAGACTGAGATGTTTTTAGTTTTAGCACCCAAAGTGGCTGAATGAAGACAAATCAAACCTCTAAACATTCTGGTTGTTGCCTTGCAAGTATCCACATGCTGCTGATTTCACTCTTTTGTCATTGGCTACTGCTCTGCAAAATGAAAATGCACCAATGTAGCATGCAAGCTGACCAAGTCAATGTATGTCAGTGATAACTGTAGCAGCTCTCTGCTCACTAACCTGCAATATTTACCCAGCTCAGTGGTGGCAAACACCCAGATCCACTTCCTGCTGCCAGCTGTTTGTCTTTGATCACAACACTTGCTAAGGCAATAGGATAATCAGTAAGCTATTCCACTTGATTACCATCAGGTGTTTGTACAGTACAATACAACTTGCCACTGGTCATCATCTCTCAGTAAAGATGGGACACATTTTTTTATTTACTTGCCACTTCAGACAGGTTTTTGCAGAATGATATTTCTAGCTTTATTGGAGCTTTTATTAAACAAAGCCTGCATCATCAATAATGTTACAATTATTGACTTTAGTGAAGAGAAATCATGTAATCCAATTAAAAATCATTACACTTTGGTGCATGGAGTTTTTTTTATCCAAGCAATGAAATCACTATAAACTTGCAAAAGCAGCTGTTTTGTTCAAGTCAAGAAAACTAACAGTCTTTAAGATATTTAGCTCAGGTTGAGTTTGGTTTCTGAGTTGCATCCTAACACTGTTGTTCCTTTCCAAACATATTTTACTCTAAATTTATCTAAAGACTATGGAGCATCCCTTTGAAATTGGTTCTGAATTTATCAGGTCTTTAATATTAAAAGTTGGGGATGTGAAGAAGACTTTCATATCAGCTGCTGATGATAAGGACATTCTTTGCTGAAGGTTTGGCTCAGGGGCTAACATACAAAGAGTAGTCTCTGACGCACTGGTCACAGGTCACAGGATCAATTTCTGGTCCTGGCACTATTGAGGACATGTCTAACTCCCCATATACTCTGTCTCTCTTCAGCTGTCCTATCCAATTTTTTCTTTTTTTTTTTGCATTTTTTTTTTTTTTTTTGCATTTTTGCTTTTTTTGGGGCTCTTTGCAGCAGTGGTTTTATGTTTAGGTATTACAAAATTAAATGGGATTACACATTGAAATCCACTTAAAATCAATTTTAAGGTGAATGATACAGTATTCATACATGTATGAATGTAGTCGTTCATTTTGTTGAGATGTTTGGTCAATATGTCAACTGCAAATATCAAAAGAAACTTTATTATCTGCCACCATAATAATAACCTTTTTAAGCTAATATAAAAGTGCCCTTCCTGGTTATTGCTCCAAGCTTCTCATAATAGATTCTGGTATATGCCTGTATCAAAAAAATCAATACGGCAATATATCATCATACACTCCTTGTTGATATGTGTACAGTATAGATATAACAGCATCAATTCGGCCACAAACGCTGTGGCTGAAGTTTTAAAACACACATCTCCTACAGTGCATTTGACAAAAGCGGGTGGCAGCAGACACACATGCCTCAGACCAAAACAAGACTAATATGGATGAGAAAGTCTATTTGCTACCATCAAGACAGAAAGAAATAATGCTGGTATTTTTCAAGCTCCTTAACACCAGAGAGTCAGGAACTGGACATGAGCCGTGCATATGCAAGCTGTGCAAAAACAAGGTAAAATACTGCAGCAACACCTATCATAGTCTTCACATGACAAACACCGCGTAGCAGCTGGCAACAGCTAGGCTTGCTACACGGGGCCGGTTTCTGTTGTCACATCCGGAGCTGACTAATGCTGTGAAGTCAAAATTTCCCTCAACTTTTAAACAGGATCAGAAGATCACAAGCAGCAATTTGTGGTTCGTATTTAAATTTACGTAGCTGATAGCGAAGACTTCCTGCAGCTGCCCTTTTAGTGCAAGTCATGCTGTTTAATCCTTCATCATTTGTTCATCACAGAGACTGCAGTGCCTGTGTTTTTATGCAGTTATAAAGCAAAAGTAAAACAGTCTTACAAATACAAGTGGGTTTATAGTAAAGTAAAATCCAGAATATTATTGTTGTACCAATAAAAGACGACAAAGAGGGTTCAAAGTTCCAAAAAGTTAACAATTGTTGTTCAAAAGTTTTTAATAGCTCAGACATTATACAGATGATATTCTAATTACTTCTTGGATCTCTGAGGACAAGCATGTAAGTGTTTTTATGTGTGGGGTCCTTTATTTTCCAAATTCAATGCATATCGCGATACAGATCATATTGTGGCCGTATGGTATGGCATCATGAGGCTGTGGAAATACCCGGTCCTATTCTTGGATCATTTGCAGTCTGATATAGGAAGGGCACTTTAAATGACTTTAGTGTACACTACAGTGTATGGAGAGCAGTTTCCTATCAGCAGAGTCCTCATTTCGAAAGTAAGCCATGGAAGTGGGCGACCAGCTTAGCAGTGGATTTGAGCTCTTCTCTACCTGGAAATGCCAAGCAGGGTCACAATGTTGAAGGGGGCTGGGGCGGAGGTGGTCCACGTTCTGGGGGACAAGGTTATAGGCAGCACAAAATATGAGTGAGTTACAGCAACAGGGCGGCAGCTTCCAGTTACAGTTCCCACTGCATTCTGTAGCAATTTCAGCATTTCCATAGCAACGACCAACATGTCTGTTTCAGTGACTTTAAAATGACAAATGTCTTAAACATCTCACATTACAATTATAAAGTCAAGAATTTCTCAGGCTTTGAAAACTGTTGAAAATAATCAATTTACTGCAAGAACCTGATTTAAAAATATGTGCAGTCATGTTTGATTAATGCAGATATGTCAGTGTTACTGTTTACGTATAGTAAGTTTGAGGGCCGCTGAAAGGATATTTAGGTAAGCTATAGAGCCCATTAAAAGGGTCTAAAACCTGCTATCATTTCTGGTGATCAGCAGCGGGAGAGCTGCTATTATCCCAGCATGTCCAAAGTAGGACTGCTCCACCTCTTTCTGCCCCCGTATCAAAGGTCTGAACCCTGTGAGTGAAGGCCAGATCGACCACCCAGCAGCAGTGACAGTAAAAGAGCCCAACGTTAAATTCCTCCCACCCTGAGAGCATCTCTGCTGTCAGTCACTGAGGAGTTTCCCTGTCTGTTCAGGCAGCCCACAGCGTGAATAATTCTGCCTTCAAATCACACAAACAAAGCTTCCCAGTGTTTCTGATGTGTTCACTCTTGACCTGTAAAAAAAACACTCTCATTTTTACTTCCTCCGTAATGCTTTAATCACCTGGCAAATCCCTCTCTCATGTGGTGTGGATCCAGAAAGCCAGTGCAGATGCAGCCTAATGTGCTGTGAGGATAATTGTCCATTTTAATCCACTCTCCCTCCTCAGCAGTGTCTGTCAGTCAGCCTCTCAGCCCGCCAGCAGTTCGGACCTGCCAATCAAACCTCATCCGCCAGGACTCTGGGGAATAAGGATGAAGCAGTTTGGATTTAATTAGTGTTGCAGCATGTCAGATCTTTACCATGAACTCCATGACAATGTTTGAGAAAAGCCCAGGCAGCTGAATGTATTATCACTGCTCAAGTACCCCACAGTCTGCAAGGTTGCTCTAAATCCATGTAAAGGCTTGCAGCCTGCAGCTGTAAGCTTTGCAAATGCAGCTATTATTGAAATGGCAAAGTGCCCTACTTACCCTTCAGAGACTAGCCCTGAAATGAACCAGAAGTGGGTGGCTGATGGCGACTTTATGTTAAACTGTAAGAGGCACGGTGTATCTGAGCAGCACACGGAGAAAGAAAGCAGTCGCCCACCGCCAGAGACTTGGGTTCATTTCCCAGCAGGGGAAGCTCCGGCTTGGCTGAGGCCCTGAACATTATGACTGTGCCGTGTTCATGGGTGGGAATCCAGAGAGGGAACATGTCTTACTTACAATACTTGAGGTTACAGCATGCTTTCTACCAAAAAGAGTTTTCTCTTCTTACATGGATGTGGAGGACTCGGTTCGGCGCTTTTCAAAGCCTGAAAATCATGCATTAGCTATACTGCTGTAGAGTCTCGTGGTTTTTATTATTTAATGTCATTTTATAGCTGGTGCAAATCATACATCAGCTCTTACAAGGAGGGAATAAAAGCTTAATGAGCATCAAATAAATCAAATGTGGTACTTTCAACTGACAAAGAAATAAAGGATTGCACTGGGAGTAGCATGCTCTCTAAACACTGGCTTTAGCTGCAGTTATCCTCCTCATCTGCTCAGACCAGCAATAAAAAGTGCTGCCAAACTTTGTAACAAGTTGGTCAGTGAAAAATCAAAATCTAGACATGTCGAAATCAACAAGCCTGATGCACACTCCTAAAAAAGTTGGGACAGGAGCATGTTTACCATGTTCATTCATGCTTGATGTACATCTTAAGTTGCTCAAAACTTTAGAGTTTCCTTTGTTGTATTTTTTAATTCGTAATGCACCATACATTTTCTACTGGACTGCATACAGACCAGTCTAAGCCCCACCCTCTTTTACTGTGAAGCCATGTTGTTGTAACTCGTATTAATGTCACCTTCACAGATGTGCAAATGACCCATGCTATGGACACTAATATACCGCCACACCATCACAGATGCTGGCCTTTGAACTTTTAGTTGATAACAATCTTGATGGTCCTTTTCCTCTTCATCCCAGGGGACTCGACATCCATTATTTCCATGACCTATCTGAAATGTGGACTCATCAGACCACAGCACACTTTTCCACTTCAGGTCCGTCCAGCTCAGATGAGCTCAGGACCAGAGAAGTGGGCAGGGCTTCTGAATGTTGTAGATATATGGCTTTATCTTTTCAGGATAGAACCTGAACTTACAGTGCTTAACACACTTATTACACCACCCTAACCCTAACCAAAGTAAGGTTTATGCCACAGCTGCCCTAAATTAAGAGCATTGGTAATTACCAAAATCATTTTTTATGTTTCTGCAATGGTTAATACACCAATATGTAGAAGCTCTTTAACCCAAATGATATTTTTAATGCTAAAATATTATTATTATTGTTATCCATGAATTTTCAAATTTACTGATTTACAAAAATACTGAAAAAATAGTAAAGCGCATTAATATATCTTGATTAATATGTCAAATTATAGTTATTTACTTGCATTCCTGAAGAGAAAAATGAGTTTTAGTGCTTGAATGTTATGCTTGATTCATTTCTGACTTCTCAGAGAGGCCCAGTGATCTGGCTCAAATTTGGGTGAATTCAGTTTGAAATTCCTCATTCCTGTTCAAAATGGTAAAACGTGGAGAGCTCACTGAAAATGAAAGAGTCCGCATTAAAGCACTTCATGATGCCGGATGGTCTCTGAGACAAATATGACAGGTGGTCTAATACATTTGTTAAGCACTGTACATTAAAGATGCAGTGACATACTGGGTTAGCTGACAATGGTCTACTGAAGTGTTCCTGAGCTCATGTTGTAATATTCATCATAGAATGATGAAGGTTTTTAATGTAGTACTGCCTGAGAGGTCAAAGGTCAAGGGTAGTGAGTGTTGGTTTTCAGCCTTGCCTCTTACATGCAGAGATTTCTCCAGATTCTTTAACTCTTTTCATGATAGCATGGTCTGTAGGTGATGAAATCCCTAAAGTCCTTATAATTGCGTGTTGAGAAATGTTGTTTATACACTATTGAACTGTTTCAATCAATCAGTCTTTTTTTGTATAGCACCATAACTGGTTATCTCAAGACACTTTACAAAGAGGGCAGGTCTGGACCATACTCTCTGTTGTGGACTTTAATAATAATCTAGTATTAAACATTAGTATTATAATACAGACTGTACCCAGTTATGATAAAGACCAGTGTGAATCACCATGAGTGCAGCATCAGCAGTATTTAGCCCTGTTACAGTGGCAACATAATCCCTGTTAAAGGGCAGGACTGTGCAGGCCAGGCTCGTGTTGACTGCTCTCTGCTGCAGCTGCACTGAGGGATAGGGGTGGAGAAAAGCAGGAAGAAGAGAGGGACAAGAGAAACAACAAAACACCAAAGGAAAGACTGATCCTTCCAAACCTGTAACCAACTAGCCTATGTACCTGTGAAGTATTCCAGGTGTTTTCTCACTATTACACAACTTTCACGGTCTTTTCTCACCTCTGTCTCACCTTTTATGGAACATGTTGCAGTACAAAATTCAGACTGTGTGCATATTTTTAGAAAAAAGTTCAGTTTATGTGCTTGAATAGTAAATATCTTGTCTCTGTGCTCTATTTAAGTTCATTTAGATGGATAAAGATGTTCTTATCACTGTATTCTGTTTTATTTATGTTTTACGCAGCGTCCCAGCATTTATGAAAGTGGGGATTATTTAATGTGTCAGAGGTCAGCTCAGTAAAATTGTTTTTAAGCAAATCTAAATTTCATATGTACGATCAGGTACCTTGGAGGGCACTAGACCGTGTTTTAATAGGGATGCATCATACTGAATTTTAGGCAAATATGTACAGATTGATTTTTGGAGGACTACGGGAGCAAGCTGTGGTCAAACTTAGTCATATGATTAAATGTCATTCTTATTTAACATGCTTAGGTTGCAAGATTAATCACAAGCGTTAACACGTTAACATAAACAGCTCTAATTTATACATATACAGATATATCTGTTATAAATGAAAGCATTTTCACATCTGCCACTACTGAAAATGTACACCTTTGCCCTAAGTCAACCAGTGACTCCTAGCCTTAATATAAATGCGAATATTGTCATTATAACATTACATAGTGAACTCTTTTGCTGTGTTCACGTTTTCTGTTTTTAGGCCACCAAAGAAGACGATAGATGATCAGATTTACTGCATGAGTAGAAGAGTTGGACTAATGGTATAATATAGAGAGGCTTCCTCAGGCCAGTAGGAGGGTTGACAGTGATAAAGCTGTAGCATATCTGTGATCTGGGGGGTAAATATGAGTAAATTACATAAAAATGAAAACAAAGGCTGATTTTCTACTCTGACTTTGGCAGTCCAGTCCAGGACACGCAGTGCCGGCCTTCCTGCCCACCGTCCCTCAGAGTCAGATCAGTACAATGAGAGCCGAGTCTTCTCCTGCTGGCCCGTTCAGCGGCCCACTCATCTGTCCCAGCAGCGAGCGGCAGCAGCAGAATGACTGAGCCCGTTGTGCCTCGGCCGGTCATGTGACAGCTTTGTGCGTCTGAATGACTTTACCCCGCAGCCTCGGTGCCATTATGTTTTATTGGAGAGGGGGGGTGCTGATGAAAAGAGAGAGTCAGCTCTGCCTCCGGGGCCAGCGGCTTCACAGACTCACTGCAGAGCATGCTGGGAGCCCGTCGCCATGACTGCATCCGGCAACGGAGAGGAAGGAGGCCGCAGAGCTGAGGCAGACATGTCGAGCAGCCAAATGGCAATTTTCTGTTGGTAAAGACGACTTAAATCACATGGTTCGGTCACACATGGAGGTATTTTGGGAAACCCTCGCAATTCCTCTGCACAGGCACCAAAAATAGCCGAGCTGCAACCTGGGAGTGAGAAAGCACTTCATTTTATGGTGGAGCGTTTGAACAATGCTGCTAATTTACCTGCTGTAGTAGAAGTTGTTTCTGAGATACTCTCTGACCTGCTGAATTGGAGAAAAAGAAGTGTAGAGGAAAGAAAGAAGGTCAAACCACGTCTCAGCTCATGCTGCCGTCCTCATTACCTCCTTTTTCTTCTTCTCATTTCCTCTTCTTTGTCTCTTTTTGCCCTGTTCTCCGTAAACAGAGGCCGAAGCAGTCGATGTTTTGCTTCTCCATCAGTGCGCACAGTCCACAAGAGCATTTATACCCTAACGTCTCTGCTGTTAATTCACACTTCTGTCAACTTTAAATGGGACAAACTGACTGTAATGATTTGTGGTGCAGATGTGCATCCTGTCAGCCAAACCTCAGCTCTGGTGTTCTTTAGCTATCAAGTACAAAGTTGACGGGCAAGGAAGTGGTGGACAAATCAAGGATCAGATGATAGTTTTGCCTTTCTGTCAATGCCACATGTAGCACAACTTGCATGGTGTTCAAGTCCCCTTGTGGAAGTGATCGGGTCATGATCCATGTGGACTCATGTATGTGGGCAATGTTGACACGACTGTGCCTGAGGACAGGGCATTCATCAGCGGACAGGGATGTTCTAAAAATCTTCTGAGCTGCACAGTAGATGTAGACATGGGATCAGGAAAATGTCCATAGTAACCTGTGGGATTGACTCATCTGTCAGCATGGAGCATTTACAGATGCTGACCCGAGTGGCTGCAGGAGTTGTCTCTTCGTTTTTCTTCTTGGCAGATTTGCAAACCAACTCTGCACATACTGCCACCTACTGTATTAAAAGGAGCACATTTGCAAGTTTACCTGTGCACAGAATGATGTTGCTCATGTAAAGGCAGACGTCCAGGGTACAAAACATATTTGCCTTACGTGAAAATGCCTATAAGTACTGGCAAAGAGATAAAGCTTTGTCATTCGCACTGGTCATTTACTTTTTACAATGGGATTTTACAATTAAGCACTTGAATAGTCACAGGATCTTATGAATGGGCGCTCAACTAATCATAATTACCATTCAAGTACAAATATGCTGCATAGACCTGCTGGAGGCCCCCTATGTTTTCTGTGGTCAATATTTCAAATCTCAGCTCTATATTAAATAACAAGTGATGATTATGTAACTGAGGGTTATTAACCATGTAAATATATAGAAAACATTGGCACAGAGTTCTGCAGTATAAGGAGAACCTCAACTTTCAACTCGCCAATCTGAGACAACACCTAATAGTAAAGCCAGGCACTCACTGTGTGAATTTCATTCCATTCAGACACCAATTTCAAGTCACAAATTCACCTGGAAGTTACACTGACTCAGTGTGATCACGCATGCTTTGTCATGAACTTTACAGATGGATATGACAACCAACCAAGACCCAACTATGGTCAACTGCTCCTGACTGTTCAGATGGATTCTGACATGGTTGATTTTTTAGTGAGAGCAGAAATACAAGCAGAATCCACAAGTTTGGGGCAATTTTAATTTTGTATCCTGTCAGACAGCATCTGTAATCACTATGAAAACAGCAGAAGTACCTTTAGCAGCCCCCCAATAATAAGGAGGAGTAAACAAGCAGGAAATAGGCCGACCTGTGGACCCTCAGCTGACATGGATGGGGCAGGAAGTGATGTACTAACCCTCTTTGGGTTTTTCCTTACTTTTGGTATTATTTTTAACTTTATATCCCCCTAGCCCTTACACTGACCCTAACCTGTAGGGTTCAGGTGCCTTATCCTTCCCTCTTTTGGTTTTTCCATAGTTTTCGGTTTGTTATTCTTAATTTCATCTCCCTTACCCTAACCCTATCCTTTAGGGTTCAGATGCCTAGCCTGCAGTTAATTTTAGAATTTTATTTATTTTATGGATACTGGAAAACATGTCATTCTCTTCATCATTCTGATTCTGGCATGGGTAATGTACGTCACATTGTAGAGGTCCGCAACAGATGAGCCCATAACACCCCGCCATAGAGGTCTGCAGCCACGTCCTCTTGGACAGAGTACACTTGTTTCATGTTGCTGTTAATACAGACATTAAACTTACAGAGGAGAAAACACACCTTTAACTTTTGCTTGACAGTTATCACACAGATGATGTGTGGATTATCTGGCTGCTCTTTAGTGTCAGAGTGAAATATAATGATGTCTGTCACATAGCACTCTGCTACGCCAGCCGCGGCATTGTTTACATCACAATGCATGCTGGACAGTACATTCACAGTCCAGCCAAAATGTTGGAATATGGCTCAATGTGGATCTGCATCATCAGTTCGATATCCAATATAAAAGTGGCATAAATATCAGACCCAATACTGATATTGGACCTGATCTGGCCTATCTCTAGATATAAGATATGACTTCAACCTCCATATGTGAGCCTTTTTAAAAGAAAACTGTGCAGTGTGAGTTTTCAGGCTGTGCATGCATGCATCATGTTGTCACTTCAGTCCACAGTATAAGATGACTTTACACCACGACTGTTAGAGTTGACTGTGTGCATCCAGCTTAACATCTGACATGGAGAGACCCATCCACGAGTCTGTTGTACCTGTCACTTTAACATCACACTGCTCTTTCCTCATGTATCTGTGTCACTCTCATAGCTTCTATTGTGTCAGTTTGTAGTTTTTACTCAGCAAATGTTTAAGCCGTCCTGGTGGGACTCTCTCAAAGGTCATGTTGTTTTTTTTCAGTACTACAGTTATTGACAAGGTCTCATCCTGCCAAAAACAAACACA
The DNA here is from genome assembly GCF_018320785.1 of Cheilinus undulatus. Taxonomy (NCBI): domain Eukaryota; kingdom Metazoa; phylum Chordata; class Actinopteri; order Labriformes; family Labridae; genus Cheilinus; species Cheilinus undulatus. Next base: position 6,026,904 of record NC_054878.1, read on the forward strand.
CCCTTTAATTAAAAACAGCAAAAGCTCTGATTAAAGCAGATCTGTGATGATAATCTGTTTTTTCTGCAGTGATCTGTGGTAGAGTTTGAGGGCTGTGAGCCGAGCTGCTGCTAAATAAGCTCACTATCAGAGTAAAAGTCTTTATCCTGTTTAAAGGTGTAGATGAAAACAACGCTGATGTGGTGTAAAACTCATGGAGACAGATGCAGGATTGAACTGAGCTTAAAGAATAACTGTAGCTTGGTAGTGACAGATAAATATGATGCTAGAGTGAGTTTAGCCCAGATGAGGTGGATTAATGTGAGTGTTTGCACAACTGATCAGGCTGGAGGTCGCTGCACCATCACATGGACTGATTATATCTGCAGCATGGGATTTATCATCCAGCAGGTTGCTCAGATAGTAGCTTCACACACACTAATGCACGTCTTTCAGGCTGTTTCCCATCTTGTTTACAAGAAAGCTTGCTCGCTTTAAACTCATAACATGCTGCATGTTTGGAAAGGCCCAGTTTGACCAATAACAGGAAGTAATCTCATAACAGACCCCACATCAGAACCTCCAGCAGCAGCAGCGTGTTTCCATGTGGCTTCTTCTGCTGCTGCAGAGAAAACCGTTGCATCACATTCAGAGATAAAGCCTGCTCGCGCTTGCTGCTTCTTCAGCGCTCTGCCCCAGCATTCAGAAAAGCCACAGAGACAGATTAAATTAGATTAGCAGGGCTGAGCTTTAAAGTCAAATCAGCAGCTGAGGGGTTCCAGCATATTTGGCAGCGGTGACAGTGAGTCTTTTGTAAATAAAGGGCAGTTAGGAGGCGCGCTGTGCAGTTAACCCCGGCCCCGCTGCCACACAATGAGTGTAGTGTGTAGCTCCGCTGTCAGTCAGAGCGCTGGCAGATGCTGGGAGTTTATCCACCGTGTCTGCAGGAGATTTATCTGAAAATAGAGGTTAGACTGTTTTTACTGCAGGTCTGTCCCTTTATGATTTGGTTCTGTGCTGCTGTTCCCTCCGCTCTCACACTCACAGTTGTTTAAATTGTGTTATCAGTGGTCATTGTGGTCATTTAGTGCATCAGAAAGCCAAACATTTTACCAGCTAACATGACAAACTACACAGAGGTACATGGACAATCAGCACCACTGATGTGATGCCACTGGGAGATTGAGGGGCGGAGCTTACCATTTACTAAAATGGTGTTTTGTCAAAATTTTCCCACTTAAAGGGCACCCAACCCCGTCTGAATCCACCAGTGCAAGTTTGTTTCAACCAGAACAAATAGGTTATTTATGAAAGTCCCCTTAGAAAACAGTATGAGCCTGTTAGTTACATAAAAGGCTCTATAAATGTTTTCATGTCAGCGGTCAAACGTGTTCTAATGTCACTGGCTTTTGTATCATAGGCTTTAAACAACTCTCACAGAAAAACAGACTTGAGGAAAAATGAAGATGTGATAATAAAAAAATAAAAAGTCTTATTTAAGCCACAGTATTGGCCCTGATAATCTCAATCGGTGCATTTCTACTCATCCTGGAGTCTTAAAGCATCGATCTGTTAGTGCTTTTTCCACTGGCGAGAGATCTCTTCTGTTTCTGCTCTCGTTGAGCTGTACTTCTGAATGCTTTTGTTTTCATCTCAGTCTTTTGTTCTCTCCTGTAAAGCACCCAACAGTTCCTCTGTGTAAGAAAAGAAGTTTATTTTAACTAGCTGGCATTGTGAGTAGCTGTTTTTTGTTTTTCAAGCACTCCTGTGATGGCCTACCTTTAGTAAATCTCCTCATTCACACCTGTGAGATGAATAAATGGATTTGTAAAATCCACCTGCCTGCTGGAGAGCAAGAACAAACTCCAGAGCCATCAAACGGGCTTTTCATTCTACCTGGCAGCTCGTGTGCTCTCTGCTCACACACCTGTTGTTTACTATCATAATATCACAATTTCACAGTCTCAATGGCGGCCTGTTTCTCTGAGCTTTTCTTTGTCTCTCTGTGTGGATTTCAGCCATTTATTCTACAAACCTCTCCATTTTTTATCACCCCGGTACTAGGTCAGAAAAGCTACGAGCACTAACACACTTTCGGGCTCCCCTGGCGTCGTCCCAAAGCATTGTGGGAAAAATGATCAAGACCCATTTCTTTGCAAATAATTGTGAATGACAGTGGCTGGCACATGTAGAGGGTAATCATGTTTTATTAACTGTTTGGATGAATAATTGAGCGTCTCTGTGTCCCTGCAGGGTCTCTGTTTTGGCGGCGCACAAAGCAATGTGGAGGAAATAAAAATCCTGGAACGCTGAAAACAAGAGGTAGGACGCTCTCACTCCCGTGGACCATCACTCTCTAACTCCTATTTAACACAAAAACAAACCAGCACTTTGTTTCAGGCGTGTTAGCTCATATTTGATGGATAAACTTCCAGTAAACAGTAAACAAAGACGAAGCAGGAACAACGGCACACATGAAGAAGAAAAATTTTACAGCAACTAGAAAGAACATGAGACCCTACATGCAAGGGCTGAACATGTGCCCTTGAACTTTGACCTTTGACCTCTGAAATCTGACCATCTTCGACTGAGAGTGAAAATGTGTGCAAAGTTTGAAGAAAATCCATCAGAGTATTATGAGATACAGCTCTTTTAAAACAAGATATTTACCTGAGGACCATTGCTTTGACCTTGACCTTTTATCTCAAAAATGTTAGGAATAAATCCTTTAGTCATAGTGGACGTTTGTGCAAAGTTTAAAGAAAACCACTAAAAGCATTCATGAGTGTAGAGATGCACTGCTGTGATGATGATGCTGCTGTTTTCAGTCACAGTTGAGCCGACGGTCCACACTGATGCTGATGTAATTTGCATTACTTGTGTTTGTGTATTTCTCTCATGAACGTGAAAATTAAATACACTTTTCAACAGAGTTAATTTTTTACCATAAAAGATCTATTTTTAGCTGGTCTAAAGGCCTGTCATGATATGTACCCTAACCCATAATTTTCACATAAATCGGCTGCATCATGCTCCAAAGTGCTCCACTGGAAGCGTGTCGAGAGGACTGCACAACGCAGTGCAGCCCTGAGCAGTTTGAGGGCATGGATCACAAGAGAACTGGCTTCACGCAATAAAAGTATATCAGCAACAGACATTTTTGCTCTTTTCAGATTGATTTTCTGTTCATTTCAGCATGATTCCATGATTTTATTGCTTCCATCATGGGTGAGTGCATTATGAAGTTAAACGGTTTTATGTTTTCTAAAAGGATTTGTGGTTTTATGTAAAATTCTATTATTAGTGGGGATGCTGAGCATCCACACTATCGATGTTCGTGTTGGCCATTTTGTTTATTATTCTTCTTCCACACCGGCTATCTCCTCCTTCATGCTTTGTCGTATCGACACCATTTGAACGTTGAAAAAATTCTGTTTCTCCATCATTCCAATGTTATGACTTTTCTCATTTCTAACTTTTATAATTTTCAAAATATAGCTATTTTTAAGCTATTTTCAGCTATTTTTATGCATTCTTATTCAGCCAGTGAATGCAATTTTCAGCTACTTTAAGGCCCAAATCAGCTACTTTTGTGCCATTTTATGCTACTTTATGCTATTTTTATACTGTTTTCAGCTATTTTTGTGCTTTTGGCTATTTTCAGCAGTTGTTCCACAATTCAGCTCTCAGCATCCCCATGCAATTTCAGCTGAAACTGCAATTTTGATCTAGTTTCAATTAAAACCATAAAAATATACTCAGTTAATTCTAGACTCCAGATAATTAAATTCAAGGTAGAACACTGATTAAACTTCTAAGGTTAAACTGCAAAAAAATTTTCTCCTTGGCTCTCACCCTTATGTGATATGTGTAAAGCAGCCACAGGCATTTTAGCTCACCACTATGGACTGAAATTTATGATATCTGGTCTCATGGATTTCAATGGTACTCAAGCATCTTAAAAACCACACTGATCCCAGACCCTGATACTGCTCTGCTGGGTTACTTTTCAATTGTGAGGAAACTTGGCCACTATGGTAGGACAGTGCTGTTGTATGGCATGGTAACTGCCAAGAGAAACATTTTGAAGTTGTGGAAATCTGAAGCAGGTCCAGGCAGTTACAGGAACTAGTTTTTTACTACGTTTATATAGAGACAGACTAAGATATGAACTCTTGAGTAAACCGCAGAAATTTAAGAGGATGTGAAACTTAGTGTTACAAAATATAAAAGAATAATCCGGCTCTCATCTCTTTCTGTAAGACCCTTTGAACACTTTTTTTTTCTGGAAAGCGGCAAAAGGAACAGTTAATCTCAAATGTTGCCCAAATTACCCCTTTTTTTCTTTCCTTTTTGTTAGTTCTCTCTTTTTAATTTTTTTTCTCTGTCCTCTCTCTACTTTTCTTGTTTTCAGTTGAGTATTTTGCATTATTTTTCTGTGTTTGTAATTGCTGATAAAATCACTCAATAAAATGTACCAAAAATGAGTCCTTTATTTTTTTACCTCAAAAGTTAACTTTTCCCCATCAATGATGCTGTTGTAGCTCTGTGAGGCACTGCAGGATGAGACGTGATGTTGATATAGAGATGATTTATGATCAGGAGTCCGTGCATTGTGATGTATTTCAAATTTGACTGGTTAATTTGCACTTATTTCCTGCTGTTTTGATTGATCTGTTCTAGTTGCATTGACAAAGTTTGTCAGTAGCAAGTGGTCAAAGAAGAACTTCTTCTTATCTGCAATAAAGAGGAGCAGAGTAGCGCTTCTGGGATGCCCCAGACCGGAGCCAGGGCAGTGGATCTGCTCAGGTTGACTAATGAGTTTCACATGCAACAGCAGGTTGCAGTGAGGCCGTTGTATGTAGAAATTGCAGGCAACTAACTCTGCCAAAATGTCCATCCATCTTTTTTTTTTTTTTTTTTAAACAAGTCCAACTTCTTTGACTTTGTTGCACTGTCTGAGTTGTTTAGATGGTTGATTAGTTATTCCGAGCAGCGGTTGCAGCCCCCTATCTCTTTATCCTCCTCTCTCTCCCCTACACTAAAAATATCACTGTGATTTACCAGTGTATCGTGGATATCAACCATGGAACATAATATATAAAGGCTAAATGTGTACTCACAGCTATGCTTTCCCTCCAACTTGTCACAGTGCTATGAAGCACGAGCTGGTGCCACATGAAGAGCTGGAGTGCAAGATGCCCAAAATCATATTCACGTTTTTGTCTCTGCAGTACAAAACCATTTGCTACGTTCTATGTATTCTCACAGTGAATACAAAATAAATGCATCAAACTCAGTGTGCAAGGTTTGGGTGTTAATACTGGTTTGATGCCAGCATTGGATTGATATTTAACGACAGATAGACTGACATTAATTCATGCCCACATTGCTGATGGCTGATACAAATGTTAAACTCATGCATTCTGTGCTTCCCAACTTGAGATATCTTGTTTATAAAAATGTACTGAAAAGGGAAAAATATGAGGCCCAATAACTTTGAACTTTGACCTATGATCCAAAATCTGATGGGTTCATTCTTGATCAGGTTGGACATTTGTGCAAAGTTTGGGGAAATCCGTGTAAAGATGTTGCTTTGCAGGAACAGGTCAGACAAATGGACAACCAATTCGACTTTTTCGACATAACAGCTATGTTAGGTGCAGGGGCAAATGCATCCAATTACAGAAGACCATGGAAGAGATGAATTCATTCATTTTATTTTACTGTGTTTTCAGCAATAACCTGCACAGTTTGTTTTCTGAGAAATCAAAAAATCAGCACGAGAAAAACAGCTTTATCGTTCTAAGATGTTGAGATAAATGAGCTGAAGTCTAAACAACCAAAACCTTCATGTTGTCAAAGCAAAGCAGAAAAGATCAAATGTATGCATGTCAGCTTAGGACTTGTGTACATGATAGACTTTTTCTGCAGTTATCACAGCCCACTCTTGGGTCCTGTTCCACCAGCTGAGAACCACTGCACGAGGTCATCAGTGCCCCGAATCACTCACCCTCAACTGACGATGTATGGATCCTTTAAATATGTAAAAATACTTCCAGATATGATAAAACGCCAGTGCAGGCCCTCTGTGTTGCATGGCTCTGAGGATTATTTTATGTGTGTCAGGAGGAAAGCAGAACAACCCTCACACACACATTAAACCACGCACAGATACACACCAGCTGGCCACCACTGGTTGAGATTATTTGCCAGAGGCCGGCCTGCTGTCCCGCTCTCACCAGCACATACCTGTGCGCCGTTCCCTGTGTTGTGTGCGTGCTGCTCCACCATAACAGGATAGCCCGTACCTGTAATCTGTGCAGCAGAATGCTGCTGCTGTTGTTTCAGGTTGACCCACAGGGCAGCAGATGTAACCAGCTAAAAGCTAAAGTGATGTTTTCCTCTCTATCCTCGTACGGAGCATGACCCGACCCAGCTGGCTGTTCCTGCTGCCGTCTTTAATCCACACTCACAGCGCTGCAGGGGTTAATGACGGCCATGTATCTGCCCTGATCTCAATGTTTTTATTTCTTATTTCATGCAGCTTATTGCATGAGATAAGGCTAAAACTGCAGCAGATGAAAGATGTTTCGGTTCCTTACTAATCCAAGTGTTAGCATGTGGGTGCATGCTAGCTTTGAGTGGAACACGGTGGCTCTGATGTCTGATTATCAGCTGGCAGCGGCGTGTGCTTTTCCTCCTCAAGATCCAGAACAGAACAGCTCACTGTGTGCTTCAGTAAAAGAACAGTGTGTAGAACTAAGTAATTCTGGGAAATGAGCACATTTATGCAATGTGAGGGATAATGCTCGGCCTTTATTCAGAGATTTTCTGAATTTCTGAAACTAAACCATCCAAATTACCACTCCATGAGACCCTGAAGAGAACCTCAATCTGTCAGTCAAATAAATGTATTTTAGTAGGGAAGTGGGGTCATAGATATCAGGCCCTGAAGGATGAGGATGTGCTGAAAATCTCAGGAAATTTAAATAAGGCAAGTGGAATCCAGGGCAGCTGGTCTCTGCAGGTATGGCTGGTCGTCCCTCAATTAGAAGGTTGGGGGTTCAATTCACGGCTCCTGCAGTTGCATGTTGATGTGCCATTGGGTAAAGGTGCTTGGTTATAGTAGTAATATTAGTTAAAGATATTCCAGTCTGAGTTGCCCCTTTAAGGAGAAATCACTCTGAGTACGGTGCAACAAATAGGCTATGTATTCTCCTGCTGTCCTCTTCTGGGTTTTCCAAACTTTTCAGCCCACAACCCCAGAAGTAACCATGCCTGGGACCGGAGACCTCTATTACACCAGCAGGGACTGTAATGACATTATATTTAAATACATGAACTTTAATACAGCCTCAACTCTTCTTGGAAGGCTATAGTGGAGATATTGGAGAGTTTCTGTGGAAATTTATGTCCATTCATTCTGTAGAGCAGGGGTGTCAAACTCAATCACAGCAGGGGCTGAAATCTGAATTTAGGTTTAACCTGAGGGCCTAACAGGGTCAAGAGTTAACCAAAATCTATAGACCGTGTTTTCACAGGTAATTAATTATAGGTCAAATTAAACAGTGATGATAAATGATTTTAAGATTTCTAAAAAACCTGTCAAAATCATTAAATATCACAGCATCAATGTTACTGTGTGTCCATGTCAAATAAATGCTAAATAAATAAATAAATGAGTTTAAAAGATAAAAATCTGGGATAAAAAGTCAACTTTATAAGTCCTAAAGGTCAAAATACAACATCAAAAGTCAAAATAAGGTTTTTAAAAGGCAAAAATATAAGATAGAGCGTTAAAATCATGAGTTTAAAGGTCAAGATGTGAGATAAAATACAAAATTAAGAGTTTAAAAGGTCAATATAGAAGATACAATTCTAAAATGTGACTCTAAAAGGTCAAATATGAGATAAAATTCTAGATCAGGAGTTTAAAAAGTGAAAATATGAGTTAAAAGTCAAAGTTAGGAGTTTAAAAGGTCACAATATGATTTGAAATGAAAAACTGTGAACCTTGAAGGTCACAATATGAGAGAAAAGGTCAAAAGTATGAATTTAAAAGGTCAAAATAGGAAATTAAAGCCAAAATCCTAAGTTTAGGTCATAATCTTTGGATGCAAAATGAAAATATGAAATGAAAACTCAAATTAATTTCTTTCCCTCATTCCTGACTATTTCTACTCTCGACTTTTTCAGATTTTTATAACTCAACAAGGTTTTGTTTTTTGCTTTTTTAATCTTAAAGATTAAATTTAGATTTTTATACTGGAGGAAATCTGCAGACCTCATTCAGGTGAGCCACTTCTAATTGAAATATAAAATGATCTTGCGGGCCGGCTAAAACTGCACTGTGGGCCACATTTGGCCCCCGGGCCTTGAGTTTGACACCTGTGATGTAGAGCATGTAAGAGGTCAGGCACTGATGTTCCAGTTCATCCCAAAGGTGCTCGATGGGGTTGAAGTTAGGGATGTGCGTGGTTAAACGGTTAAACTCATTTATCAAATGATGGCACAAGATAGAGGAGTGGGTTAAATTGATACCCTATAATTTTCTTTATAAACATGAGCTTGAAATCCCAGCCTATAATGCTCTTTTTAACTGTAATGAACCTCCTAACACTAGAAGCCACTCTAGCTTCAGTGAAAGCCACCGCTTTCCTGTCTGAGCTTTCCCCATCAGGCACTTCACCGAATGTCTGAGAATCTTAGCAGTTAGCGTGAAGTTGGAATAGCACCGTATGACAATTTTTTAGTAATAGATGGAAATAAAGTGGTATATAGGCTGTAGGCTGGAAAACCCAAGAAAGAAATTTGCACTCCAAAAACACCTGAAGCCGAAAATTTCCATAGAAAGTGGTAACCTTGCAAAGCAGATGGATTCATCTGTGTCCGTGTTTCTCACTGGAGAATCCATCTTGCAAAGCTCCAGTCTGAACAGCTTGGGCCCAGCTGGTTTTATCAGAACTTGATGACTTTTTTCATTAAAAGAACAAAGAACAGCAGTGAGTTGTTTTTACTGACATGTCTACAGTCACCATGGTTCATGTTATGCAGCTCTCTATGGAGAGTAACTTCCTCTGTAGTGGCGAGCCTTGGTAGCCGCTACGTGCCCTGCCCTTTCCCAAACGCTGTATATGAGAGGCTTTCCAGATCAACAAATCCATCTGGCATGTCAGGTAAAGAAAGTGGCTGTTTTTATGAAGAACGAATCGATAAGTTAAAGGTTTCTGAAAAAAGGATGAAACATTAAGTCATTCCTGATTAAACTGTTTCAATCTCAGTTGTTTTTGGAGTCATTTTAAAAGCTGTAGGGAGTTTATTTTAAAAAAAATGAAATAAAAACAAAGCATTCCAAGATTTTTTTCTCTGCACGTTTGAATTTGACCAAATTTAGGGGCCAGATGGGAAGATATTGGGGGCCTGATGTGGGTTGCCAGTTGATGATCAGTATCAGGCTCACACCCGCTAACACGATGACCCTGTGATGAATTTGACTGTTTTCTAAATATTTTCTTCTCTTTCGACTGGTCGGTTGAACACATTTTAAATAGGTTTTCAGTCGAATAGAGAAATAGGAACATCACTAGTTGAGGTCAGAGCTCTGTGCAGGCCAGTCAAAGTGTTCTACTCCAAACTCATCAAACCATGTCTTTATAGTCCTTCTTTGTGCACTGGGGCACAGACATGTTAGAATAGAAAAGGGCCTTCCCTAAACTGTTGCTACACCATTGTAGCCACAGCATCATCTAAAATGTCTTGGTAGGCTGAAGCATTAAGATCGACCTTCACTGGAGATAAGAGGCCTTGCCCAAACCCTGAAAAACAGCCCCATACCATTACCCCTCCTCCAACAAACCCAGACTCACCCATCTGACTGCTAAACAAAGAAGTGTGATTGGTCACTCCACGTACACGTTTCCACGTTTCCACAGCTCCACACTCCATCTGATGCTCGGTAGTAACCTGATGTGTGATGCAGCTGCTCAGTTACAGAAACCCATTCATGAAGCTCCTGCTGCACAGTTTTTGTGCTTACATTAATGCCAGTGGAAGTCCAGAACTCGACTTTCATGCACCATGCACCTTAGCACTCTGACCCCCTCTCTGACTTTACATGGTCTTCCACTTCATAGCTGTTGTTCCTAAACGCTTCCACTTTCCAATAACATCACTTACAGTTGATGGTGGAATATCCAGCTTGGCTAGGTGCTTGATTTTATACACCTGCGGCAACAGGTCTGGTTGAAACACCTGAACTCAATAATTAACAGGTGTGGTCAAATACTTCTGACCATAAAATCTACAAAGGAAAATCGTGAATGATTGTGAATGTGTTGTTGGCCAATGAGCAGGTTCTTACAGCTAGCTCCTTTGTGATTGGTGGGAGCTGGCTTCCATTTGAAAAAAACTTCTTTTTTCCTTTTCAAGACATAAAAAAGACAAAATGGTACCAGATGAAGATCAGTTTGAGAGTCAAAAGACTGTCTCTGATTACTGAGCTGAGAAGAATGATCCGTGTCTCTACAAAGGGAACGCTGAGTGAGGCTGGATGGACTTAAATAAAGCCAGGCTTTTGTTTACTTGTGGAAAACTGCACATCACATCAGTTGATGTGTTGGGTAGTTGGTAATGCATGCCAGTCTACACAACCAGTCCAGTCCAGATAAAGACATCCCTCTGTATGCATTCCTAGATATCACATATCAAACCATATTTGGGAGTCATCCAAATACCCAAAACAAATATAATCTCTGCTGTTGTGTTGGCACATCCATGAGTTGTCTTCCTCTTCCTGGCAGTGAGAGGATCCTCCAACATCCTGCATGAACTTGGCCTACATACAGAGCAGATACTTTGATAAAAACTCAGCTGAGTGCCCGACAAACAGCTCTGAATGTGGAGGATGCTAGAATTCATCATGGGTTAGTGGAAACAAGCTGAACAAGGGAATCTTCCAGGAAACCAGAGTCAGCTGAGCATCCCACATTCATATGGAGTGTGTTCATTATGCAGGCTCAGTCATCGCTGCTCTAATAGCTCCTTTATTATGTGTGCTCCACTTTTCTATTCTGCGTGTCTCGCTGCTCGGAGAAAGAGCCAGCAGAGCGGCTTGATGTGGAGCAGAATCACACTTTAGCGTGTGACTCAGCTCTTTTTATTTCCGAGAGCTTCTTCTGTGCGTTGAGGTGGCGGTGACATGGAAGACACGCCGCAGAAGAAGAAGAAGCTCTGCAGAGAGAGCACATCAAGAGCCGCCTGACTGTGGGAACACGGAGCAGATGTGTCTGTTAGTGAGTGTTTGAGAGCTCTCTCTGGGTGGGTGGTATTGTAGGCTGGTGAGAAACAGAAAATGAGTCACTGATTCCACTCATGTTTTCATGCTTCTCTCTGAGAGTCGAAGCATCGTGCAGAAAGAAGAGCAGAACAGCACAGAGGTAATTACCCTTCATAGAGCCAGACACTCGGATACTGATGCATCTATTTCTGATTTAGTCTCAGTCTTTAAAATAAAAATCTTCATTAGTTTAGTCATGTTTCAGTCACTTTAAACATTTAACGTTTCAGTCTAGATTTAGATTCAACATTTTAGTCGATATTTGGTAAACATGAAGTCCTTACATTCCAGTAAGACGTGTGTTCTGTTTAAAATTACTTGATAAGGCAGCTTTTGAAATTAATTGATGCACTACTAATATTTGAACTGATTTAAAATAAAATGATGAAAATATTGGCGTACTTAAATGTAGGACTTCTATATCTAGTTGATCAGTGGTTCTCACATGGTGTGGCAAGTCTAGGTGTGCCTGGGGAATTTGTACAACCAAACGTTATTGACAAGTACTGCAACCAGCCCCCCCCCCCCCCACACACACACACACACACACAGATTTGACCCCTAAAAAAACCCAGAGAATGAGCCCTGCCAAGTTGACATTTATGGATGTCATCAGTATCAGTGTGAGTTGGATCAGTAGCACTGTTGCTAGCATCCTGGCTAACAGTGACCTCATCATGGAGCTGAGAAGTGTGGCGATATATTATTGGGTTCAGATGTTGAAATTATTAATAATGCTACTTGAAGCCACTTTAACCTCTTTTTTTACCTTTTTTGCCACCTTTAACCCATTTTTATGCTTGTTGTGATTGTTGCCGCTCCTTTTAGCAACTTTTTTTTTTTTTTACCCTTTTTACCACTTTTTCAAACCTTTTTGCCAAATTGAATCCATTTTTTGCCCCTTTTTTTTCCACTTTTGTTTGCCAATTGAGGCCTATTTTTGCCCTTTTACCTTGTAACCTTAAACCCATTTGTCTTGATTTTTTTTTTCTTTTACCCAGTTTGGCCAATTTTAACTGAATTTGCTGCTTGTTGTCCAGTTTTGCCACTTTTTTTGTTTTTTCACTTTTAACCCATTTTGCCATCTTTTTGCCACCTTTAACCTATTTTTGCCATTTTGTCCTGACACCTTTAAACCTTATTTTACTGCTTTTTGTCACTTTTGCCACTCCTTTTTGCTACTTTTTACTCTTTTTACCACTTTATGGAACCTTTTTGCTACAATAAATCCATTTTTTGCCCCCTTTTACCACTTTTGTTTGCCAATTGTGCTCCATTTTTGCCTCTTCTCATTTTAAATTTGAACCCATTTGTCTTGATTTTTGTTTTCTTTTTTACCCAATTTGGCCACTTTTAACCCAATTTGCTGCTTTTTTGTCCAGTTTTGCCACTTTTTTTGTTTTTTTTTTTTCACTTTTAACCCATTTTGCCATCTTTTTGCCACCTTAACCATTTTATTTTCTGCTTTCTGACATTTTGCTACTACTTTCTGCTACTTTTAACTAGGGCTGGGAAATTAATCACAAATTAGATTAAATCGCAATATGGCCTGCTGCAATTCTCAGATCACAGTTGTAATATTTCTTTAACTTGAAATGTGTCAAAGTACCAGTTTAATAAATCAATATTTTGCAGCGGCAGAGATTTTATGCACATTATGCAAACATTCAAGTGTCAATTTTTATGAAATGGTTTACAAAAACTGTCCTTTTTCATGTCTAAATGTCCCTGATTCAAGCAGATATTAGTCTGTTTTTCGTTTTCTCCGCTCCTCACAGAGCAGACTTCTGTGTTTTGCAGCCTGAAGCTGAGCAGCTGTGTTGCGTGCTGATGTGACATCAGTGCAATCCCCTATTGTTGTGTGTGTAGCTCCACCTTTTTGGTAAGGATGAGTAAGACTGGTACCCCTACGGAAGGGTGCTGAAAAGGTGGGACGGTACGGGTCTGTTTTTTGGGACCCTTTCCGACTTTTGCTCTATAGAAACTGAACTGAGCCAGACCACTTGGTGGAAACGACCTACAACTGACCGTGACATCTGTGAACTGTTACATCCCTAATTGATACCCTTATTGATACCCCTTAACAATCCAAGTCTTTACTGATGAAATCAGAACTTATATATTATGAGATGGAAAGATGAGACAGCAGTCTGTTTTATGCAGAACTTATGTATCAGTATTAAGCTGCTGGGATTACTCGCAATGCAAACCAGGAAAACCACTTTCAACAGCTTTTCGAGGTAAATGGAAGGAGGTCAATATCCAGGATTTTCAGGGCAATGATGAAGAAACTTTGTCAGTGACAGTGGCTTCATCATGACAGCCATCGCAACAAAATACATCCTGTTACAAATGTAAAAATGAAGGAGTTCTCTGGATTTGAAAACTGTTTGAATCTTTTGAGGTAATATAAGCTCAAGTAAAAATACATATAACGATAGTTTAGTCATTTTTTAATTATGTTGACATTTCATTCAAATGATCTTTACTTTAAACAAGAAAACAGTAAAGTGTGCAACAGATACTTAAATCTCATCTGAGTTGTGGGTTCTGCACTCCTCCAGTACCACCAGGATTGTCTTCTGGCAGCTTTGTCAGCGATATACGGTGATAAATGTGACTACTGATAAATATGGAAGCACATATTGTGAGTGTATTTATTCCAGTCCTTCTGCTCTCGCCTCCCCCCTTGGTTTGTTATCTCGGCGGTAATGACTGCTCCAGTGTGGGCTGTGGAAATATTCAGTGAAATGTCAACCCTCAGATTGGGGCTCTGTGTGGTTGCCAGTTTGTCTGATGGTGAAGATGCAGTCTGTGGGTAGAAGTGGTGCAGCTAATGAACCTAGTTAAGCTTCACTCCATTATAGGAACACATCTGGTGGCTTCTCTTTGTCCGCATGCGTTCCTTCCTCCGGCTAATGAAGTGATGTGGATCTGACTCCAGCTCTCTCAGCTCTGCATGTAGGCGCTCTCTTCTTAAAGAAACCTTAGTGTGACACATCAGCAGCAGCTTCAGAGCATAGATGCTCCCCCACAACCCTCCTTCGGCCACATGATGTCTGTTAACCATCCTGTTATATAGAAAGGGCACTTTGTCACCAAGCATCACATCCGCTCACGTCTCATCCTCGCCATCAACGCTCCGTGTCGGGGCTTAAAACGTCGGAAAATAAGAGCAGCGACCCGCTGAGAGACGTCAGCTGTAGGGAACATGAAAGTGTCACTGTGGAGCAATGCATCCTGGGAACTTCAGTCAACACCATGCACTGTGCCCCTGCAGCGAACGCAGAACAGCTCCGAGCTGCAGATCCATCAGTGTCTCCTCCATGTGCAGGAACATACTGTAGACTTTGTGCCAGTAAAGATAGAGTATCATTCATTTATTATAGAGAAATATCCAAGAAGAAACCTCACCATCAGGATGATTCCACCTGGAATGTCTCTAATTTTACAATAAAGTCTCCAACACGACATAAACACATGATCAACAATAGAAGGAACTGAGGCAAACCCTCCTTACAGAAGCAAAGGCATTCCTATATTTATGTTTTAAAGGTTTTATCCTGTACTTTTTCACCCACATATAGGACAAATTTAGACAACTTTTCTCCCAGAATGCAGCTGGTAAACCTTCAGAGACCACATGAGTCTGCTACGTTAACTTGTTTTTACATAAAGAAATTACAGTGGACAGTTTTGCGGTGGCTGTTTTATTCTTGTGTTGCTGCCATGTTTGTTTTCTTTATAACAGAGCATTCTCATGTATGACTCCAGAACAATGTGCTCACAATATCTCACAGTAAAAATACACACATAAAGGCCAGTATGAGAACAAAAATGCAGGTTTGTTTGCCAGTAGAAGCCTTTTTTAGCCTGGAGTTTTTCACAGTAGTCCAGCTTGCACTGTAGAAATACTGTATGAGTTTTAAGCCAGGGGCCAGAGGATTTATGTCATCTCGACCAGTGGTTCCCAAAGTGGGGGTTGGGACCCCCAGAGGGGTCACAAGACAGTGAAGGGGGTCGCAGGAATGCTTTCCATGTAACAAAGACAAATCTCGTATTATTTAAAATCCTAAATTTGATTCATTTTAAAAAATGTTGTTGCAATGAGTTCAAATTCAAAGCTAAACATAGTTAATAAGTGATTATTCCTGCTCAAATGCTAGTAAAAGTTACAAAAACTACCTGAAATGCAAGTTTTCACTAGTGCCATGGGCTGAAAAGTTTAAGAACCCCTGATGTAGACTGCCTAATCCCTAGGATGTCCACTCTGACTCAATTATGAACTAATAGGTTTGTTGAGATAAACAGCCAAGGCCACTGAGCCTCAAGTTTATTCTTTGCACGAAGAATGGTTTTTTTAACATTGCATTGAGGCATTTTATTCAAACTTTGCAGTCAACTCTGACTGAGTGGAAGAGAGGAAAGATTTTGAAGGTGAAAGGCCTAACACCAATGTCAATAGAAATCAATGCCATTGAGCCCTCTGAGCCCATAAGGTATTTAACCATTGTGTCTCACCTAGACTTTTTGTCTTATAAAGCTTGTTAAACATGAACCCTGTGGTGCCCACTCAAGCTCGAGGCATCCTTTCTTTCAGGACTACGTAGGCTTTAAGAATATGTGTGCTGCAGAGATGCCACTTGAACTAAAAAAAGAAGTTATTGGGCTATAAAGACATAAGAAAAACGAAATGGAAATTAAAGCTCAAATATTTGTATGTATTACACACAGTAAACATTAATGACTAAGGATGTTTTTGCACAAACTTGTTCTCCCATCTCTTGGGGACCAAAAAGCGAAAAAGCAATCATTCTGTGACCAAAAGTCTTCAAAATATTCATATTTTTGTAAAAAAAAGTCCATGTACCTCTTTGTATCGGCTCTATTTGTGCCATTAGTCAAAGCTGTCCCCTTTCTACCCTCTCTATTAGGATTTTTCAGGCTTTGTTAGGCATGCACAGTTTGACAAAGCATGCTGCAATGACGGAAACGCCTGCCATTGGTTGTCACAGGCAGTCACAAAGCATTGTGTGATACAATACTGCATTAAGCATTTGCCACTGCCAGTAGAAACAATCAAAAATGGATTAGAAAATTGATTAAAAGACATTCAGTACTGAATTTACTTGTATATATTTTATCTTTAAAGTCCCCAGAAAGTCACCCGCGTTCCAGGCTCAGTAGAAAAGCCTGCGTAAGCGATTAGAACATCTGGATAGAGTCATTAGAACGGCACAATGGCTAGCTCCATGAAGAAAAACAGTAAGAGGCTGCAATAATGCACATACGTTTTTTGACTTTTTGTAAAGTGTGCCTTGTCGTATACAGAAATGTCAGTCACAGAGGGTTGACGGATGCCTCGTGGAATTTTCTTAAAACTTAGCAGAAATTTCCATTCTGACTCCAAGATGGACTGACGAGATTTTGGAGGTTGTAGGTCAAAGGTCAGGGCCATTGGCCCTCATTTTCTTCCATTGCTCATAATCAATGGCCATTTTCAAATTCTCCTACTATACTAGCAGTGCGTACTGATTTGCCCAAAATGCAGTATGCAGTATGTGAACAAATGCAAAAGTTGCCAAAAATACCTGGATAATGTACTGATTCAGGAAAAAATTTCACAGTATGCATCGGACCAGTCTGCTTCGCCTACTGTTACCCACAATGCAAAGCGCCGGGTCAGAGTTCACAATAGCGGAGAGCAGCAGAACTTTCACCGGAGCTGCTGACAGTTACAAAACGTGCCATTACCTTTTATCTTAACCTTTTTAACACATACTATAGCAAAATAAGTTGTAATAAGGTCACTGTTGTTTTTGTTTTACTGTTACAGCTCGTAACGGCCGTAAAGGTGCTGTCAAGTGTGTCCTTTCACTGCACTATACATGCTAAGCTAAAAACAACGGCTATAAAAATCCAGAAAAATCAAATAAAAACACTTCCTAGATTTTTTCTGTACGTAAATGGATGGAAAACACAGTAGCGTTGTTTGATATTGACCAGGGTATGAAGTACTTCTGTATACCGGGAACTAGCTAAAGCAAGCATACTACACAATAACGTCCAACTGGCAGTCATACTGCATACTACTGTCGAACGCAGTACGCAGTGCGCAATACATACTGCATACTGCGTTTGGCAGGAGTATGCAGTAGGCCAATTCGAAAACAGCCATTATACCTGAAAGTCAGATATTGAGGGTCCTAGGTCAAAGTTGAAGGCCATAAAGCCATGTTAATTGGTTTCAAACTCGGTATATCAGACACATTTTGATGACTTCTTTCAAACTTTACACAGTCAATGCTGACCCAAAAATGACCTCTTTAGGTTTTGAAGATCGTAGGTCAAGGTCCCTGGCCCTAATGTTGATCTTTGCTTGCTAATGTAGCATCTCTGCAGAGGGACTGAATGAGATTACTATTTAAGGAGTCCTAGATCTAACCCCAAGGTTCTTAAGCCATGTTCACCTCTTACTTTTGAACATAATATAGCAAAATTAATTTGAGTATTTCCTTCAAATTTTGCACAGATGTAACACACACTGACCCAGGTTCTTTGGCCTTGTCCCCATCCTTTGTCAGCGAATGTGATTTTAAAGACAGCTTTGTGGAATTTTCTTCAATATTTGTATAAATGTCCACTTTGACTCAAAGATAGACTAAATAGATTTTGAAGGCTGAAGGTCACGACATTGGACCCCATGTTCATCCCTTGCTTGTACACTTAATGTCTCAAGAAGCTTTGAGGAATTTTCTATGCACAAATGTCCACTCTGACATACGATAAACTTAATGAGATTAGGTAGGAGGTTGAAGGTCAAAAATGAGGGTCATTTTGCCTTTTGTTCCATTTCTGTCAAACATCCATCCATCTTCTTCCGCTTATCCGGAGTGGGTCATGGGGGTCGCAGGCTAAGCAGGTCCAGGTGTCCCTTACCCCAACAACACTTTCCAACTCCTGCTGGGATATCCCGAGGTGTTCCCAGACCAGACAAAAAACGTAATCGCTCCGGCGCATTGTGGGTCTTCCCCAAGGTCCCCTCCCAGGTGGGCATGCCCAGAATACCTCCACAGGGAGGTGACCAGGAGACATCCTGATCAGATGCCTGAACCACCTCAACTGGCTCCTTTTGAGTTTATGTTGAACATCGTAACTCAGAAAAGCTCATGGATTTCCTTCAGTCGTAGCTCAAGGCCCAAGGCATCTAGGCCACCTGGTCATCGCTGAACTGTAAATTAGATAGGAACACTTTAAAGGATTTTTCTTCAAACTTTGCACTAATATCCACTCTGACTTGTGGATAAATTGACCAGATTCTGGCAGTTGAGGGCAAAAAGGCTATGACCAATGGACCCAGCTTCATCTGTGGTTGTAAACACGCCATCCAAAGAATGTTTCAGACGTTTCTTCAGTCGTTGCAGAAAGATCAACTCTGACACTAAAATGAACCTGACCAGATTTTGGAGGTCACAGGTTGGAGATCAATGTCGTTGAGCATCTTGTGTGCCCCTGATTTAAGAATGTTGAATCTCAGGAAGACTTTCAGCTTTTTTTTTCTTCAAAAATTTGCAGGAATATCCACTCTGACTCAAGGATAGACTCGTCAGATTTTTGAAGGTTTAGGTCAAAGGTCAAGTTCACTGGTCCCCTTGTTAATCACTTGCAAATGTAATATCTAGGAAATTTTGATGGATTTTTAGATGAATGTCCATTCTGCTAGGATAAATCTGGTGTGATCTGATCAAAGCCCTTCTTCCTGACCTCTAACTGTTCTTTATCTGTCTGGTAATTGCCTTCCTCATGGATGTTAGCTCTAGTTTTATTGAAAGTTTGAGTTTTCTCTCTCTGCGATGCCCTTCCTCTGCCCTTCTCCTTCTTTAATGTTTCTCTCAAACTCATCAGTTTAACTTACAGAGTCTGTGGTAGGTGGTGAGGGGGGAGAAGTCGGAGAAGGATGGATGATTGACCACCTGCTCTGAGTGGTTTTAATCTACACCTCTACAGAAACTTCTTTTGATGTTTGGCCCTCTCCTTCGCCTCTCATCCCTCCGTTTTACGTCAGATAAAAGAAGTCAGGATGGGCGGAGGAAACTGGGGCTGGAGGGTTTGACCGCAGCGTTTTAATGATCTCTGGCTTTACCTCCCCATCTGTCTCCTCGTGTCTGTAATGGAGGTTCTCAGTGCGGATGGAGGCAGCATGTTGCCTGTTTATACTGATCTGTCTTGTTTGTTTGACCGGGGAGTTAACATGGTTCAAAGTTTATGAACTGTCTCTGCTCAGCACAGACGGCTGGCTGCAGCGTGCTGCTCTCATTCTCTCAGGATGTTTGCGTGTGCGTGAGTATGCAGTTGGTTGTGTGAGTGAAAGCAAAGCCTCCTGTGCAGATGGTGCTACCATAACCTCTTCCTGTTTTACCTACTCGTCAACTTGCTGAGAGCCCACCTTCAGCACATCTGCTGCTGCTAATGACTGATTTTTAACTGGAAATAAATGTGTGGTTTTACAAGTATTTCCTCTGAATTTCCTGCCAGTCATATCACTGTATTTGGCTTTTATGTCACTGTGCTCTGTTGTTTTTGTACCGTCATGTTGTTCAGGCATCTTTCAGACTTTTTTGCTGCATATTTTAGGGTCTTACTGTCTTACAGCTGCAAAATTCTGGGATTTTTCTCTGTAGATTTCATTCAGAGACAGGAATGACACTGCAAGTGTGCAAGCAGTACATGTTCAACAAAGTTTCAGTTTTGAAATGACAGAAAAAATTACTGAGATTGACATAATCTTAACAAAACTAAAGTGTGCAGAACCTTTAAGCATGTTTGGGTCAAAAATTGAAGCTGAAGCAAAGACGGATTAATTGGCACAACCCAGGCTGTGCTCTGGATGTCCATGCAGGAGCCCTACCAGGAGCATGGGAAGATAATCTGTTGGAGAAAAAAAGAACAAAGTCCACTACTTAAGGGCAGAGTAAGAGGTGGATTTGGGAGAAAACATGACCTAGGGTACAGTCCAGGCAGATAGTACACAGCAAACTCCCAGTGAAAAAATTGGGAGTTAAACAAAAAAGAGTAAAAGAGTCAGATTTTCAGAGTACATTCACACACTTAGACTCAATCTAGTGTTCAGTGATGCTCCTGTGCAGTGTTAAAAAATGTAGCTGATTCACACGGTGTTGAGAGCAGTGAATCAACTCTGTTCCTGAGTTCATTCCCAACAGCTTTGTTGCCACACCTACACTGCCACTTCAAATCTGGGGAGCAGAGTTTTCCCATCATGCATTGTGCGTTTGGATGTATTTTAGATGTTTTTAGATGTATTTATATATGTTTAGATGTGTTTAGATGTTACCTGTTGTGTAGTTATCACTGCCGTGTTTCATTTGCTCATGCTTCTGGTGGATTATTGTTGATTTGATATTAGATACATCTGCACCATGAGTGACACTGTCCCTTGAGTTATGCACTTCCCACACGTGGCAAGGGCTAGTCTATGTTAAGAGACAATGAGCTGTCTGTCACTTTGCCCCATCCTCATGAGAGCACAGCAATTTAGCCACAATGACCAGTGAAAATTGGCAGGTTTTAGTGGCATGGTAGATTTTCATCTGGTGGTTTTTAAAAGGGGTCTGAAATATAACCTCTGTGCAAAAAAAAGTAATGAATACTGTGAAATGTTGACTACAAGCACTGAGAAAGAGTTCACGTAACTCAAGATGGGAGTTAATTTTACTCTTAGTGAGAGTAGTATTTAAACTCCTGTAAGAGTTTATTTTAACTCCTGATAAGAGTTAAAAATCAACTCCCAGAAAAGAGTAACTTTAACTCAGCTCTAGAGTTTATTCGATGGTCTCACATGTACACTCAGATTGAGTTGATTTTAACTCACACACAGTTTATTCCAGTGACCCGAATTTGCTGTGTAGGGTTGCCTCGAGCCCCTAGTTGTGCTACGGATGTCCCAGGGGCCTGAAAAACACCAGAGCTCTCTAGGCCGATCACCAGGGATGAAAAGGCCCAGACAAAAGAGATGCCATCAAGCTTTACCTTGGCTGCCAACATGTGTCAACACGAAGGTAGTTTTCACACCTGACAGTCCGGGGGACTCAGTCCATTTTGGAACGGAAATTGCAACATTGGTGCACTTTCCTTTGGTTTGGTTCCATTCATATTGCTCTTTGTTAAACGGACCAAACCACCTGAACACCTACAACATCTGCCCACTAGGGGCGCTGTCATCACAAACAAACGGCGACCAAGAAGAAACGCTGGTGTAGAAGAAGATGATGCGGGGAAATCCAGCTCCTTCCACCGGTCTTTTTCCACATAAACAATGACAAAAACACAGACTTTACGCTGTCTTGGGGTTTCTGCTCTTGCATTGTGCCATAAGGAGCAGCCAGCTAGATTGTGAGCTGTCCAACATGTCATTCTTTAAAGAGACGAATAAACAAGCACGGACTATGACGTTTTGCCATGGCTACACAGATGCCAAGCGAGGTACCGACATGTATTTGAGCATATTAAATCACATATAAATCCTTATATCATTACGCTTTATGCCACTTCCTGTCTTTGGTTCACAAGTTGCTCCACTTTGCTTTCACACCTCAAACGAACCACACCAGGGTTCGACTGGAAGCGGACAGAAACCCCCCTGTTTTCAAGCGGACCAGAGTCTGCTTGTTTGGTCCACACCACTCCAAACGAACCGGACTATCCGGGAAGACGGACCAGAGTTCGTTTAAAGTGGACCAAACAGCTCTGGTGTGAATGCGCCCTAACTCTGCCTAAAACTCATGCATGTGACTGTTCAATCACAAAAACAGTGATGTTACAGACAGGAAGTGCTTGTATTTAACTACACGCATGCCTATACATGATGTCTGCCGTGCACTTCTTGTGTCTCTTTGGTGTGCATCCTAAAACTTTAATAAAACCTACACAGAGAATGCTATATAGAACTCAATAGTTTGGTTCTGGAGGTAAAAAATGCACTTGTTTCTCCAAAGTGGACAAGCTACCTGACTGTGATATGATGGTATACGCCACTAACAACAGTTCATATATCAGCCTCAGTTTAATTCACAATCTCAGCAAAAAAAAACTACATTTCCCACAACTGTAGAATTCTATAGAAACATCTCTGACTGTTTGAGCTTGCTGTGTTGTTTGTGGCCCATTTTTACAAAGAAAACTCGCTGAATTCCAGGTAGAAATTGTACCCATCTGTTACGCTGTACAGACTAGCTTCCTGGCCTGAACAACCAGCAAGTCCTTCTTAAAGGAGCAATGCTAACTGAAATCACTGGAGGCTAATGCCACTTCTACTGCTAGGCACCTCATACGACTCAATTTCAATAATACTGAAATATCCCTTTAAGTTCTCTGTCTGCAGGAGTACTGCTGGGTTTATTGCCTTATATGCTCCATGCCATTGTGCTGCAAGTTTACAAGCTTCTTAGATTGTTGGTGTTTTTATACCTGCTATATTTACTCATAATGCCAAGTGTTTAAACTCACGGACAGGAGAGATAATGTTAAATTGTCTCTGACTGAAGATCTTGGGGAATATTTAGTCTCATATGGAGCGTTGCTGGGACGGTGCCCCACTGACGAGAGATGTGGTCCAGGTACAGTGACCAAGAAGAGCGAAGAGTGAAGAGTGAGTGACAAATGGTTGGTTATTGATATATTTTTTTTTCCTTTTTTGTACGTTAATGTTGTTTTATGTCAG
Source organism: Cheilinus undulatus (assembly GCF_018320785.1). Taxonomy (NCBI): domain Eukaryota; kingdom Metazoa; phylum Chordata; class Actinopteri; order Labriformes; family Labridae; genus Cheilinus; species Cheilinus undulatus. Next base: position 6,049,958 of record NC_054878.1, read on the forward strand.
TTCCATGTTTTTCAGACTTGTTAAAGTTCCTTGTCAGCAGAAGCACTGCTGCTTTTACTCTGCTGCTATGTTTTTGTGCTAAACACCAAGTCAAATTCCTCATCTGTGAGAATTTACTGGGCAATAAAACTTGATTCTGATTTAAAACCTAATGCAGTCGAACCCATGTGAGACCTCAAGATTAAACACACAGTCCTCAGTCTATGCAGGCAGAGTTCATTTTCAAAACAGCAAATTTTCAAAATAAAGCAAAGCGTTCATCAGTGAACTCACTAATGCAAGATAGAAAATATAGTCCTGATGGAGCCTATCAGCCTTTAAGAGAGCTTTGCAAAGAGTGTTTCTGTCTGTGAGAAATGATGCTTCTCTCTATCTATATTAAAGCTTTCTGCATTGTTGTCTTTATTGCAGAACAACAATCAAAGCCTTTCAGTGGCAAAACCTCAAGCTTTTATAAGACATGATTGCTGATGGCTGAAACTATTCACAGGAGCAACTCCAAACCTTTTTAGAAATGAAAATGAGATCTACGCTTCAGAATGCTGAAGTTCCCCTTTAATATTCTTACGTTTAGCAGAAATGCCTCCTCGCCAAATGCAAACACGAGCTGATCCCTCCTGTTTATATGTATGCAGATTAAGTCTGAGGCCACCATATGTCCAGAGAGGAGAGAATGAACTCTGATTTTTATTGGCTGCTTTGAAAAAGAATCAGGGTTAGGGAGTGAGAAGGCTGGAACAGCAGCTGGAGCTCCTCATTGATGAGCTTTAGACTCACTGCTCGGCCCGCTGAGAGCTCTGACAGGTATATTGTCACTGGAGATGTGAGAGGCTGCGGGTGAACAAGGCCGTCTAATGGCCTCACACTTGGATGGGCTTATTATGGACACGGCAGCACATCTAAAAGGCTAACAATGAAGCCTTTCACTTGGCCGTGGCAGCGTTGAAAACCTCTCACGGAAAGATTCCTGGCTTGCAAATTAGCCTAATCTTAACCACGATGAGCATCGAGGCCACAAAGGAAACCTCTGGGGTCGTAAACCCCCTCAGGTTGGAGGTCACTGCGCCGGGATGCAGTTATCTAAACTCACCAACCCAGACTTTTCTTTGGGTTCTCTCACAGCTCCTGCTCTTGTCATTATTTCGTATTTGCTTTATTGCTGACTGCAGCCCGACCACTGGCTCTGTAAAGTTGCCAGAGTACTTTTGATGTTACACCAGCTTCCTGTGCTCGGGGCGCTCTGGACGGTCAATAAGGGGCCGCAGTTTCCATCCACGCTCCACATGTTTGAGGTTTAGCTGTGACGTGGTTTTAATTATGGCAGAGGAGGGGAGGGGCGGGAGGTGAGGGTGGGGTTGCTGGGCTGCAGCCATATGCTGGCCCCAGGGTCCCCAGGGACTAAGCCAGCAGCTTAATGAGCAGCCTCATAGGAATTAGTGCTACTTTAACCTCAGTGTTTTGACTGCTGGGAGTGAGCCTACTGCACAGCTGATTTACAGCAGCTGATTGGTGGAGGAGGAGGGGCAGCGGTGGAGGCTGGGACTTCATTCTGATGGTTAGCAAACATGTTGATATGCACTGTCAGCGGTTTTTAGATAGAGATTAATTGCACTGTCACAAAACTGTTTGTAACTTTACCTAAAAGCCATCAGGAGGAGTCGTATCGCACTGGAGGAAATGATTAAAATGCATCAGGGTTGTGCCAGTGCATAAACAGGTTTTCAGAGCTAACAACTACAGCCACTCTCAGGATTTAATCAGATTAAACCAGACTTGGCTGTACACCGTGAAGCTCTTACTATTCCTTCCTTTTTTAAAATCAACCCAAATCAGCCAAATGAGTCTTCTACCCTCTCAGTGAAACTAACCTTGTAAAGCAGATTGATTGGCCAGATTCCCTGTCAGTCATCAGGCAGATCCATCTTGCAAAGCTCCAGTCTCTCAGGTCTGAGAATGGACCGGACCAATCAGCATCATTTGAGGGGAATGAGGCAGTGGCTACAGGCGGGGTTTAGCTGCACTGGAAGCCAAGTCCGAGGTCCTGAGCGTATATCTGTACATTGCCATTCAACTTTCCCTCAACCCTGACCAGCCTCCCAGTCCCTGCTGCTGAGAAACACCCCCACAGCATGATGCTGCCACCACCATGCTTCACTGGTGGGATGTATTAGACAGCTGATGAGCTGTGTCTGGTTTCCTCCAGACATTAGTCAGAATTTAGACAAAACAGTTCAATCTGGTTCCATCAGACAGGGGAATATTGTTTCTCACAGTCTGAGGGACCTTCAGGTGCTTTTCTGCAGACTCTTAGCAGGTGTTTTTCAGTGACAGACCCCCGTCTAGCTCAGTGATACTCAACGTGTGGCTCTTTTGTGATTCTTTGTGGCTCTTTTATGTCTTAATTTGAAATGTTATTCCCCAGAAAACCTTAAAAAAGGGAAACTAAGCTACCGTTTGCAATTGAATACTCCTTTTTTCCTTTTTTTTCCCAGTTTAGCCACTTCTTTTTGCCATTTGTTTCTGATTTTTGCCACTTTTATCCAATTTTTGCCCTTTTTCACCATTTTTTTGTCCATTTATGATACCTTTAACAGTTAAATACCACTTGTGTTTTCTATTTTGCCCTTTTTTGCCACCTTTATTGCCACTTTTATCCCATTTTTGCCATTTTCCACAGTTTTTACCCATTTAAGCTACCTTTTGCCATTAAGTACCACACCTTTTCCTACTTTTTTTGCCCATTTTGTCACTTCTTTTTGCAACTTTCCCCCATTTTTTGCCACTTTTATCCCACTTTTGCCCCTTTTCCTCCCCATTTTTGCCCATTTTAGCTCCCCATTACCATTAAATGCCGTTTGTTTCCCCTTTTTTTTGGCCCATTGCAACTGCTTGCCACTTTTATCCCACTTTCTGCCCTTTTTACACAATTTTTTGACCATTTAAGTTACCAGTTTTTGCACATTTTAGTCACCTTTTTCTTATTTTTTATGCCAGGTTTTTGCCACTTTTGGACCATTTCTACCCCTTTTCACCACTTTTTGCCCATTTAAGCTACCTTTTGCCATTAAATACCACATGTTACCTCTTTTTTTCCCATTTTTGCAATGTCTATGAGCCACTTTTATCCCATTTTGCCCCTTTTCACAATTTTTTTTGCCTATTTTAGCTTCGATTTAGCTTCTGTTTTGCCACTCTTGGCTGCTTTTTGCCCATTTTAGTCACTTTTCTATCTTTTTTGCCACATTTTTGCCACTTTGGGACCATTTTTTGCCCTTTTACCTTATTTTTATAGCAACTTCAAGCTGTTTCTGTCACTTTTCGCCACTTAGATTGTGGCTCTTGTAGAGTTATTTTTCAGCAATTTGGCCCTTTGATTGAGCAGGGTTGAGTAACGCTGGTCTAGCCACTCTGAGTCAGGTGACTATCAGGTTCTTGGTCACCTCTCTTACTAAAACTCTGCTCAGTTTTGCTGGGCCACCAGCTCTTGGAAGACTCCTGGTTGAGCCAAACTTCTTCCATCTGAGAGTTATGGAGGCCTCTGTGCTCTGGGTGACTTTAGAGCAGCAGAATTTTGTGTAGCTTTCCCCAGATCTGTTCTTGTCAAATGATCTATGTAAATGGAGGAACCTGAGCAGAATTTCAAGAGCTGTTGTAAAGGGACTGACTACTTATTTCAGTGGTATTTCAGTTTTTCATTTTTAACAAATGTGAAAAAAAGTCTGAAATTCTGTTTTCACTTTGTCATGATGGGGTACTGAGTGCAGATTAATGAGAATAAAAATGAATTAAAACAACTGCAGCATCAGGTTGCAACATATTAAAATTGATAAAAGTGAATGGGGGTCTGAGAGTGCAATGGGAAATATCCCAGAATGCATTGCAAATTATTGGCAAAATGATGACAGTCATAATTATTGTTGTTTCAGTTAGAGAGTGGTGGATTGGGTTCAACAGTTTATGTTTTTATAATTCGCCTGCTATTTTCTCTGCTGCTGTTTTGACTGTCACCACACCTCTACCTCCACACCACCTCTACACGGCTGACGTGTCAGACAAATGAGTAGAAGTCATGAGGCCTGCATATAGTTAACAGCAATTTTATTTATTTATACTGTAGTAGAATAATGCCTTTGTAAGATTGAAACTTCTTATCTTAAAACATAAAGACCTTTAAACTGCTACTGTGAACAAAATGGATGGGCACACTGAACATTAGGAAAGTAATGTTAGACTTCATAGCTAAGCCATGGTGCTTAGAAATGTTAGGATGCCAGAAAATAGAGTAGAAGAAACTGAGACAACTCCAGTGGAAAAATAACCAAATGTTTGTGTAAAAGAACAAAAAAGGTTAAAAAGTGGCACCAATGGGTTAAGAGTTGCAAAAACCAGTGTAAAAGTTGGCAAAAAGGGGATGAAAGTTACATGAATGGGTAAAAAGTGTCAAAAATTGGTTAAACAAGGCAAAACAAAGGGCAAAGGTGGCTAAATTGGCTAAAGTGGCCAAAGGTGGCTTAAATGGGTTAAAAGTTGCAAAAAAAACAAAGGTAAAAGGTGCCAAAAGGGATTGAAAAGTGCAAAAAATGGGCAAAAGGTGGCAAAAAATTGGTTAAAAGTTGCATTAAAGGGTAAAAGGTGGCAAAAAAATTGGTTAAAAGTTGCATTAAAGGGTAAAAGGTGGCAAAAAAAATTGGTTAAAAGTTGCCAAAAAAAGGTAACAGTTGGCAAAAATGAATTATAAGTTGCAAAAAAGGGTAGAGGTGGCAAAAAATGGGTAAAAGTTGCATAAAATGTGTAAAAAGTGGCAAAAAATGGGTTAAAAGTTGTAAAAAGGGGTAAAAGGTGCAAAAAATCGGGTAACAGTTTCAAAAAAATAGTAAAAAGCGGCAAAAGGAGGTTAAAAGTTGCAAAAAATGGGCAACAGCCTGCAAAAAAAGAGTTAAAAGTTGCAAAAATTTTCTACAATTTTCTACAAACAAAAAAAAAAGGTTATAAGCTGCCACATGGGCCCATTTTCAGGTCTATCTATATTCACCTCTTTTAACCCATTTCTGGTGCTCTACACTATTTTTGAAACCACTATCTGCCACCTTTAACCCAACCTTGCCACTCATTCACTGCTTTTTTGCCACACTTTACCCATTTTTCTCTGCAATTCTCTGCAGGACTTTTGCGACTTTTCACCCACTTCTTTTCTTTTATCTATAAGTAAACCAAATAAGCACAAAGACATAGAGACAGGGAGTGGGTACACCTTCAGTCTTAGTATCATTGTTGTTCATGCTGCAGCATTCATCCTCACATCCCCTGTATCTCTGCACCGCCTCTATCACACATGTGCAAACTGCAACTCCATCCGTGTTGCATTCACTTTGAGAACCTGCACAGCAGCCAATGAACCAATACAGAGGGTGATGACAGCCATCATGCATTTATGTCCATATACAGTAGTTAAACAGGAATTAATCTCTGGTCTTAATTGAAACGTACAAACCTCCTTAAAATGCTTGAAAAGATAAAAATGGCACAACAAATGTTCCACCCTCAGTGCTGACTTTTATGGACCTGATAGTTTAGATATTAATGTTGTAGATATAAATAAGCCGGTGTCTTAACTGTATCAAGGATTTAAAGTGTCATAAATGACTCCACCATGGATAAAGACAGCTGAATTGACACCCACAGGATATTTCCAGTGAACTTCTCGTGGTGCATATAGAAAATAAAACTGCTGTTTGAAAGTGATTCCTCTCTCTTGCAGCTGTCTGTCTCCATGAACACCTGGTTAAAATTTAAAGCCCTCCTAGTCTCTGCTCTGCTGCTCAGTGAAGAAATTAAAGATAGTGCAGCAGCTGCAGTGAATGACTTCCTAATCCGCCTTGGATTTTAAAATCTCTTCATTTCAAGACTTTAGTCCGCACAAATGTGAAACCTGGCTGCAGCTTAGCTTCAAGCTCTGACACAGTTACGACTGTAGATAGAGACTGTAACAGGAGACACAGAAAACAGGAAGTGGGTCAGACTCTGACTGAGAATCACTCTGGCTCTGTTATTGTTCATATAGGCTGCTGATGTTTTCCTGCTGTTATCATAGGAGTTGGTAATGTGTGATGACAGGCAGATTTGATCGCTCTCACTGTCTCTGTATGGCTGCAGCAGCTTCTTCAAACATTATCTGTTGATTGAGCTTAATGGAGGCCCCCCGCTGTGCTGAGCTGTAGCCTCTGAACACACCAAGAGGAGACAACGGGGGGCAAATTACATCAGGCCCGCCTCCTGAATATGATATTACTGCAGTGACCGTCAGTCTGGCTGTTTATAATCTGAGAGGGGAAACATGGACTCAGTCTGATCTGTGATGATGCAGAATCGATATTTCATACACAAACTTTGATAACAGTCGTATTCACTGAAGCTGTTTATGCACGACGTCGCTCCACCTGCTGCGAAGTCTGACAGGCCGTGTGTGTTTCCACATGGCTTCACATGATTGAAGCATGATTGACAGTCGATCAATCACACAGGAAGCCCTCTGGCCCTCCGTTCTGTCGGCCTCTGCTGCAGCGTGACCGGTTTTTCGGTTGTCACTCCTCCCTGCTGATGGACTTGTCTTGGCACATTAAAGTCTTCTTTTAGGATGGAGTGTCAGTCTGAGCTTCTTAGTGCATCCATCTTTCAAACACCTGACTTAACACTCTAAAAAGAGATGCTCTGATTGATCAGTAATCTGTCATTATTAGTAGATTTTTATCTGAAATATGTGATCAGTGAATCTGGATTTATGCTGCTCAGAAGCCCAGTGTTTCCTCTAATGTTTACTTAGGGTGGCATCACCTCAGCATGACTTCCTGCCCCTTCAAAATAAAGCCACAATAGTTTATGTCATTACGGTTTTTAACCTGGTTGAGTCTACAGCCTACATTTACCATGTTAATGTGCCACAGAGCCAGCGCTCTGAAGCTAAACAAACCAACACATTAATACACAGAGTGAATTAACTGCCTTTTTGTGCTGCAGAAGCCAGCGTCTGCATACTGCATGTCCAAAAAAGGCAGAACTCTTCTTTAAGACTTTCCTGTGAGTTCTCAAAGTTTTGTGATAAAGTGTCCGTTCATGCTGCTGTACAGTCAGACAACATATCTGTGTGCTGGTTATTGCAAAGGTAGTAATTACAAAGAAAGAGGGTCACTCCTGTTATAAAAAATATATAAACCATATTAACTCTCACTCTTTTTCATTGGAAATAAATTTCTGCTCAGATCACTTTTACAGAAAAGTCCCAGTGTGGACTTACTGATAAAGAAACATCATTAGACTGGATCATGGCTCTTTACAACTTTGCTGCAAAATAAAAATAGTAAATAAGGTACAACTTCAGTTCTAAAAAGATTGGCACACTGTATGCAAATAACTGAATGCAATGATTTGTAAATTTCAAAAACCTATGTTTTATTCACAAAAAATAAGTGGAACTTAAAAAAAACAGCTGGTGGAGCATTTTGGAAGTCATTTAGGTTAATTGGCAACAGATTAGTGGCATGGTGGGATATAAAAGGAGCATCAAGAGAGGCAGAGTCTCTCAGAAGTAAAGATGGGCAGAGGTTTACCATTCCCCTCTAAAAGTTGTGGAACAATTTCCGAAAAATGTTCCTCAATGCAAAATTGTGAATAATTGTCCATAATATCATCAAAAGATTAAGAGAATCTGGAGAAATCTCAGTGAGTAACCCGCAATTTCCACATAGGACGACTGCGCCGCACACTGAAGCGCCGCAGGTTTGATCCAACCGAAGGTGAGTGACCTCACCCACTGGAAGTTTGTCTAGAGCGCTGCGGTGCAGCATGCAGCCTTGATCAGCAGGAAGAGATCGCGGGAGAACTGCAAGTTCATGCAAGAATAGTATGTCAACAGTGGACTATTTTACCTTTTGGGGTTAATTCATCAATCTCTCTGGTATAAGTCCATGATATTATTGCTTTCGCCACTGAGTGAGTACATTAGGAAGTTAAAATGTTAATGCATGCTTGAAGGATCTGTGGTTTTATTTAAAATTCTTTGCCTAAATGTCCTTAAAAGTTAACTTTTCCTCGTCAATGCCGCCGTTGTAGCTCTGTGACGCACTGACCTCTCGGTGACCCTTTGCTCTCACTGCAGGATGAGACGTGATGTTTATATAGTGATGATTTACGCTTGGGAGTCCGTGCATTGGGTTGTATTTTGAAAGAACTGGATATTCTACGCTTGTGACTTCCTCTTCTGGAGCTTTCTGATCGACGGGTATTAACACGGTTTGGCAGTGGCCGGCGCTAAAAATAGACCTGCAGCGTATCTCAAAAGAAGCGGAGCGAAGTGTCGGTCCAGGCAAGCGCCACTGCCAGTTGGGAGCACCGGCTGTGGAACATCTCTGATAGACTAGAGAGGGAACGATTTGCTCCGCAGTTCTAATCGCCGGCGGTTCGAGGCTCTTTTGTTGTATGTGGAAATTGGAAATAAGGGACAAGGCTGAAGGCCAATACTAGATCCTTGTGGTCTTCAGGTCCTCAGGCAGGACTGCATTAAAAACAGGTATAATTCTGTACTGGAAATCACTGTGTAGAAATCCATGTCTGAAAACACAGTTCAGCGTGCCATCCACAAATGTGAGCTAAAGCTGTATCATGCAAAGAAGAAGCCATGTGTGAATACTATCCAGAAACACCACCATCTTCTCTGGACCATTTAAAATGGCCTAAGGCAAAATGGAAAACTGTTCTGTGGTCAGATGAATCAAAATTTGATATTTTAAGTCCTGTGGACTAAAGAGGATAGGGTCCATACAGCTTGTTATTAGAGCACAGTTCTAAAGCCTGCATCTCTGATGGTATGGGGTTACATTAGTGCCTATGGCGTGGGCAGCTTACACATCTGGAAAGGAACTATCAATGCTGAAGAGTAGAGAGAGGTTTTAGAGCAACGCATACTCCCATCCAGACAACAACTCTTTCAAGGACAGCCTTGACCATTTCAGTAAGATGATGCTAAACCACAGACCACAGCTTTCACTTCTGCACCACTCTGCAGAAAAATAATGCCTTGAAGGTTCAAATGACTTCAGGAGAAGGAATTGTAGGAAACTTGAACAAATACAATCTCATGGAGGTGTTTTTGTTTCCTCAGCTATATAACTGCATTAGTTGCAGGATGCAGCAGACTGAAAGGCCTTATTACTGATCATTCATTAGACTGTTTGCACCATGAAGCCTGTTCAAAAGGCTAAACAGTGCACATGCAATTTATGCAGAAACCCAAAAAGAGGAGAAACTACCTGCAGGAGGTCTGACTATGCGCGCATAAAATACGATTGCTGTCTAAATCTGGTGATCTCACTCAACATGATCAGAATCAGCAGCAATAAAGACACATGGCTGGGGCGTCCCTGACTTCTCGAGGATTTATTTTGATGCTTAATGATGGTACAGGCCGATCATTTCTCTTTGACAGCTCAGATATTTCCCTTTTTGTACTATTAGTTCATATCTTTAATGTATTAATGGGTTTTATTATTTTATTAATGCATATAAAAACATGTACAATCTCATAAATGAGGCCAAACAGTGCACATTCCCCTCAGAAGCCGGATTTAACTCTGATCAGCCGAGGCACGGACGCCTATCAGCGACCCTACCCAGTGATCTGTCTCTACATCCCGTTGCTAGGTTACCACAATCCTGCACACCACGGGTCCTCGCTCTGTTGGCAAAAACCAGGCTGGCAGAGTCTGGGGAGTGGAAATGACGCAGTCTGGTCTTTGAGATCCTGTGAACGACCCTGAGTCGACCCGAGACAGATGAGGTGGAGTGATGTCACTCCGTCTCTGACAGCGCCGCCGCTGATCCGTCTGTCCATGGAAGGAGAAACTTTCGTCTCCGTGTTTGGGAGTCTGTGTTTGACGACGAGCGGAGCCTCAGAGGAGACGGTGTGAGTGAATCAGCTGTGACTCCTCGCGCCGATGTGTGCAGCTGCCTGGCTCGGTACAGCACGTTCCTGCGCACGGAGCGGCGGCGTCTAGACAGCAGCCAGGATCAGAGGCGCCCCCTCCTTCCCCCCAGCAGCACCTCCAAAGAGGATTGAGCTCCGGCTGGGGATAATCTTTAAGGCTCATCTTTCTTTGTCTTCATAGAGCTCATATGCACGGATGTACACGTGCACACATACAGACCTACATGGGGATGCAGAGCGATCTAAAATTCACTAGAATAAGAAGACTTTTTGCGCTTTTCCCACAGAAATCAACAAAAATGTCACACAAGCAGTCACTGCTGAGCTACAGGACCTACAGGGACATTTCTTTATTCTTAATTAACTCAAGGAGAATGAAATGAAATTATGAAATTATATTTGAATAAAAACAGCTTCAGAGCGATTGTGAAACTGAGACATTATTGCTCTAAAAGAATTGCTTTTGTAACTGACTGGCTCAGATTGTTATTGTACAGCTCAACAAATGTAACAACACTTGTTTGTTCAGGAAAGATCATTTTCTCTAAATGAGAAACAGTCAGAACATCTTTTTATTTTCAAACCACCAAACTCATTGCAAAAACAGCAATTAAACTTTAAAAACATGTTTCTGTTCTCACAGCAGAGATCTGCTGACTCCTTGACTCTCTTCCCTTTGATTTGATCTAACATATTACTAAGATAATATAACCAGGGATGCACAGCAGTTTAACATCAGTATGGGTCGGTATCAGACCTGCTGACAAACATGACGGCAGAACACATGTCAGATTTTCTCGCTGATATTTGGAAATCAGGCTGTAGAAGCCACCTGTAGGACAACCTCTGATCTGGTCAAACACAAGAGGAAATTTAGCAGAATGGGAGTCTTACATCGAAAGAAGTGATTTAAAAAATTAATATCAGCTGACTCAGAGACGACCAGCGTACACCTGCCTGTAATCTTAGGATTTCCATGCTGACGGCACGACCATATTACTTAATTTTGTCTAAATTAGTGTTACTCAACCCTGCTCAACCAAAGAACACAACTGTTGAAAAACACCTTTGCAAGAGCCACAATCAATGTGGTGAAAAGTGGCCAAACTGGGTTAAAGCGGCAATAGAAATAAGTTTAAGTGGTCAAGAAGCAGCAAAGAACTGGCAAATAAGGGGTGAAAAGGGCCAAAATATGAATGGAATGACAAAAACTGGGTTAAAAAATGGCAAAAAAAAAAAAAAGGAGAGGAAAAAGTAATAAACATGGATTTCAAAAAAATGAGTTACAGGTGGCAAAAATGGTCAAAAAACTTTAAATGAGAAAAAAAATGGGGAATAAAGTGTCATTCAATGGAAAAGGCAGCTTTAAAACTGTGAATAGCAAAAAGCAGGATAAAAGAGGCAAAACTGGTGAAAAGGGGCAAAAAGAAGTGTCAAACCTGGGCTTGAAAAGCACCGCAAATGAATTAAAAGGGGCAAAAAAGGAAGAAAGAGGTGAAAATGCAAAGGGCAATGGAATATACAGACAAAAAATAAAGATTGGCAATTAAAGCCAACTGTGCAAGAGTGTACGCCTGGTAACCTGACACGCCAGATGGATTTGTTTCACACATCCATTTGAAAAACCTTCTAGACTAAGCGTCTGGGAAAGGGCAGAGGCTTTGTAAAAGACTTAGAGTGTGATTAGATGAACGTTCTGTCTGTCACATCTTTACGGGCCAATCAGAGCAACAAAACACGTGACTTAGCCGCGAGGTGCATGTGCGCAGCTACCGAGGAATAACACAAATCATGGCAACTGTAGACATGTCAGTACACGACTTTTGTCGTTTTTGAAAAGAAAACAACTCACTGCTGTTTTTGTTCTTCTTTTAACCAAGAAATGTCGTCAAATTCTGATAAAACTGGCGCTTTAGCAGCATCCACGCTAATCTCTTCTGCCATAATTGCACCGGCCTCTTGTTGCTGCTTGCTTAAGTCACTGCACCTGAAAGTACTGCCCCTCATCGCTGATTGGTCCTGTCACTTTCTAACGGGACCCAAACGGTTCAGATGGGAGCTTTGCAAGATGGATTCGCCAGTAAGAAACACAGAACCAGGCGTGTCCATCTGCTTTGCAAGGTTATACACCTGTACAATCAGGTAAAGGTGGTTGTCTGGGACACTCAAGGAGACCCACAGTGAGCCCTGAATAGTCTGAATGAAGCCCCAAACCAAAAACAACTACCACTGCAGACACATGGCATTACGATAAAAAGGATGTACACATATGAGTGATTGGCATCAGTTTAGATGAGATTGAAAATATCTGCATACTGGATATCGTTAATATCATGCATCCAGAGGTGTCAGGTAACTAAGTACAAATACTATGTTACTTTACTTAAGTAGAAATTTTGGTTATCTATACTTTACTGGAGTAATTATTTTTCAGATGACTTTTTACTTCTACTCCTTACATTTTCACGCAATTATCTGTACTTTCTACTCCATACATTTTAAAAAATAGCCTCGTTACTAATATTTCATTTCGTCCATCCAGATAAATCGCGCCATCCGGATAGAGTGAATTGGATTGTGGTTGAATGAGAAGTATAAACATAATACCATTCTGACACCCTATTGGTTTGTATGCGATCCATCGCCCCTGCGCACATGACACAAATCACGTCACACTCCAGCAAAGAAACAGCAGACGTATGTAGTCTAGTATGAAGATGTCCATGGCAGAGACTTAAGAGAACTCTAGCGAAATGTCCCAACCAAGCACCAGCGAAGAGGTTGGTAGCCAGGGAGACCAATACTTATTGGCAACTAGTCATCATGTCTTCCGTTCCATGAAACAAATGTTAATGCTCAGTAGTACACACATGTGGTTCTTGAATGTATTTGCATTGTACTAAAATGCGTTCATTTTCAATGGGCATAAATACAGCTGAAACAGGTGCATCCCAAATTTTTCAACATTAACGTTTTAATATAAAATATAGTTAAGAAAAATGTTTTTTTCGGGAGGTGGGGTAGTGCACTATAGGCCCCTGTCCCTAAGCTTCTGTCCTCAATTGCATTTTTTCCCCTTTCCCCTACTTTTACTTTTATACTTTAAGTAGTTTTGAAACCAGTACTTTTACACTTTTAAATGAATTAAAAGCTTGAGTTGATACTTCAACTTCTACAGAAGTCTTTTTAAAGCCTAGTATCTATACTTCTACCTGAGTAATGAATGTCAACACTTTTGACACCTCTGCATTGCATCCCTAAAATAATCCCCTAATGATTCTGAGTGTAATCCTGCAAGATCCCATTCTTTGTTGAATCATCATATTTGACTTAGACTCCTTTAAAAATCTTTTTACCATACTTCCTTTGTGTTTGCAGAGATGAGATTCCATCTTTAGTGATCTATCTATCTTGATCTGAGCCAGCAGAAAAAAAACTAGAACTTGTACTGGATATGCTTTTAAAGTAATGATGCAAGAAATATTTCCAACTCTTTGGACATATTTGATTTAAAATTCTATGAGTATATATGATCTTGGTTTAAGATAACAAGAATTGCCCTTTAAACGGTGCACAAGGTGAAGCTGTCTGCTGAGGATATTTTCTATTGCAGAGGGAAGTTACCTCAGGAAAGTGCAGCATAGCATCCATCTCATGTGTCTGTGTAGGCCGTGGAGGATGCATATGGCTGCGGGGTTATAAAACATGCATCAGCTGTGAGAGTTAAGGCATTTAAGTGTTGTATGTGGACGTCAGAGTGAGCTCAGTGTTACTCTACCGTTGGAGTCTGTACAGAGCGGGCGGAGCAGCCTTGATTGACTCCAGGTCGGCCGGTTCGCTGGAGTGAAACTTTGAAAAATGAAATGCTGTGAGCTGGAGCACGACACAGAGGCCTGCTCGCTCTATTTTTAGAATGATTGGTCGACTTGGCTTAAGACACTTCATCAGCAAAACTGCCTTCCTCCAAATGGAAGAGCGTGAGCGTGTGTGGGGAAGAGGCATCGAGCTACAGAGAGCGAGGTGAATGGAAACTTAATACCCTTAGGTGTCTTTGAAGCTGTTAACCACATCCTGCAGGTAGTCATGATGTACAGATAGCTCTGAAGCTAGAGGAGTGTTGCTGCGTCTTCATATCTACATCTGCAGGAAGGTGCAGCACCCACACACTGACAAACATGGCTTATAGCTCTAAGTTAATCTGTTTTTAGGGGGTTTTACTTTGGTGTTTTGCCCCTGTAGTACTGTATCTGCACACCTAAGGAAGACAATTTTAAGCCCAATTTATGGGCTGATTTCCCCCTCAAATGACTGTGTCACATCTGATTATTTGTCCAAATTATCCTAAGATGTGTTGCAACGTTGTCTGTCGGACTGAACTTAACTCAGTTTTACTTTAAACTATTGTGCATTCTTAAAACTTTTAAAAATAGGTCAAAAAGTGTGGACAAAGTTTGGCCCTTTCACTTCATAATATAAAAAATGCATCCTTCACAGTTACTTGCAAATCTGAAGGACAAATGCGAACCCTCCTCCTCTCCCCCGGTGTGACGAGTGGCTGCTGACAACAAATGAGCGCCTGAAAATGTCAAGCTATCCCTCCAAGGGTGCTTCAAAAGCAACTCTGAAGGTGTCTCCTCTATTCTCTGCTCATGTGCTACTTTGTTCCCGAGCCAAAGCCCAGCGGCGCCGAACGCCACCCTGATCGCTGTCTGACTGCCACAGCGGCGGAGAAGAAGGACTCCTCAAGACCAGAGATGCATCTGTTGATTGTGAACTGATCATTGTCGGACATTTTTCTATTCATGCATACAGTTCGGGTTTATTGTAAGGGCTTTTTGCATTTGTTTAGACAGAACAGGACCGTGGATAGCGTAGGAAATCAGGCAGAGTAAGAGGGGAATGACATGCAGGATAGGAGCCACAGGTCAGACTCAGACCTGCACTATCCTTCGTACATATGTGACCTCACCACTCAGTCATGTACAGGTCACATGTTTGCATCATGGGACTGTCTGAATGGAACAGATGCTGTAGTTCTAGTCATGGATCTTATCACCTGTGGTTAATGCTCAGGTGTCAGAAAAGCACTGTCTACTGTCATTAATCGTGCTGTCAGTTGATTAAAAAAATAGACATAATTAACTGTAATTAACTAACTAAATGGATCATTTTTTGCATGTACACTAAGAATAAAAGAATTGTAGTGAAGGTTAATTTGATAATAACAGTGGTGGAATGATCAGAAGTAATGGGCTGCTGAATGGCAATTCAGAAGCCAAGTGCACTTGAGCCTGATGTCCGGTTCGTTTTGGTCAGTGTGAATGCAAACGAATTGCGTCCGGGCACCGGGCCCGGGCCCACTTAGGGTGGTGGTCTCAGGCGAGATTGAAGTGGACTCTGGCACAGTTCGGATGAGATGTGAATGTAATCCTCGCCCAGATACGGGACAGAGCTTCTTATCAGCTTTATGACGTCATCATAAAAACCAAACTTCTTTCCACAGCGCGGCAGTTAGTTCTTCCTCTATAAAGGGCAGAAATCATCGAATCCAGTCAATAAACGGTCTGTTGTGACTCACCTTACAGATGCACACAAGTTGGAGTCAGTGAGAGGAGATGCAAAGGCAATAAAAGTCTCCTCTCACCTCAAAAATTGACTTTTCGCAAGGTCGCAACAAAAACAATCTTTGCTCAGGTCATACCCCGAGTGGTTGCCATGGTAGCTGCTTCTTCTCACTCCTCCTTGTTGGGGTTGTAAACCAGCTACGTGCATACTGCCACCTGCTGTTTCAATGAGGACATATGCAAGTGGGCCAGGCATGGATCGATGTTGCTAGTGTGAAAGCAAGCCAGCGGGCGAAAGGGGGAGGGGGAAGAATCGCACCTAGGCGCAGTTCGAAACAATCAGGCCTAATGTGAAAGCGCCCTTAGTCTTAAATTGCAATATGGCCTAACCTTGAGTTTTTTTCAAAACCTCTGCCTTTTCTCAAACATTTCTTATTGAAGCTTTCCCAGATGGATGTGAGAAACAAATCCATCTGGCTTGTCATGGCATGTTAAAAATAGCAGGAGTTGCAATACTTCTTTAACTTTAAATGTGTTAGAATACCAGTTGAATACATTCATTTTTTTGCAGCAGCCAAGATTTAAAGTGCTTTATGCAAAGATTCAAGTGTCAGTTTTTTAGAATGGTTTGCAAAATTCCCCTTTTCATTTCTTTTAATGTTTTTCTTTATCAAAACAAGTGACATAAAAAAATAATCTACATCAATAAAACTGTTAAAATCAAATTTGCAATTTGAGCAAAAATAATTGGAATTAGATATATTTTCAACCATTCTGCCCTAGTTCCTTCTATCTAATACTGATGAAGCTTAGCTTCAATTTACAGTAGTCATATGCCCCGCCCTAATCAGCTGATAGCAGTTATTGCCTTCCAGCTCCAATCACAGCTCTGTCTCTTAAAACAGCGGTCCTTCTCAATGTAAAGTACTTCTCACTAGTTCCTTTTTGCATTCATGCTGATGCACCACGCTAAAGGTGTGGCAAAGCTTCACCTCCTCCACCCCAGCCTCCTCCTTTATAGCTTAAAGTCTGTTGCTCCCCATATTCAGATTCATGCTACTATGGATTAACTGCTTTTGAAATAATTTCATTTTTCTCAATACACATTTTAATAAACAAAATAAATAATACAAAAGACTAGAATAACAAAAATTAGGAGGAATATAGGGAAATTTAAGGGACTTGTCAAATGTTCTCACCAAATTTACAAATCTGCTGTGAGCTGTTGTGTGATGACAGAGTGCTATTACTCAGCATACAATTTTCAATCCCATGCTCCTTCTACTGACTAATAAATTGAAGTTAATTGATTTTTTGACAGCACTTATAATCAAACAAGTTTGATTGCCAGCTAATAAGTATCAAGCTCATTAGCTTTGAAAACTGCAACTTCAACTGTCTGCTTGAAAAAACAAACACATTACTCCTGTGAACATGGCAAAGACAGACATTGACAAACTTGTGCTGGTGTTGGCATCACTGGTTGGATGTTTTACATGCTGACAATTCAGACATTCGGTTGCTCTACCACTATCTTGAGGGTCAAAGAGGCCTGTAAGGGAAAACATGATCTGAATCTTAATACAAAAGTCGTCTTGGAGTCATCTGTGGTCACACCGTGAACTCAAACTGAAACTACACTTATAACTAAATCTACAGTTTCCTGTCTGGTTCTGTGGAAGGAAAGCTCTTGAATGAAATCAGAAGATAATTGATGGTTTCCTCTGAGGACCAGATGGATTTTTCAGTGGGGAGAGCAGAGGCAGCATCTTGTATTTGGTGTTGATTCATCACGAGCCCAGGGGAAGGAAAGAGTGTGGGGGCCGCTGGGTCAAGTCCTGGACACAGCTGCATTATTAGCAGAAGGTCAGCTGTCAGCACACGTCTGCAGGCTTCACATCAGGCCGCTCACTCAATTTGGCGCCTCTGGCTGACAAGTTTCTAACCTTGTAGGCCATTTAATGAAGGCCCATAAGCCCTCTCTTCTAGCTTTACTGTTTTTTTTTTTCTTGTTCTAATAAAACAGAGCCAGAGCCACAAGGAGCACATAACACACAGAGGCTCTGAAACGGCTTTTATTACCTCACCATAAAAAGATTTATGATGAGATTTATCACGGGTGAGGGGAGAGTCTGCACATGCTGACCTGAAGACTGAAAGGGCTGTAGCAAAACTGAGCTAATCGATGGATCAGGGACATTTTTCTTCGATATTTTAGAGCGGGGTGTGTTAAAGTATGCTAATATTATTACCCAATTAAAACAAATGATACTTCATACTTTCAATTTGGGCCTTACAGTTGCTTTTATAACAATCTAAGAGAGATGTTTAAAGTTTAAGCAGGTTAACATCCCTTTCTCCTGTGTTTCTTAAGCTCACCTACCCAAGTTAATCAAAAACTTGCAAAAGAAATCTTTTGTTGCTGTTGGCATTTTGAGCATTTTGTTGTGAAAGCGTTCTTTTACTGTGTAAAGCACTTTTGTCAGTCTGTTTTTGGTCGTGCACCTGAAGAGGTTGCGTTGTCTGAGTGTGCTCCTTTTGTCAGTAGTCGCACCCAAATTATTCAACCAGCAATGCCAGAGAAAAGATTGGATAATTGACCCATTACAAGCAGTTTGAGCAGGGCTTTTCCGCACCCGGAAGGAACTAAATATATTTGCTGCAGATGTTGAATACCTAAAAATAAAACCCTGCCATGTCCTAACCCTGAACCATGAGTCATGACAGAATTGTTCTGTCACTTTTTAAAATTAACGAAAAAACATTCAGCATTTAGTTAGAGTTTGACATTTTTGTCTTATAACAATGCACACTAACCGATCACTTTATTAGGTACATCTGTTCAACAGCTCGTTAACATAAAGAACTTATCAGCCAATCATGTGGCAGAAGCCCACTTAGTCCATTTTTAGTCAATAAAAAGTCCTTGTGTTTTGGTCTTTACTTTTAGTCAAGTCATTGATTTTTAGAAATAATTTAATCAGCCGGATTGTACAATTGGTGTAAATCTAAAACATTCCTATCAGTATACTATCAATACTTATATTAACTTAAAATACTCTGATCTGGAAACAGTGGAAAGATATGGATTTGTAATGTCTTAGGCTTTGTCCACACGGAGACAAAAAAGTTTTATTTCTGTCTCGTTTTGAAAAAGTTTTCCATAAATAAGAGGTTGTTAGAGGAAATGTCCACGTACGCATGGAACCACTGAAAATGACTGAAAACGCTGTAGTATCTACGCCAAGCCTGTAAGTGGCGCTGTAATGCTGCCACGGAAATGCACCAAAAGAGAGAAGACGATTACAGAAAACTGCCATAAACTTTCTCCTGGTTGTCCTTCTGGTTGTTCTTCACGTTGGATTTAAGAACATCTGGTGTATGCGTTTTGCAGTGGTGGTAAAGGAGCGTCAGATTTTGCTGTAAAAGCCTTAATAAGCTCAGGAGCTTCTGCAGCACAAACACAACCCCATAATTCGCCATTGCTGTTTTGGTTCGACACGCGCATGTTGCGTAAGTGTGCTACACTATGTGTGACATAATCATTTCAAGAAAGATGCAGTTGGCTGTCTACACGGAGACGAAACAGTAAGTGTTCACAGATTTGTTCACTCTGGGACACGGTTTCAAAAAGTACTGTTTACTGCCTCCTACAACGCCGTTTCCGTGTGGATGAAACGCCAAAACGACCAAAAACTTTTGCGTTTACTCCTGAATTCGTCTCTGTGTGGACAGGGCCTCAGTTGCCCCATACCATGCTCAAGCAGGCTTACCCCCCCTCCCTGTTATCTTGCTGGGCTGCACCCAAATTGCTCCAAGCCATTGGTTGGGAACCAGTAGAGGGGTGCAAGACTTTGTCTGCTCTGAGGTTAACAAAATTAGATTGGTGCATATAGACTAAATCATAATCATGCACTTGAGCATACTTTATACACAGGTCAATGAAAAAATTAAAACCAGTATCGACTTCAGAGCAGTTTTGTTTTGCGTGAGTCTTGGGAGAGCTCAGTTTTCTTAAAAACAAGCAGATTGGGGCTTCAAGGAACCACTGGGCCTGAGCATGGATACATCACCATTTTGTATTATGACACACACAATTTCAAGCTTTTGAGTTCAAAATTTGCTGTTAAGCTCTTTCTCCTTACTCATTACTTTCACCTCTCCACCCCCAGGGACATAAGCATCCATGTTGGAGGCATACTGGATAAAGTTGGGGTCAAACTTCATCATATGATAAATTTATGGGTGTTTTTTTAAGCATATTAAGGTTTCTTGATTTATCACAAGCTTTAACATATGAACATTAATAACCCTAATAAAAAGGCAAAATATGACTCTAAAAGACACGATTATAGGATAAAACTCAAAATTGAGATAAAAAGTTATAATTATAAGATGAGTTATGGGATTAAACTTCAAACATGAGATGGTGAATCATTATTATGCCACTTCAAATTAATTATGAAACCGTAAAAATTAAGACATAGTTTAAACATTTATCTCACAATTTTACCTTTTCTTACCTAATAGTTAAAAACAGTCAAAACTGAGATTTAAAAAAAAGTCATTAATATGAGATGATTCATGGAATTTAACATGAAAATTATGAGATGGAACGTCATTATTTTATCAATAGTCAAAATTATTAGGTTATTAGATCATCATGTTGTATTATGACACAAGCATAGTCTCAAAGAGTCAGCACAACAGAGGAATTCCCAGACAAGATGAATGTATCTTTACTAACTTTGCAGCTTATGTTAGATGGTTTTGGTCAGACACGGCTTTCTTACACTCAGCCAACATTTACAGTGAATGTCAAGGGAAACCATTGTATTATTCATCACCTTCATGTTGGTGACCTGCACATAAAGCATACACAAGCAATCATACCTGGCTTACCTCCACCCATATCACCATCAAGGAAGTGTGCCATGCTTGAGCACAGTACAGAGCTCTGGCATGGGGGTCAAACATGCTTTGGCATGCTTTGGATGGTGTGGGTGCACCCTAAATGACTTTAAATGTGCCACGGATGTTCACCTAACCCTGGATGGTCTGGGTAGTTCACAAACTACTAATCTAGTGAGACTGTCCCGTACAGCTACACCATTTTCTACTTCCAGCAGGATAATGCACCATGTCACCAAGCTCATCTCCTCTTATTAAACTGGTTTCTTGGACATGAAATTTTGCACGCTGTACTCAAACTACCTCAGCCAATCCAGAGCCAGTAGACACCTTCATATGTAGTTGAAGACTCCCATCTCGGGTGTGCAGTAGACAAACTGCAGCAGCTGTGTAATGCTATCATGTCAATGTGGACCTGAGGAATGTTTGTAGCAACATGAAGAATGTAGGCAACGGGAAAAGGTGTACCTAATAAAGTGGCCGGTGCAGGGCTTGTTCCCACTCTGTGCATCATGTCTGAGGAAAGTGTCTGCTGTATGACTAGAGATATGATAAATGACCCCATTAAATTCAGACTGACAGGCCTACTTCATGCTGTTTCAGTTTGACTGACACTCAAACTATTGATTGAGGAATCATCCCAGTGCTGATACTTCTTCAACTTTGCAGTCTTGCTTTTAACTTTGATAGTCCAGCAGAGTGATGCTAGTCCAGTCTCATGAAGGTGCAGTGCAGCGACTGTGTGCCCTCTCTCCCTCCACCTTCGTGGCTCATAAGGTGTCACTCTCCCCCAACTCCCACCAGCACTGCTGTTGTTGTTGTCCCTGCCGCTGACACTGAGCTGCCCTGACACAATGGTGTCACTGCACGCCCCACCCAACACGAATTTGACTGACAGGAGCAGCGAGGACACAGGCTGGGCTCGTCTCCGCTGTATGGAGAGAGAGTAGAAGAGAGGATCATGGGAGCAGAGATGTAGAGGCCTGTGTTGTTGTGATCTGAGCTCAGCCAGCAGGAAGAGATGTACACAAGCATGCGGCCTCTGCTTCTCCCAGCACAACCACAGACGTGCTGGAGGAATGCTTGTTCCAGATATGACGGCTCCTAATCCCAGCAGAGAGGAGCTGCTGTCAACTGAAACTGCTACAGTGCATTAAAAGAGCCTTTAACTTGACCATCTCTGCTTATCATCTGCTTTATGGCAGTTTGAATGCTCTGAAGTCTTTATCATCTCTGCACAGGGAGGTGACCTGCTCACACTGAGAGGCATTAAAGCAGAACAGGGCGCGTGGTTTTTAATGAAGGGGGTTGGAGCATCCTCAGGCAGACCCCCACCGGGACACGTGCGGTAAGAAAAGAGCTGTGAAAACAAGATAATCTAGCCCAGATCCTGGGCTTTATAGACTCCACCCTGTCTCTTTGAAATCAAGTGAAACCTTGCAGAGCAGGAGCTGGACTTTGGATAACAGGAATGCTTACCTAAGGCCAAAAAGGAGAGATTAACTCTTTAATGTTGACCTTGAGGAAGGCTGCAAGGAGCTAATGATGCTGCTGCAGGTTCAATCTTCCTAAATGAGAAATATGAATGCCTTCTCCTTTGTTTCTCCCTATTCTCCTCCACTGTCACCCAAAGGTCTTTACTCATTTCCTACAAATGTAACCGAGAAGTTTTTAGGCCAGTTAAAAATAGCCTCGTCCAAGTTTTCCCTTTCCATCCCAGCTGGCTGATTCCTAGTAAGCGTCTCTGGTCAGCTGTGTGTATTTTCCTTTCACTGGCCACAGACGAGCCTGGATCTCTGGAAAAGGGAGGCCTCTTTGTGTCATCGCGGTTAGGGAGGGGAGGAGAGGGATCACAGCTGCTGCAGCAGTGTTGTTGTGTCGGCAGTGTTTCCTATCTGATGTGCCAGGTGACCTCGCTGACCCTCAGCATGATGCCAGACCCACTGATCCAGGGCTGCACCCAGAGAATGGTCCCATTATTTTAACTCTGAAATATATAAATAGAATCAAACTGGCAGGCTAATGGTTTTGTAGCAAATGGATTCTGATTTATTTACCTTACCTTGGCCAATCTCTGCCAAGCACACTGATGACAGGTCAGCACTTCTAGTGCCAAGCTCGCCGCTCTTTCCCTGTTTCCCAGCTTAGACTGAACACACACTAGACCTTTAGTGCTCAATTTGTGGCTCAGGACCCAAAAGTGGGTCTTGAAGCCATTTTTCGGTGGGTTTTGGATGGGTGCCTGGAAAAAATATGAGGCAAAAGTCTATTATTTACTTTCATTTTAAAGGACATGTCTGTATCTTCATTCTGTCACATGCTTTTTTCCATTTCAAAACCCAAACTGCTCCATTTTCATCAAAAACATTTGGTTGCTGATAAAAATATGTAAGATATTTGGGTCATGATTTGTCATTAAAGAGGTCATAGTGGGGCCAGAGACTAAACCAGTGGAAGACAACTGCACTCGACAATTTTAAGGCTCAATTTTTCCTTTCATGTTTGATGTTTATGCCTCCAAATCAGGCTGCCCCTGACTAGCCAATCAGCATTGCCAACCAGATGTTGGGTACTTTGACAGCTTGTAAACATATAAGCGGACATAAAAACAGCAGTACTGTCTGCTCAGCTGAGATTTCAGCCAAATTCTTTCCCTGTTTTTCATGTTGTACTGCAACTTAAACACCAACTGCCAGCTGAAGACGTTGATCATCATGTTTGTTTCTCTAGCAAAGACACATCTGGTTACAAAAGTGACCATGATGGCTCATGTCTGTGGAAAAGCCTCTGTGAAACCATTTCTACAACAGCCGTCAGCAATATTGCATTAATTGGGATTAATTAAGGTCCAAAAATTTAGTGTATAGCATTAGTTCAGGCAGACAACAGAGTCGAAATAATTGAGATTGGCTGATCTCATGTAAGCCCTCGTGATCCATGCTAAGGTATCAACTGGCTAAATGCATGCACACAGTCTTGTTTATGCTGTTCTAGTTGCCTACTCTTTGCTGCTCCCTCTGCAAGCTGCTTTTGCAACCCTCCTCCACCCAGCTCTTCCTTTATTCTACACGACTTGATCAGTGTCATTCTGTTGTCACTGATGTCTGCCATGCTCTGTTTTTTGTTTGTTTGTTTTTATGCTGCTTCTCTCCTGTCAGAGGCTTTCTTTGTAGGGACAGGAAGGGCAGGAACATGTGCACTTGCTTGATGCTTCTATCTACTCTCTTCTTATTCTCTTCTTATTTTCTTTCAAAATAAAAGCAGGTCTGTATCCAAACAGTCAGTCGGGTAGCAATAGTTTCAGAAAGAACAAAAACTGTAACAAAAACATTTTTAAATGCAAGTATTTGAATTTCAACATGTCACCAAGAGAGAAGATTAATTAGAATTAACTAAAACAGGTGTGTGGTCTTGGGGTCTGGCCAATAATGCATTGATTCAGAGGTAGCATGGCATGCAAGTAGACTGTTTCACATATCCTGAAGGATTTATTTCACCCTCATCGTGGCCACACTCCATAGACAGATGCTGCGTTCTCTATTCCTCAGACGTCACATGTCAGAGCTCGGGATTACATCTAACCTGAGATGAATGCATTCTAGTTACTACAAGTTCATGGCTCATTTGTGATGACGTCTGCCAACTTGGAATATCAGAGTTTCAAGATTAACTGCACTAAGTATTTGAGAAGGACAAAACCTTTAAAAGAAAATTATCTGATTAGTGGCTGGATAAATATTCCATCTATAACATTAATTACTGGACAATCAGAGCAACAAATCATATGAAATTGTGGTGGTGTGCCACTGCCGAGGAGTAAACTACATGGCAAAATTCATTTCCATATGATTCTTTACCATCAGTGGAGCCAGTTGGTGAATCATCTTTTCTAGGCATGCAAGATATTGAAATCCTACTAATATCTGATATGCCCATCAGTTCTAGCCAATACTGTTACCAGTATCGATATCCATCCATCTATTTTCTATTTTGCTTATCCCATTGGGGGTCGTGGAGGGCTGGAGCCTATCCCAGCTATCACTGGAATGGTCGCCAGTCAATTGCAGGGCTGACATAGAGACAGACAACCAGGAATGCTCACACTCACACCTATGGGCAATTTAGAATGATCGGTTAACCTAATGAGCATGTCTTATGGTGGTGAAAGGAAGTATCCAGGGAGAACCCACGCATGCACGGGGAGAACATGCAAACTCCACACAGAAAGGCCCGGACTGGAAAGCGAACCAGGGACCTTCTTGAGGCAACAGCGCTAACCCCTGCCGTGCAGCCCCTACCAGTATCAATATGGATACCGATATTTGAATGTAGTTCAGACATAAAACTTCAGTTTATATCTTGCATTCCTAATCTTTTCGAACAAGAAAAGCTTTCCTTTTTTGCTCTTCTTAAACCTGCTGCTATGTGCTTATCACTTCACCAGCCGCCCTTGTTTACAGGGATGCAGTACAACTAAACCCCGCCTCCAATGACACTGATTGGTCTGGTCATTTTCTGTCCAGGAACAAGTGTGTCAGCTTGAAGCTTTGCAAGATGGATCTGCCTAACTGCAGGAAACAAAGCACCAGACCCCTTCTGCCATCTCTTTGCAAGCCCAATATCTCAATGGATTTCTATCAGTTTGTGTCTCACTGATCTTTCTGGATAAACATCTTGCTAGACGTTCAACAGTTAGCTCTGAGCTTGAATTCCTTCCCATGAACCCAAGCCTGATGAGACCCTAGGATTGTGTTTCCTGAACTTTTTCCATAGATTTCTCGCTTCTAAGAAACCATTGTGGTAAAACATGAGGCATACAGTGAGACATTTTCAGGTAGTGACTGAAAGATTTAGACACAAGTGGCTGAATTAAGGTAATCCTTATACCCACACCACCTTCTTGACCGTACCACTCCAGGTTGAGAGCTTATAACTTGACATTTGATTTGTCCTTCTGTCCACCAGCTACGGAGAGTAGGATATGAAATCTTTATTAGGAAATGGAGCACCGCCTTTTCTGTTGTTTTTCTAACTTCATGCACGAGTCTCCTTAAAGTCACTCAAAAGTTGTCCCTGCACGTTTCCAGTCTCGCTGTCAGCTTGTGCGCTCTCACTACAACACATGAAGAACCAGTTTAGAGAAAATTTGTCATCTAGACTTTGACGCCTGTGTGGGCACATCCCTCCATCTGACCGTGTGTTCCCTCTGTGAGCGGCTACCCTTGACTGGCACCATCCTCCACCCTCTGCGGGACGCTGCATGACACTGGAAGGATGGCGTGCTGGGAGTGCAAAGACAAGGCCTTCCCCTGGCAGAGCAGGCAGCTCGGCGTGTGACACCCGGAGCCCGTCATTAGCCTGCTCTCTTTGTCGAGTGCCTGGGCATTCACGCCTCCCCTGCTTGTCTTTTTCTGTCCTTTTCACCGCTCGCTGCCTCTCTGTCCGCCCCCTGTAGATTCTCCTTCACTTTTGTGGCGTTTCACTCCTCTTCCTCCTCTCATCTCTAGTCGGTTTCTCCCTCATTATTACTCCACTCAGACCCCCACCTCTCTTTCTCTGACTATTTTGGTTCTCCTGATGAAGGTCACAGCACGAGTACAGTGGAAACTGAAGAATTGTTTCATGATGTGGGTGAGAAACCGCAGGTTTGGTGTATTTTCAACAGCCAGGATGTTCAGTCAGGGTAAAGAGAGTCATTGAAGAAGGAGGAGCAGGGGGAATAGCTTAGTCTGGAGACATTCAGTGGATGATGTGATGTAGCTGTCATATTTTTACCTCTACTATGGTTCCCTTAAACGTTAGCCTTTTTGAAACATTAGCATTAATGTTGTACACTGTTTAGTTATTTTATTGACTGAAGTCAGTCATAAATGCTGTGTGGCTGAGCCATTACTGAGACATCACCATGGACTACAGTCAGTACTTTTGCATAGTGAAGTCCAGGTTTGATTGCAGCTTTATTTGGATATTTCACTGGACTACTGTCCTTGTTCCAATGTGCACAGCAGGAAAATAAATGTATGAATGGGACGTTGGGGATAGACGTCCTTTCAGACGGTTGTGGACCTCATTTGGAACGCAACATAGACTGTTTCACAACTCCATGGTTTGGGATATACAGTATACACCTGGACAACATCTGTAGACGGTCTTTGTGAAGGGTAGAACATTTAAAAAATCGTAGAGAGTGATTGGATGAGTTACATTTATTACTGCCCAATCAGGGCAATAACACTGTAGCCCTGTGCTGCCCTGGGGTATGAAGCTTTATAACATATAAATGTCCAGTTTTGATCAAACTACTGCTTTAGTTGCACCCACACAAATATTTTCTTACCGGCTGCCATTGTTTACAAGCTTGCAGTCGCTTCCACTAAAGCACAGCTGTAGCAACCGCCCCTTTCTCCTCAAATGATGCTGATTTGTCCGGTCATTCTCTGACCAGGAACAAGCAGCTTGAACTTTTAGAAGTTGGATCTACCTGACATGAAATCAGACCAATCCATCAACTTTCAAATATTCCTTTGCTTGGGAAGGTTCCTAACTGAGTGAAATGAGTGTCGGCCATTATAAAGGCTGTTTGAATTCTCTAAATGAAGAGGAAAGGAGCTTCATTGTTTCCTTTATTATCTCCTTTAGCCTAGGAAACACTAGACCATCCTTTGCCAAAGGAGAGATGAAAAGATGACCTTCAATTCTTTGCATCAGTTTTAATTTAAAGTGGCACACCTGTTGACTGCTCACTAAAACAAGCGGTTAATATGACTGTCACGTTACCTTCACTGAAACCAGCCCTTTGTGTGTGTGCCCCGCTTAATGGGTTGTCTGTGGACAAACTTTACTACTCTGTGTATTTGTATGTAGCCTTCCAACGCAAATGGATTATCCAGATTCCACGTCTGTCACCAGGCAGATCCATCTTACAAAGTCCCAGTCTGAAACAACTGTGCCAGGTCTGAGAACAGCCTGGATCAATCAGCATTGTTTGAGGAGAATGAGGCTGTCGCTTTGGTTGGGGTTTAGTTGTACCGGTGTAGCACTTAGCTTGGATGAAGCATACCAGAGCTGCACATGTCTGCTACCTCATCCTGCAGGTTGGTGTGTCAGGTTATTTTTGATGCACTCCATGCTGAAAGCTGAAGTTGCCACTAGGTTATACCTGTTCATAGTTGGGTGTTTCACTGATTACCTACCCCTTAATATCCCCAGAGTATGGAATAATTTGCATTGGCCCATTTTATTCAACCTCAGCAAGGTCCATTTTAATTTTTGCAGTGGTGACATGGAAACATATGGAAAAGTTTAAGGTGGGAGAAAACTCCTGCATGGCACTGAGAGCCTCCTTCCAGCAGCACAGCTTTAAAGCACAAAGGGCTGCAGTATATTAACGGTGTCCTTGTGAAGGAGATATATATCCTCCCCAATGTATGTCCCAATCTGTGTGAGACAAATTAGCAGTCCACCTCCACCCTCCCCCTCCCCGCTTCCACGCTGCTGGAGTCGGAGGTGTATTCATTCAGACAGACATGATCCCAGCGGGCTGGACTTCAGCCCCTCAATGACCAAAGAGATAGAAAAAAAAACCTTCCCTGAGGAGTTTAAACGTCAGTACGCCCTCCACCTCCTTCAGCAACCAGCAGAGCCCCCGCCTCTCTTCTCCTGCTGCTAATGAACCCCACCCCCCTCCCCATCAAATATGAATGCTGCATCTCCCTCGACGACTGCCCCCCAAACGCCATGACATACCTTCAGCTCTGCACATTAATCCCATGAATTATTCAGCTGGAGTGGCACGTGGACTTGGGCGTGCCTCTGGCATCTCTCTTTCTTCCTTATACCTTAAGTTGGACTACATCTTATTTCAGTTAATCAATTTTCATCCTCCTTTAATCATGCTCGTTCAGGTGCTTTAAGTCTTTGGCTCCAATTAAAGGTCTTAATGAATTTTATCCATCCACTGTTATATGAATAGCCTTCAACTAATTATAGATCTGACTCCACTACTGGTCATGTCCTGCTCTGTAATTGGATTTTCCCTCAGGCTTCATTGATTTTGTGTTGAAAGTGGCTGGAATATGGGAGGGGGTGTTC
The DNA here is from genome assembly GCF_018320785.1 of Cheilinus undulatus. Lineage (NCBI taxonomy): Eukaryota > Metazoa > Chordata > Actinopteri > Labriformes > Labridae > Cheilinus > Cheilinus undulatus. The sequence continues at coordinate 6,078,500 of NC_054878.1, forward strand.
AGTCTGATATGAATCATGAGAGGAAATCAAAAGCAAGCCAACAAAGGGAGAATTATTCATGTTTTTCGTCTATAAAAATGCTCCTGCATTGGTTGATTTCCATGAGAGATGGCTCAGTTTTGGTTGCAGCTTTAGTCGCCTCCGTCGCAATGTTTTCTGCAGCCCTGTGGGAGGAGGAGAGGGAGACTGGAGGAGTAAACAGCTAAAAAAAAAAAACGAAGCCCCTACGGCAAGCAGGTGGCGGCTTTTTCTGCGAAGGAGGAATAATTAATCAGCAGAGAGGGCTGCGTGAAAAGGAGGGAAGGAAGGGGGGAAATAAAGAGATGAAAGGGGCTTCAGTTCAAAGAGAGCAGTCAGTGATGAGCTCGCTTCTTCACTGGAGGATGAGGAGTCAGACAAACAGGACTGTCACATCCATCAGTGGACTCAAGCAGACTGTATTTAATAAGACTCCAGTAATCTGATTGCCAAAATGATTGTCCTTACTATAAGAAAAATAGATTATTTTGAAGAAAGATGTTTACAGAGATACTTCATGCATGCACAGTGGTGCAGTGGTTAGCGTTGTTGCCTCACAGCAGAAAGTTCCCCGTTCGTATTCTGGTTTGACTGTCTGTCTGCAGTTTGTTAGTTTGATTGTTGTCTCTAAATTGCCCGTAGATATGAGTGCAAGCATGGCTTGTTGTTTATCGCTATATGTCAGTGCTGTGGTAAATGATGACCAGTCCAGGATGTGAGCAAAAATAACTAGTTCATTCTAACATTGATGAAGCTTAGGATTAGTTCATGGAAATCAAACCCCCAGCTGTGGTCAGCTTGCAGCATGCTTCACCTCCTCCACCCCAGCTGTCTCCTTTATAGCTTAAAGCTTGTTGCACCCTCATATTCACATCCATGCTACTATTTTTCAATTGATTCTAAAATAATTTAATTGTTTTCAATGCACATTGCCATGTCTATCCATATGGGAGTATCTAGCTATGCGCTCCCTGGAAAGTCAAAACAGGCTGCTTGACTAACCTATGGAGCATCTTTTGAGCAGAGCCTTGTACGCCAAGTAAAACTGTTTATCCATTTTGCACTAAAATGATTATAAATGTATGATGAGTGTTCCTAACTGAATGTAGGTTATAATATAGGATGATTTAGTTGCAATAGTTGAGGAGCCTAATAGTAATCGCATATTAAATTGCAATATTGGGGGGAAAAAATCGCAATTAGATTATTTTTGCAAATCTTTCAGCCCTAATAGCTACATTACTAACATTGCTACATAAACCAATGTAGCTAGATTATATTTAGCAAGGTGAGTTTTTGAAAGTGTAGCTAAAACTAAGCTTGCTATGTAGCTACATAGCTGCTTTGTGAGTTTAGCTTTAGATATCCTAGCTATGCAGCGTCATTAGCTACATAGCTCCTTTAGCTTAATCGCTTACAAAGCTAACGGAGCTACTTAAGCTGTGGTTGCCGCATTAGAATGTTTTCATGGAGGACAAGCCTATTCTGGCCTATAAAACATTTTGTAATCAGGCTTTGAAAGTCAGGTTTTTAACTTTTAATTTTTGGTATCCTAACCCTTGCCCTAATCCTAACTCAAACACTTCTAATACTTTGGAAGAGAAGAAATGAATAAAAAAATATGTGGAATATATAAATATCTTTAAAACAGATACATAACAACACTGCAAAAACAAAAAAAATGCTTTAATAGCTAAAATATTACAACAAACACTGAAACATTTATCAGATGACTAAACCTGCAATAGTTGTAAGAGTTCTTGTAAACTGGCAACTGTGGCTCAGTAGGTAGAGTTGTTATCTCACAGTCAGAAGGTTGTGGGTTTGATCCCAGCTCCTGCAGTTCTGCAGTTCATGTGTCCTTGAGCAAGACACTTGTTTGCTCCCACTACTGCATTAGTATTTAAATGGTATGGAAGTGTATGAATGAGATTAGCTACTGCATAGCAACCTCTGCCATCAGTGAATGAATGTCTGGGTGAATGGGTGTGAGTGGGTAGGTGTGGCCTGTGGCGTAATAGCACTTTGAGTTATCAGATGACTAGAAAATCCCTATTCAAGCTCAAATCCATCTACCATTAACAATGCTGGTTGTAGAAGAAACCTATACAGGGCACACAAGAGAGCTCAGCTTTGATGTGTGAGATGTAAACTACAAACATGGAAACACTCTGGGATACTATAACGTTAACTCTGACATCAGACTGATAACTGGTTGTCAAAACAAACCATCTGCACTCATACACTCCTGGTGTAGTGGTGTAATTTGTGACCGTGTTAGCTGGTGAATTCCAGCCACCTGCATTCAAGGAAGAAAGCTCCAGCAGCTGAGATGAGAGAGACTCTGCATACAACAACTGTTGGCCGGGTTATTCAACAGTCAAAGCTTTATGGGCGAGTGCCAATGAGAAAGCCACTGTTGGAGAGAACTCCGATTAAATCTGGTGTAGAGTTCACCAGAAGGCATGCAGGAGACTCCATGGTCAAGAGGACGAAAGTTCTTTGGTCTAAGGAGACCAAAATGGAGCCTTTTGGACATCAGACTAGACACCGAACACTGCACACCACCACAAACACAGCATCCCCACTGTGAAGCAGGGTGGTGGCAGCATCATGCTGTGGGGACGCTTCTCAGCAGCCGCCCTGGTAGGCTGGGCGAAAATTAATGCTGCAAAATCCTTGAGGACAGCCTTATTCAGTCTGAGAGAGGGATAGTAAGCCAGTGGGTATTGTAGCTCTGCTTCTTCATAACAGCTACTGAATGTAACTTTTCCTCTTTGTTTTATTGTGCCTGCTTTTGTACTGTAGTTGTTTACAAGCAGTTAACAAACAGTTAGGAGCATCACCACCAACTGGATTGGGGGGGGAATTCCCTGACCTCACCTTTTTTCTCCATTTAGACATCAAGAGATTGCATGCACCAAACTATGGTATCTGAACTATGACCATTTGGGATGCCTGAGACTGAGACTGAAAAGACAATCCAAATTAACCTCTGGTAGCTGCATTCAACAGTGCCTACACACAGTGCAGTAAAGAGAGCATGCCAAAGTGTGTTTTTGTTGCCATCATCATGTATGATCTGTCTCTAAATAGACCCATAAATCCTTTAAAACATCCATCTCCATGATCAGCTGTTATGATAAGAAATATCCCTCCATGAGGCAGATTACATCCACGCTCAAAGATGATCATTCATCATCTGCTCAGGCATAGCTCTCCATCCGGCTCTGAGGGATCAATACGTTTGTTTCCCCCGTGAAAGCCGATTCAGTGAGCCTGTACCAGTCACGGGTTGTGTAAAGAGTCAGACTGCAGAGCTCTTTGTGGTCTCAGTCAGCGCTGCCGTCTGCTCTGAGCACACACGATTAGAGATGCTCTGCAGTCCTGCGCTGAGCGGAGCATTGCCGCCGTAGCCGCCTGGCCCCCTGCCTGCTCGGCGTCCTGTCACACAGGATTACATCGCCTGCTGACAGAGTTGTTGTGCTGCTGCTGCGCGGCTTCATGTGTGAGCTGGACGTTTCACTTGGCCTGCTTGATGCAGAGCCAGGTCGATGACATGGGTCACACAAAGTTGATTACAAGGAGTACGCTGAGCCTCTGCATGCTTATGGAGCTGTCAGCACGCAAGTTACATCTATATTGCCTTTGCTCCTTGTCTTTAACCAGTGTTACTACATAGGAAATAAAAGCCCTATTCACAGGCTGAACCAATAATATTTTACAGATCTCTAACTAGAGCTACGGGCTGGAAGTTAAACGCTTCAGTAAGGTTTACAATCACCAGATTATGAAAGTGCAGGGACGGGTCAAGAAGAAGGGCTGGAGTTGCTTTGACTTAGACCTCATACCCTTAAAGCTCTGTGTTAATCCTTGAGTCAGACTGGACAGTTCAGCAAAGTTTCAAAATGTATCTTTAAAGCCTGCTTGAGATATCATCTTCAAAAGCAGGATGGACATGAAGCCAAAGGCCTTGGTCTTTGACCCATCCTGACTATGGTCAGATCAGTTCATTAAAACCTGCTAGAGAGATCATAATGATGATGATGATGATGATGATGATGATGATGATATCGTCATGATGGCCTTTCAGCTGTGCCCTACTTTATAGAATCAGTTCACCCCTGAGCCAGACTGGATGTCTTTGCAATGTTAAGCAACAGAGGCCAGATTACCTTGACCAATCACCTTGTAAATTCTAGTATAATTTATCGTTGAGTCTGAGTGGGCATGGGTGTAAATTCAAAGGAAAATCTCTCAATGCTTTCTTGAGATAATGAATTCACAAGCATGGAAATGAGGCCAAATAGCCTTTACTTTATACTTCCAAAATCAAAATACTTTATTCTTAGGTTGGAGAGAACATTTTTGTATAGTTTGCACAAAAATCACTCCATGTATACTTGGTATATCATTTCAATAGAGGTTGAACATTAGGCCCCAGTCCTTTAGCTGTGAATTTATGGATGTAATCAGTGCATCATTGAAACGGGTACAGAGAGGACATTTTTTCAAAATCTGAAGTAGGGCTGGACGATTTGCAAAAATAACTTAATTGTGATTTTTTTCCCCAAATATTGTGATTTAATATGCGATTAATCCTGGGTTAATCTTGTGTATTTTTTGACAAATTCAAGCAATAAATAATTCCATAAATAAGACCATGTGTATTGAAAACACTGAAATTATTTCCAAAGCAATTAATCCACAGTAGCATGATTCTAAATATGAGGGTGCAAAAAGCTTTAAGCTATAAAGGAGGCAGCTGGGGTGGGGGAGGTGAAGCTGGCTACCAGCTGATTGCAGCTGGGGTATGACTTTAATGAAGTAACGCTAGGCTTCATCAGTTTAAGATAGCATGAGCTAACTGTTTTTGGCTCATATTGCAAATGTGAAGTGATTTGCTTTGTTTAAGGGCATTTTCATTTTTATGTCACTCATTTTTGAATAAGAAAAACATACATGAAACATGAAAAGGACAATTTTTGTAAACCTTTTAATAAAAGTTGACACTTGAATGTTTGCATGATGTGCATAAAATCTCTGCTGCTGCAAAAATGGATTTATTAAACTGGTATTTTGACACATTTCAAGTTAAAGTAATATTGCGACTGAAATTGAAAATTGCAGCTGAGCATATTGTGATTTAATCTAATTTGTGATTAATTGCCAGCCCTAATCTGAAGAAAAATTAGCTAGTGATGCTTGAGATATTGTGTTCCCATTTGCCTCAGCCCTTCTGCTGTTTTCTATGAAATCAAATCAGCTCATTCTTGAGTCAGAGTGGACAGTTGTGCAAAGTGTAAAAAAAAATGCATGCATGCCTGAGATAGAGTATTCACCAATACGGCTGTGATGACAGACAGTGATACAGGCTAAGAGATGGATGAGCAACCCAAAAACAGAATGTTGGATTTGAGGCTGAGGTACACAATAATCCTTTAAATTTACAATTCAAGGCAGTGTATGCAATCCTTTCTTACTGCTGTCAAAACAAGAAAACATTTCAAGAACATTAAAACAAAAGAGGAATAATCATGTGGGACTTAAACAGAGAGGGTGACAGGACGCTCCATTACAAACACTCTTCTTTAACACAGATCTGTTCCCCTGTTGGGTTTGAAACAGCAGAAATAATACCGTAAGATTTCTCCCCTTCCAACACCCCCACTTCCTCTGACAACCTCTGATTGTGCTGACGGCCATCTCGGCCTCTGTCTGCACCGTCGTGCCCTGTGAGGGATCAGTCTGTAATTATGTTGAAAGAGAGTGGTCATGGTGTGTCAGTCAGTGCGAGGCTCCTCTTCTAATTGGTTGGCGCCCTCACAAGCATCAACAAAGAGCGAGGACTGAGCAGTGATGGTTTCTTAATAGAAGACAAGTTAGTTTCTAAACAGCTCGTTTCCTTCACTGGACAGAGCAGCGTTTGTCTTCTTATTCTAACAGCATTGAGATTCATGACAGCTGCTGTCTGGAGATTTTACTGCAACACAACCAGCGGCCTGTGACAATAAAACAAAAATATAGTTTTAGATCGAGTTATTAGTGCATGCAACTTTGACTTGTGAATGAATGACTGTTTTATCTCTACATCTTATGTCCCATCCCTAGCGCTAACTATATTTTTTCCACTCCCTGTTTGTCGCTGATTCTGTAAATCACTCGAGGCGTGCAGCATCCTTCTACTGTATGATCAGCCCGCTCCGAAGGGAAGCCCAAACTCCTCCTTGATTATTCCTCTGTCTGTCCTCACAGCATGTCAGCAGTGAATAAATTTACTACTCCTCTCTGCAGTCAGATGAGGTGACTGAGCCTGAGACAAAGGAACGCAGCGAGCGACGAGGGAGTGAAATATGTATTCTGAGTGAGGACGGACCCCAGCTGAAGGCCAGAGCCTCACTCTGGATTTATGGCCTGTTGTGTCTGCGCTGATAAACCAGTTATTCTCGTCGTGTTTTTGTGGAGAGACAATTAGACGGTGTTTATTCCTCTGGGAGTAAACAGAATTGTCCCTGGGTAATCTTGTTGCCTCGCTGTGGCGTGGCTCCTGTCATTTTTCAAATCTTAGCGTTTAATTCTGCAGAGGGAGGGACAATTCCAGCTGTTGAGAAAGTACTTCAAGATGTTTTTAAACTGCAGTGTTAGGCTGTATTTATGTTAAACAGAACAAGGCAGGCACGTCTGTGCTAAAGAAACATTCCTACTAGCTTACACCATATCTGACGTTGATGTTTCAGTCAGATCTGGAGGGAACGTCTTCAACTTAGGCACAAGGGTCGACTTTGGGTCAATATGAGCTCTCAGAAACAATGCAAATTTCCTTACTACCTGTAAGGTCAGCATTCTGACATATAGATACCTTTGGTCCCAGCTATTGTGATGCTGCATTCTGATAGGTGTAGGTGATTTTGGGTCCTTTTCAGGTGTGCTGGAGCAAGCCTCAGATATCCAGGTTTCAGCACCCCTGCACAAGCAGTAACAGAAGCACACAGGCTTACCCCACGAGATTTCAGAAGTTTGATTTGGTTTCATTCAAATAGAGCATCAACCCATTTAATTGTGTTAACATGTGATTATACTACAAGGCTGATAGCAATGGCTGCTGCCGATGTAGCGATTAGCTTGGATGTAGCGGTAGTATAGCATCTGTTTTCTGAGAACTGTTCCACATTTCTTTGTTAAATAAAAAGCAAAGAACGGCACTGGTGGAAAAGATGTTTTCACTCTTCTCCCAACCTGCTCCAGCATGAGTTTGCTGGCTCATCATAAATCAAACTAAAACACAGATTTTTTTATTGCTTTACAGAGACCAACTAAAGCACCAACTTTGTTTTACCCTCTGGCTTACTAGCCATGTTTAATGTCTTGTTTTGTAGCATCCTGTGTAATACCATGATTTGGTGAGGCTGATTTCTTGCAAGGTAAAAAGAAATACTAAACTCTCAGATTTTACATGTATAAGTAATATTAACACTTCAGCAAAAAGAAACACAAAAATTTACCATCGATCTGCAGATTTATGTAGCTGAGGTAAAGTTCTGGAACTTGTCTATTTTGCATTATTTGCACTAGTTGGGATGTTGAATCAGCATAATTCTTTATAGCCTTTTAATGATTGTATTATTTAGTTGTAGTTGCGCTGCTCATTAAAATGATTTTGTACCATTCCACTCAACATTTTTACAGCTCATACACTGAGCTGCTTTCACTTGTATTGGAGTAAAATTTGACTAGTAGTATCTAAACTCTGACTTATCTACTGAAGTTGAGAAGTCTGTTCACCTCTGCTTACAGGCTCATGTTCGCTGCATGCTTACTGCATGCTTGCTGCATGCTTGCTGCATGTTTGTTGCATTTTTGCTGCACATTTGCTGCATGTGGGTTGCGTGTTTGCTGCACATTTTCTGAGTGATTGCTGCATGTTTGCAGAATGCCTGCTTTGACATGTTACAGCTGCAGCTCACGCTGTCATGGCTATTTGTAGGCCCATATTTGCTGCATGTTTGCTTCATGCCTGCTTCAGGGTGGTACAGCTGTAGCTCATCCTGTCATGGCTTTATTGTAGGCCCATGTTTGCTGCATGTTTCCTGCGTGTGAGCTGCATGTGTGCTGCATGTTTGCTGCATGTTGCTGCATGCCTGCTTTGATGTGTTACAGCTGCAGCTCATGTTGTCATGGCTTTATTGTAGGCCCATGTTTGCTGCATGTTTGCTGCATGTTTGCTGCATGCCTGCTTCGGGGTGGTACAGCTGCAGCTCATGCTGTCATGGCTTTATTATAGGCTCATGTTTGCTGCATGTTTCCTACAGATTTGCTACATGATTGCTGCATGTTTGCTGAATGCTTGCTTCGACATGTTAGAGCTGCAGCTCACGCTGTCATGGCTTTATTGTAGGCCAGTGTTTGTTGCATGTTTGCTGCATGTGTGCTGCTTCCATGTGTTATAGCTGCAGCTCATGCAGCTCATGCATGTTTGCTGCATGACTGCTGCTTGTTTGCTGCATGCCTGCGTTAAGGTGTTACAGCTGCAGCTCACACTGTCATTGCTTTATTATATGCCCATGTTTGTTGCTTGGGTTCTGTGTCTCCCTGCCTTCTAAGCCCTGTTTAATCACTCTAAGTGACTTGATTTGTCATATCCCTAAGCAAGGAAAAAGTCAGAATAAAAGAATTCGGTCTACATGGGTTAAGCTTCTCCACAAAATTGCTAAACCAGGCTTTTACCTTGAAAAGCACGTGTTCCCATACCAAGTTTGTTTTGCCCATAACATGTTTTACTGATGTGGACACACATATCTGCTAAAACAAGGAAAATGTGGCTCTCTCCATTATCAGATGCACGTGGCTCATCTAGAACTTCTGTTCTTTTTATTTTCTACATGAGAGGAACAGTGCTGACCCTGGAAGTCTGAAAGGCTTGACTGTCAAATACAGCATGCATATTAATTATTTAGCATGCATGCTGAAATGAAACTCAAGCTGTGACACAGCCGTTACGAGGCCACCACACACCCTGTCAGAAACAGCCACTGGCTTCTCTCCTTAAGAGCAAGTAGCCGACATTTAACCCCTGTTTTTTTCAGCACAGATATTCTTCATAGTAGTAACAGGACACAGCCAAAGTTTCTTAAGCTAAAACAAAAACCTTCTGTATCTGCAACTGCAAGTGTTAGCACTTCTTTGGAATGCAGTAGAACGTTTATATCAGGAGGATTAAGGGAAATGATTTATAGGTTGTCTGCACAGTTTAGAACCAAAAATAGCATTGCTTTGATTAAAGTCCAACATGTGGAAGACAGGTGAAAATTCTTTTGTGTGACTCCCAGTTAAAAACCTACATCCAGCCGCCAACGCTCTGTCCGCCCACCGTTCTCCATTAAGATCAACAGGCTGATGTTGACAGCAGAGCTCTGAGCCTCCACGTCTCCCCTTCTGTCCGGCCAGTCGGCCTCGCTGACATCAGTGCGATAGCGGCCGTTATTCCTCCTGAAAGAGAGAGAAAGAGGCACATTGTTTGTGTGAGTCATCCAGAGAGCAAACTGTGTGTCAGCCTTTAAAAAAAAAAAAAAAAAAAAAAGAAGAGGATCCTGCCTCCCAGAGCAGAGCGCTAATCGGTGGAAGGATGTCGTCTGTAGAGAAAGCAGTGTGACGGGGAAACCTTGAAGGGACTGATGAATTCAGCGCTGCTCAGTCAGCTTGTTTCTTCTTCCAGACAGCATGTTTTATTTTATAAACATTAAAATCAAGCTCAAAGCACATAGGTGGGAGTTTCTGCAAGCATCAAGTCAATTTGAGGGTTTTAATATTACTACAAGTTTTAACTTTGATATGACACAGGCAGAAAAACACACAACATTGATGCTTATAAAAATGAGCATAAAGGTTGATAGGTGCCCACTTCTGATCATTTTACCTCTTTAAATTTAAATTTTAACCTCTTTTTCTCTTATTTATCACTCATCTTAACCAGTCCATTGTCTTTTCTCCTTGTTGTCATCCACAGATTATAGATAATGGGCTGTGTGCAATGCAAGGATAAGGAAGCAACCAAACTCACAGACGACAGGGACACCAGCATCTCCCAGGGAGCCGGGTACCGGTATGGGGCCGACCCCACGCCGCAGCACTACCCCAGCTTTGGGGTCACCGCCATCCCCAATTATAACAACTTCCACGCCCCAGTCGGACAGGGGATGACTGTCTTTGGGGGGGTCAGCACTTCCTCTCACACTGGAACCCTGAGGACTCGTGGTGGGACGGGTAAGACTAAGCTTATGACACCATAACCATGTAATGTTTGCACCTATAGCTCCAATTATTCTGTAAATAATCAAAGTCAAATACAGCATGTATATTAATCCTTTAGCTTTCTGCAGAACACAGAGTTTAAAGATCAGGTGTACATGGTGCTGTTGGACTTTTCTGCATCCTATAAAACAAAAGAGCACTCTTTTCATTTATCACACGTATTTCTCATTAGCTCCACGTTGAAAAGGTCAGCATAAAAAAAAAGTCAGAGTTTGCACTGACTGAACTTTAAAGGCTGCAGTGGTGCATAAAAGCCAAGCAGAGAGGAACATTCAAACAAACACTACCTGGGGTCTCAGAACCTCTGTCCAACAGTGAGTCACCTCGGTGCAGAGCCGCCCTGACACTGATCTCATGTGGAGTCTTTACGCCATGACCACACAGGCTGCAGAGCAGAGGGAACATGTTTACAGAGCAGCACTCATGCCTGCTCTAATGCACGGCATGTTTTAGTTCTAAAGCACACAATCACTGCAGCTAAACTCATGAAAAAGTAAGAAACTGACTGAATTTGTTCATGCATTTCAGCACCCTTAACACTGAAAAAGAGCTGTGGGTGCAGGAAGCTGCAACTGGAACCTCCTCTGTGGAGAGAGAAGGGCTGGTACAGAAAAACATAGAGCTTTATATTGTTTTTTTGACTCGTGATATAATTTTTAAATCATTGGGGCCAAATATCCACATTTTAATTTGAAAATACAGCACTCTGAACAGATATTTATCCTAAAGTGACCTACCGTGTCACAACTTAGGGACTCTTCATGGTAGCTCTGAAAACAAAAAGGGCCCAAATTAAAAAAAGACTTGCACTATATAAAATAAACACACTATTTGCTTCATGATATTGATATTGTGGCCCCTTAGTTAGCTGGTTTCATGCTGCTGCCAGCAGGGATCCTAATAAATAAAGGTGCCTGTCTTGAGTTTGTCTTTGTGGTGTTCATAATGCAGCATCGTGTTAGGCTGACTTTTGAGCAAAACACTAAACAAAAACTAACTGCACATAGCCTTCAAACTTTAAAGGAGTGTTGGCGATGATTTGCACATTATGTTTTGTAAATCAAACCCAGAGACCGGGTAGAGAGAGGAGTAAGAGGGCCCAATCTGGATATTTGCTGCCATTAGGCAATGGGTCCATTAGTTTTTATTCATCAGGAATGAAACAAAACTTTGTCATTATTTTGGTTTTCACCAGTTGTGTTGTCGTTACAGTTTAGTCATGAAAAAGCACATCCACAAATTGCATCCATTTTCTATACCGCTTGTCCCGTTGGGGTCGCAGGGGGCTGGAGCCTATCCCAGCTGTCACTGGGCGAGAGGGAGGGTACACCCTGGACTGGTCACCAGTCAGTCACAAGACTGACACATAAGCCGTGTTTCCATCAGGGGGTCCAGTTTGATTCAGTACGGTTTGGTACGCTAAACCCCAAAATAGTTAGCGTTTCCACAGACACCCATGCTCTCACTTGGTGGGCGGGCTGTAAAGGCTGTGAATGTGAAGTCCCATGCAGCGTGAGTCTGCTGGTCCAGCCGCAGAGTTACAGAAGGATGAGTGACAGAAATCAGAAGGGAATAACCATTAAACAGCTTTATTTCAGCCGAAAGTGCTTTTAAAAAAATAACCACGACTACGACTGTTTGAGTCGTAACTGTTTGTTAATAAGTGAATATATCAAATCTATAACAGTTTCTACGACAAAATATGAAAGTTTAGAGCTGTACAACGAGAATTCACCATATTAAAAATGCAGTAAAAGTTCAGCTGGTGGTAAAATCAAGTTAGATTAAGTCAGAAATCCGGGGTGCGCCAATCTCGTTTTAAAATAGGCTGCTGCCAGAAGATTAGGGCTCTGCTTTGTGTATTAAAATCAGGTCCTACAGCCTACACCTACAGCCAATTTAGAGTCACCAATTAAACTAACAAGCATGTCTTTTTGCAGGTTTGCAAGAAGAACATGCAAACTCTGCACAGAAAGGCTAACCAGGAGCCCTCTCCCTGCACTAACTCCTGTGCCATCGTGCAGGCCCATCCACAAACTGTGCTTGTCAAAATGTTTGTTTACAGAATTAATGCAGCAGCACTGCCTAGTGTCAAAACTTAGAAGTACAATACAGTCAAGCTGAAGCTTCATAATTGTATATTCTTGCTCAGAACAAGCTGTTTCTGTGTCTCTGGCTTTAAATATTGCTGAGCTGTCTGACTCCGCCCCTCTCAGGAAATGGATGTGGCATAATGAGTGTGGCTCCCCTGATCCTTGAGAAGGGTCTAGCTGCAGCCGCAGCCACTACAGACCACGCTCTGTACAAAACACGCCCCATCGATCCATATAAATTAATTCTAACCCTAACCAGTGGAATTTAAATGCTAAACCTAACCCCAGGAAGTTAATTGATTAAAATATACAGCTACCCCAATGAGCTACCCCTAAATCTAACCAGTGGAAATTAAAATGCTAAACCTAACCTAAAGGTAATTAAGGCCTATCTAAACTAATCTAAGTTAACCTTAAACTAAGCAAATAGCACAAGTGGGCATCTTTTGTAGGGGGCATGGTTTGTACGGTACCCGTGGCAGCAGTTGGGTATTATTGTGATCCTCGGCTCAGCTTGCAGCTGAGAGGAGGATCAGGAGAGGAGGGCAGAACTTTCTTCCAAGAGGGGAGGGCCAACTGAACCTGGGGGCGGGGCTAACTCCTCACATGACATCATGAGGTGAAAATCTGAGAACAGCTTGTTTAGCTTGTTGATTTTCTCACCTGTGTTCTTCCGTTTATAAACGCCAGGTGCTCGTAAACTGGAAGCAAGTGCACCTTTTTCCTAATTAGAATAGAGAGACACTCTTATAAGACCATATAAGGGCATAAGACTGCAGGGCAGTGTGTAAACATAGAAGGTAAACCATAGTGAGATGAGAAGAAATAAGATATCATTCAATAGTGCTAAAGTGGATGTAGTTGTGCTCAAAATGTCATCAAAAGAGGAGGATTGTGTTATATTTTAGTACCAAGTGTCAATTGAATATTTGCTACCGACACACTGAATGGATGAAATCACTGGTTCAGATGGTGCTTTCATTAGAAATGACAAATAAAGAAAATGAAGTATTTAGATGAGTTGGAATAAAGTTAAAGTGTAACCTTGCAAGGCAGATGGATTTGCCAGACTCCATCTCCGTCATCAGGCAAATAAAAAAAAAAAAATCCAATTCGGCACAACATTTGTGCCGAATTGGACTAGATGCCCGTCACGTGCAAAATCCCAGGCCTGGACAATTAGAACTGCAGCTGACCAACAGATCAGACTGGTTATACTGGCCAGCATCCAGGTGTGAAAGTGTGAAACTGATAGAGAAAGCACTGCAGAGAAACTCCCCCAATCACAGTGAAGCAAATGACAGCAGAAGTGGAGCTAAACACTGACTGGTTCACAAAAATCAGAATTAAGAAGGATGTCTCTAAGAGCACCAGTTGTGAGGTGTTTTGCCAAGAACATAGAGGCAGGAAGTTATTAATTTAAGGGTTCTTCTTGGAGCGATGTGTCTTAGTTGTTTGTCAGTTGAGAGGACGAGTCTGAAACAAATACTGGAGTATAAAGGTTGTTTCTTCTGCTTCTTTCCCACGCAGTTAGAGCTCTCTCTGCAGCCATCATAGCCGCCTGCACACACAAACATCTGCATGCTAGCTCTCAGGGATTCTGCAGGTATTTAAAGACTTCCTATGACACCCAAAATCCCTGACAGTCCTCACCTCTCTGCTGCCCCCCTGACAGCCCCGCCGCTGACCTCGGCCGGCCCTGTCAGGAACGTCCGGCTGGCATTAGCGCTTGGCTTTGTGCTCGGGGCTCATTGTTTGGGTAGGAAATATTCCTACTCAGGATATCCTTTATGTTTGACTGAGCCCGGCCGCTCTGCAGAGGAACTCAGCATTTCCACTCAACTTAGCAGGAGTCCTCTCCCTCAAAGTGTGGATTATTTTCTGCAATGCATAATCCAAATCCACACAGTGGCAGAGGAGCAGAGAGGGCTTTAGCTTTTTAATTTTCTCCTGGTGGGGAAATTTGGACATAATCCGCCCCTCTCTCTCAAACTCAGTTCTAATACAGCTGCCAGCAGCCGCAGTCGCCCCTTTTGCTCTCGCCTGGAGGAGCTCACAATGCATCTGGCAGCAGACATTATATTGATTATCAGTTGATCTTTTTGCTTATGTCATCCTGCAAATGGAAATATTCACAGCTACGACCTTATGTAACTGATTGAGCAGATGAATCAATACTCCGTTCATAACTTACACCCACCTACGCTGACCTAATGGAACAACCGCAGCTGTGATGCATTCAAGGCCGCGTTATGCAGCGAAGGTTAGAAACCCTTCTATCAGACAGTCTGCTCTCTTGGTCACATGAACAGCAGCGGATCGTCTCTATCTGCAGCCCCATCAGCACACAGTCTCACACAGCCTCTTCATATCAGCAACGTTTCCCAGAAAGCCTCCGCCTGCTGAGAGCGTCTGAAGCCAAATGACTTGAATAAATGCGATCAAGAGGGTTTAAGTGGACTTTGAAGAAGTGCCTGTTCAACTTTCATCTGTCAAACACTCAAAGGCATGAAACAGTTTAACAGCTGCAGTCGCTGCAACCTGAACAAAACACTCAGAGAGACGCTTTGTCTTTTCTGCAGAAATCATGTTCTCTGTTATCAGACAAGACTAAATAATATTAACGAAGATCCCTGGATACAAAGTGGGGATGCCCCAATCAGGCTTGGCCATCCAAACCTACCTGGCCCTGTGATTTAAAAACAGAAACATTTTAGGGCAGGGGTGTCAAACTCAGTCACAGCAGGGGCCAGATTCTGGATTCAGGTCTAACCTGAGGGCCTAACAGGGTCAACTTTTTGACCATGAACTGTCACCCTGTTGACCCACTAATAAAATGTGGAAAAAAAAAAAAACTTGAATTTGACATTTAAAAAGTTTTAAAAAATAAGTTTAAAGGCTCACAATCTCAGAAAAGTAAATTTGTTAGTTTAAAGAGGTCCAAACATGAAATTGAAATTGTGAGATATTGTTTTTTTTAAAGGCAAATATATAATCAAAATATGATTTAAATTTTAAATTGTGAGTCTAAAAAGTTAAACTATGGGGTTATTAAGTCAAAGTTTAAAGTTGAAAATATGAGATAAAATACAAAATAACTCAGAAAAAAGATCAAAATATGACTTAAAATGTAGAATTATGAATCCCAAAGCTCAAAATATTATATGAGAATTTAAAATTATCAGTTGAAATGCTCAAAGTATGAAATTAAAGTCAAATCCTGAGTTTGAGTCCTAATTGTGAGATCCAAAATTAAAATTTAAGATTAAAACACAAATTAATTTCTCTTCCCACAATCCTGACTTCTTAGCTAAATATTTTTACTCCTTACTTTTTCAGATTTTGTGACTTAGCAAGGAAATCTTAAGTCATCAAGGATAAGTTCACATTTCTATACTTGAGGAAATCAGACCTCAGACTGACGGGCCAGTTAGAACAGAAATATGAGGTCATCTTGCGGGCCGGATTTAACTGTTTCACAGGCCAGATTTGGCCCCCGGGCCTTGAGTTTGACACCTGTGATTTAGGGTTTTTGGGCATGAACAGCCTGTTGAAGGTCATGCCACAGCATCTCAGTCAGATTTAAGCACAGACTTTGACTAGGCCACTCCAAAACCTTCTTTTTGTATGTTTGGGATCATTGTCCTGCTCCATAACCCATGTGCTCTTGAGTTTGAGGTCACTATCTGATGGCCGGACATCCTCCTTCAGGATTTTCTAGAGCAGAACTCATGGTTCCAACAATTAAATCAAGTGGTCCATGTCCTGAAGCAGCAAAGCAGTCCCAGACCATCACACTGCCACCACCATGTTTGACTGTTGGCATGATGTTCTTTTGATGAAATGCTGGTAGTTTTACTCCAGAGGTAACGGGATGCACACCTTCCAGAAAGTTATATTTTTGTCTCATCAGCCCACAGAATATTTTCCCAAAAGTCTTGGGGATCATCAGGATGTTTTTGGTCAAATGTGAGATGAGCCTGTGTGCTCTTTTTAGTCAGCAGTGGTTCTGGCCTTTGAACTCTCCCATGGATGACCTTTTTGGCTGACTGCTGACGTCAGCCCTACACATGGGTCTGTATGTGACTGACTGAGTGACTTTACTTACAGAACCTTACATACAGAGTTGTGCTATGGGCAGGGTTTAGATGCACTGAAAGCTGTTGGTAATGGCTGCCTTCATTGTGGTGATTACTTTAGATATAGCTTTATAGCATTTTATCAGAACTGGACCACATTTCTGTATGGAATAAAGAATAAAAACAACCCTATAAGCTCTCATGTTGGGAAAGATGTTTTCACTCGTCTTCCAACCTGCTTTGGTATGACTATGTGATAGTAACAAGGTGAGGGTTACGTCATGTGTGGATGCTTGTATATCATGGCTGTTAGTAGAGTGGTTAGCTTGGAATTCTCCACAGCGGCACTTTGGTCAGAACTGGACACTGTGTCTTTACTAAAACAAGGGCAGAGAGCAACACTGAAAGCTTTCAGTGACAGAAGAGATGTTTCCACTCGTCTCTCACTCTGTTTCAGCATGCTTTTGCGGTCATTACCTCTGGGTTTTCCAGGGTATCCAGGTGCTGCCGCGATAGCCGTTAGCTCAGATGTAGCTGTAGGCCTACATTTCTTTTGGAAACAAGCGCAAAGAGTCACACCAAAAGCTTTTCTTGGCACAGAAGTTGTTTTTGCACGTCTTCCGAGAAGCCCTGGCAACAGTTTTACATGAAGCTTCACTTTTAACAATCTGAGGCACCGGTGGCCTGCAGCAGAGTAGCGCACACGCACTGCATCATTTGTCGCTCTGATAGCTCATCATGAATGTGACGGACCCACCATTCTCCAATCACCTTCTGAAGACTTTCTGAAAAGCTTTCTATGGGAGCTTTCCCAGATGAGTGTGAAATATATTCAGTTGATCTGGCGTGTCAGGTTTGCTGTTTCCTGCTGACAGAACTTTTATTTTTTAAACTTTAAGGCTCCTTCAATTCTCAACCAACAGACATTAGGAACAGCACAGTTACACACCCCAAACACTAATCGCTCTGCCAGAACACACAATTCAGTCAGGCATTTCAACAGTCATCCCAGATAATTGCAGTCAGCCATATACTAGGTTTTAACCTAGTCTTGTTGTTCAGTCTCTTTCTTATTGTTGAATCATGAACACTGACTTAAACTGAGTCCAGTGAGCCCTACAGGTCTTTATATGTTCTGGTTTCTATTGTGACCTCCTGGATGAGTCGTTGATGCGCTCTTGGAGTCATTTTGGTGGGCCTGCTACTCCTGGAAAAGTGCCCCACTGTTCCAAGTTTTCTCCAGTTGTGGATAATGGCTCTCACCATGGTTACTGGAAGGGCCTCAGAAATGGCTTTGTAACTTTTTCCAGCATGATAGGTGTGCTGTTTCATTTCAGTAGCTAGCTAGATTTTATCCTGTAGTTTCCAACATTGGATTTATATTTTCAGCTAACAGGATTTATAGCAGAGTTTGTTGGATTTCACCATCGATGCTTTGAGTGGAGGGAGATGACGGACCTGTGACTTTTTCAATCAGAGCATCTTCATTAGAAAGAGAACATTTTTAAAGAGCAGCATGTTGGTTGTAGTAACTTCACCCTGACTTTCTGAGGTGTTCATTGAGTTGTAGGAAAGCAGACATGTTACTAAAACAGAGTACAACAAACAGGAGCAGTCAGATGATTACACAGAGGACATCCCCGCAGATTAGTCAAACTTATCCTGAAGTTAAAAGAGCTTCAGTGATCAAAGTTCTCTGTAAACTCACTTATCCCCACTCACTTTCAGCTCTCACTCCAAAAACACAATCATCTGATGCACCGCCAGCTGAACAAGCCTCCTTTTTTCTCCTTGAAGCAGCAGTTTGAACATTTGTCAGAAAACAGGATGCTTCTGAGAACTATTGTGGCATCCCTCTTTAAGAAACAAGACTTCACTTACATAAAACAGTCACTTCACTCTGCAGAAGATGTGAGCCGTTGGAGTACGGCAGCTTACATCTGGAGCTTTCTCTGCACAAATACTGTTAGATGAGAAATATATATAAAAACGTCACACAGTAAGTCAGCAGAGCGCCTCATGAAAGACGAGTAAGAACACTGAAGTGACAGCTGAGAACACAAGCAGTGTAGTCCCATAACCCATACCAGTTAGTAAAAGCTGGTCTGCCCTGGTACTGGCCTAAAAGATTGGATTGGGACTTCCAGGATCACAGTCAGCATTAATCAGACTCTACAGAGACTCTTTTCGAAGAAAAACATGATGCAGCCCTGCAGCTTTTAGACCAGATCTCTGCAGATTTTTAAAGAGGTACAAATATAAAAGATAGTAATAAAAAAGATAAGAGGGGTGTTGAATCTTGCAGCCTTGTATGGTGTTGGATTAAACATTGGTCGCTACCATTTTAAGTCGCTTAGATTAAACCAAGCGTGCACTTTGGCCCCAGATCACTCAGCATTGTCAGTAAATGTCTGTGTTGTCTCCAGATTCTGCTCTGTTTGGTTATTTCCATGTTCTCCCAGCCTCACCTAAAGGGTACTTTAACAGCTTGTGTTTTCTCTGCATCATAATTTCATTTGCTTAGTTAACCTCCTGCTGTGATCTGTTAACACATCCCACAATGAGCCTTAATTCCTTTTTCACGCTCGTCACCGGCGGAGCAATAAGCAGAAGTGTCAGGCTGAATAAATATTCCTGTGAGAGAAGAAGAAGAAGAAGAAGACGCGCTACCAGGAGATATTAAAATGAGAGCTGCTGCTGTCTTTATTCCTGTGACGAGGGTAAAACGATGAGGATTAGAGCGGGGAGATGTGGGCGAGAGGATAAGACTTGGTGGGGAGAAGGTGACTTCAGGTCTGTGGAGAGAATTTAGATTCTCCTGGGGTTATTGTTCCGTGTGCAAGGCGAGCCTACGGTGAGAAGAAAGCGGAAGAATTACAGAGAGTAAAGGTGAACAATGCTGAAAGACGAGAGGACACGAGACTGCAAACTAATGAGTCCTCAAGACGTGATGTCTGACCACGTAAACTCACTTCAGCCCACTCTGTCATGGACGCAGCGCCACAGTGTGGTCAGGGCTGTCTCTCTTCTCTTCATTTTTTTATTTTTACTCTATTGATTTATTCAATCTTTATTTAGACTGGAAAATCATTGAGGGTGAGCCCTCATTTAAAATGATGTAGAGCAATATCAAAATAAGTTGCATGATGAACAGGAAATATTTACAATATACCAAACATGCCTCAAAAATACTAAAGAAAAATCATGTAAAGACACAAATTTGAGCCTCTGATTGAAGCAGAAACAAGCTGGAGGAAGGGATGTCTCGTCAATGTGAACACAGAGCTGAGAACAACAAACCCAGTGGGAGTTTGACTTCTTTTCAAAAAAAGAAAACATCAAGGGGTCGACAATATGACCTCAGGTATCCAATTTTTCACTCAAAGCTCAGTTAACACTTTTAATAAAATTTTCCTTCCCACTTAAAAAAAAATCAGAAGAACAAAAGCACTCCAAACAAGTTTTTTTTTTATTCAGTTATTTTAATTTAACAAAGTAACCAGACGTTCCCTTCTGGGGTTAAAGTGTAAGCTATAAACTCGTCTTTAAAAGTGAAATGTGGCATTTTTTACATGAATGTTCCCACTCTGAATGTTTTTATCTGCCTTAGAAACAGACCTAAGAAATTATTGCTGACGTGTTTATAGCAGTGGGTTTTTCTAACTGCTTTAGCCTGGGGATGCATGATATCGGAATTTTTTGCAGATATCCGATATGCTGATATTTAAGGATTCATTTCAGCTGATACCAACATCCATACCAATATTTAAATATGTAATTCAGACCTAAAACTTTAGTCCCTTGAACACATTTTAATGTATAAGGATGAAAAAAGAAACTAAACACTTTAAAGTTTAAAGATTGAGAATTAACAAAGAAAAAGACTTAGGTCTGTTGGTCCAATCTTAACTCCTTAAAGCCTATCATGTCATAATGTTACAGGCATTTATGATACTTCTATCTAATCAATATGATCAATTAATTACTTAAAAACCTTTTGAATATAATTTGATAAATGATAAAAATGCCCTCAAGTGGATTAACAGTTGCCAAAAATGCCAAATATAACAAATATGATACAAAAAAATGTATACGCAAAATTTTATGGACCCTTTTATTTTTTTGGGGGGGGGTGTTTAGTAAAAGGCTAAATAAACATTTCAGTCCCAAAACGTGAATTTTCCGGCTATTATTTGTGTTTTCAGGCTTTAACATTACAAACTTATTAGTACAAATGACAAATATTTACAGTCAGTTTATAATGATATTCAAAATATAAGTTTTCAGTTATTTGCAGAATTTGTTATATCTGCCATTACTGTTCATTTTTAAGCCAATATCTGCCGATGTATAATACACTGATTATATTGTGCATCCCTTGTTCAGCCTGAGAAATTGAGCTAAAATCGCTCCCTTTCTAATCAGTCTATGCAATTCCAAGCACAAGTTCTGGTCAGTCTTCTGCATGACCCAGAAGTGCTGCTCAAGATATAGGCCAAAATGAGTCAATCCACACAGAGCAGATCGATGCAAACAGCCTGAAAAACATTCAAGGCAGCTAGTCAACTTGAAAATACACAGCGGACAGACTCCCAATAGTAAAACATCACTTCATCAACATAATGTCTCATCCTGTGGACTGAAGAACTGTGGCAGCACTGACCAAGAAAAGTTCACTTTTAAGGTGGAAAACTGTAGAATTTACATGAAACTACACATCCTTTGTAGAACACATCAAACTTTAAACCTCCCGATGTACTTATCCATGGGGGAGATTAAAAAAAAAAAAAGGAAAAAAAAGCATAGAATAATGTCAATACCTGCTGATGCCCTTCCTGCGCAAACTCTTAGTTCTCTGATTTTGTGATCTCGAGTCTCCAGGTGCTCAGGGCCTGCACTGGACTGGGAAAGAGATTTGGCCCTGGCATTTTTTATGCAAACTGACCCTTTACACCTGGTCAACATGGCACAACTCCAATGTTCCTTCATCTCCTTTATTGGTCTACAAAATCATTACTGCAAACTACAAAAAAAAAAAACTGAGAACGTAAATGCCATAGACAAATAAAGTGATGTGTGTTTACACTGGAAATGTTATTAGAGGTGGAACATGGAGAAGGAACATTACAAAAATATGCTAGAAAAGAAAAAGAATCATACTGGACCCAAAGAGTGTTGGCCCAAAGGAAAAAAGCCCCAAATGCCAGATTACTAATCCAGCCCTGCTCAGGACTGTGCTCCATAAGATCTTCCAGTGTTCCGTCAGTCGGAGCAAAGTGAAGCACAGAACGGAGCATGGGTGGAGTATGTGGAATTTGGGGGTTAGCTGGCAGTACTAACACACTTCCTCTAGTATACTATCCAGAAAAAAATGTTCTTTTTTTGGTGCAAAACTGTTCTTAAACCTTTGTGTTTGTGCTGAATGCAGCTCTCCTGTGGAGCCAGTCACATTCAGCTATTTTGCCCTCCATAGTCATGGGTGGTCTTGAGTTTTTTTCCTTAAAGCTTGAGGTTAAAGTAGATACAATTATTGAAGATAGAGTATGTTAAACATGCTAATATGTCGTGCATGCACACAGACTTAATGCCAGTCTTGCACAGTTCAGTGTCCCAGTGTTCATGTTTGTTAGTCATTACAAACTCAGCGTATATTCAACCGTTTTATATGATTGATGAAAAAGCAGCACAGGTGTTTTCTGTTTGAACATAACCAGTTAAGATTTTCACCACTAAAGCTTTATTAACTCGAGGTGACTCTGAAGCCTTTCCATTTATTTCCCTGTGTGAAATTCCCATTAAATCTAACCCGTCTGACTTAATTCATACCAAAGATTGGTCTCTATTTACT
Source organism: Cheilinus undulatus (assembly GCF_018320785.1). NCBI lineage: Eukaryota > Metazoa > Chordata > Actinopteri > Labriformes > Labridae > Cheilinus > Cheilinus undulatus. The sequence continues at coordinate 6,100,846 of NC_054878.1, forward strand.
CAGTGAGCTGCAGCTGCCAGAACATCCCCAGTCCTCCATGATTCTGAGCTTCATTTTCTCCCGCTAATCTGCTGAGTGCTGACGCTGTGTTTTTATCCGTCCTGCAGGAGTCACCCTCTTTGTGGCACTTTATGACTACGAGGCGCGGACAGAAGACGACCTCAGCTTCAGGAAAGGAGAAAGGTTCCAGATTATCAACAGCACGTAAGTCTCTGCAGCTGCTTATCGGACTGCCCACTCTCAAGAGGAATGCACGTTTCCCATTTTATCGCTGTGTTAAAGGAGCTGGTGCTGCTGGGAGGAGAGCAGGCGCAGTGTTGTATTTCAGCTGAGGTAAAGGAGGCAGCACGGACAGGAATGTTGACGTTTCAGAGTCTGGTGCAGGATTATGGCTTAAATTAGTCCACTGTACTTCATTTAGGGGAACACAGTGAACCACCAACACTTCACAGAAAGGCACATGTACATGGGCAGTTTTTTAGGTAATGAATGAGTCACTAAGTGGTTGTTAAAAATGGCATCATACAAAGGTTATGAAATGAGTAACAAACTCTAAAATTGGCATTGTTGCAAGGTCAGAGATTAGTAACTGTTGGTTTACCACATAAAAAGTGAACAAATAACTTACTGCTCGTTAAACAGGGAGCAAAATGGTCTCCCAGTTGATGAGGGAAAGAATAAGTAACTAACTGCTAGTTCAACCAGGAAAAAAAGAGTAACTTAATGTTGGTTTACCAGGTAAACAATGGGACACTGACTGCTATTTAACCAGATAACAAATGGGTAACTAACTTTTAGTTTAACCAGGTAATAAATTAGTAACACTGTTTAACAAGGAAACAAATGAATTACTAACTGCTAGTAAAGTAGGCTACAAACTTTTAGTTAACCAGGAGAAAACTGGGTAACTTTTGGCTTACTGACCAGGGAATGAACAAGTAACTACCTACAAGTTAATCGTCAATGATTGAGGAACTAATAAACTAAAAAAAAGCAAGTAAAAAATGGGACAATGAATTACCAACAGCCAGTTTTACAAGTTAAAAATGAGCAGATAACTGCTAGTTTAACAGGTAAGAAATAACTTACTAACTTCTTATTAATTAAAGAACAACATATAACTTTTTGCAGTTTTTATGAGATATAAATAAGAAACCAACTCCTAGTTAAGCAGGTTATAAATGACCAACTAACTTCTAGTTAACCAGGGAACTAATAAGTTATCTACTGCTAGTTTAACCAGGTATAAATAAGAAACCAACCCCTAGTTAAGCAGGTTATAAATAGCTTACAAACTTCTAGTTACCAGGAGAATGAACATAATTTACTGCTGGTTTAACTATGTATAGATAAGTAGCTAACTCCAAGTTAAACAGGTTATAAATGACCATTTAACTTCCAGTTAAGCAGAGAACGAACAAGTCACCTACTGCTAGTTAAGGCAAGGCAAGGCAAATTTATTTATATAGCACCTCTCTGACACAAGGCAATTCAAAGTGCTTTACAGGTGCACAAAAGCAAAGAACATTACAAACAGAGTCCTATGATCAGTAGATCACAGTACTGGTAGTTTACCAGAAAATGACTGAGTAACTAATAGCCCATTAACCAGGTAACCAATGAGACAATAACGTCTAGTTCATCAGGGAACAAAGACGTAACTAATTGATAGTTTAACCAAGTAATAAATGTGTGACTAATGTCTAGTTAACTATGAACTGACTGACTAATAGCCCATTAACCAGGTAAAAATAGGACAATAACTGCCAGTTAAGTAATAATTAACCAACTACTAGTCAACCAGGTAATAAATGAGTAACTAATTGCTATTAATCAAGGGAATGAATGACTCACTAACTGCTAGTTAAACAAGCCATCTACTAACTGCTAGATAAAAAAGGTTACAACTGACTTTCTTCTAACCAGGGAACATTATTGGAACATTGGAAATCAATAAGCTAGTTTAACAAAAGAATGAATGAGTAAATAACAGTTAACCAGGACACAAATACATTTCTAACTTCTAGTTAACCTGGGAATACTTGAGTAACAGCCTGCCTGTTGGCCAGGGAATGAGTAATTAAATGAGTGAACTAGTAACTAACGGTTAAGTAACCAGGTAAAAATGAAACGCTCACTTCTAGGTAAGCAATTAATTATAACTAGCAACCTATTGTTAGTTATAATTAAGTAATAAACAAATAACTAACTGCATTTTCACAAGGGGAACAATCAAGTCACTTATTGGTAGTTTACCAGGATACAAATTAGTACTTTACTGCCAGTTAAACTGGACAAAACAAGTAACTCTGTGCTAGTTTAACCAGGTAAACAATCAGTAACTAAAAGCTATATAATCAGGGAGCAAACAAGAAACAAACTCTGAATCATGAAACAAACATCTCACCAACTACTAGTTAACTTGGTCAAAATAATTAACTAACTGCTAATTAACCAGGTGAGTCACCAACTACTAGTTAACTTGGTCAGAATAATTAACTAACTGCTAATTAACCAGGTGAGTCACGAACTACTAGTTAACTTGGTCAGAATAATTAACTAACTGCTAATTAACCAGGTGAGTCACGAACTACTAGTTAACTTGGTCAAAATAATTAACTAACTGCTAATTAACCAGGTGAGTCACTAACTACTAGTTAACTTGGTCAAAATAATTAACTAACTGCTAATTAACCAGGTGAGTCATTAACTACTAATTAACTTGGTCAAAATAATTAACTAACTGCTAATTAACCAGGTGAGTCATTAACTACTAATTAACTTGGTCAAAATAATTAACTAACTGCTAATTAACCAGGTGAGTCACTAACTACTAGTTAACTTGGTCAGAATAATTAACTAACTGCTAATTAACCAGGTGAGTCACTAACTACTAGTTAACTTGGTCAAAATAATTAACTAACTGCTAATTAACCAGATGAGTCACTAACTACTGATTAACTTGGTCAGAATAATAAACTAACTGCTAATTAACCAGGTGAGTCACTAACTACTAGTTAACTTAGTCAAAATAATTAACTAACTGCTAATTAACCAGGTGAGTCACTAACTACTAGTTAACTTGGTCAGAATAATAAACTAACTGCTAATTAACCAGGTGAGTCACTAAATACTAGTTAACTTGGTCAAAATAATTAACTAACTGCTAATTAACCAGGTGAGTCACTAACTACTAGTTAACTTGGTCAGAATAATTAACTAACTGCTAATAAACCAGGTGAGTCACTAACTACTAGTTAACTTGGTCAGAATAATAAACTAACTGCTAATTAACCAGGTGAGTCACTAAATACTAGTTAACTTGGTCAAAATAATTAACTAACTGCTAATTAACCAGGTGAGTCACTAACTACTAGTTAACTTGGTCAGAATAATAAACTAACTGCTAATTAACCAGGTGAGTCACTAAATACTAGTTAACTTGGTCAAAATAATTAACTAACTGCTAATTAACCAGGTGAGTCACTAACTACTAGTTAACTTGGTCAGAATAATTAACTAACTGCTAATAAACCAGGTGAGTCACTAACTACTAGTTTACTTGGTCAAAATAATTAACTAACTGCTAATTAACCAGGTGAGTCACTAACTACTAGTTAACTTGGTCAAAATAATTAACTAACTGCTAATTAACCAGGTGAGTTTCTAACTACTAGTTAACTTGGTCAGAATAATGAACTAACTGCTAATTAACCAGTTGAGTTTCTGACTACTAGTTAACTTGGTCAGAATAATTAACTAACTGCTAATTAACCAGGTGAGTCACTAACTACTAGTTAACTATTAGTAAATGGTAAGTAACTATCTGCTAATTAACCAGGTGAGTAACAAACTACTAGTTAACTTGGTCAAAATAATTAACTAACTGCTAATTAACCAGGTGAGTTTCTAACTACTAGTTAACTTGGTCAAAATAATTAACTAACTGCTAACTAACCAGGTGAGTCACTAACTACTAGTTAACTTGGTTAGAATAATGAACTAACTGCTAATTAACCAGGTGAGTCACTAACTACTAGTTAACTTGGTCAAAATAATTAACTAACTGCTAATTAACCAGGTGAGTTTCTAACTACTAGTTAACTTGGTCAAAATAATAAACTAACTGCTAATTAACCAGGTGAGTTTCTAACTACTAGTTAACTTGGTCAAAATAATTAACTAACTGCTAATTAACCAGGTGAGTTTCTAACTACTAGTTAACTTGGTCAGAATAATGAACTAACTGCTAATTAACCAGGTGAGTTAACCAGTCTACTAGTTAACTTGGTCAAAATAATTAACTAACTGCTAATTAACCAGGTGAGTTTCTAACTACTAGTTAACTTGGTCAAAATAATTTACTAACTGCTAATTAACCAGGTGAGTTTCTAACTACTAGTTAACTTGGTCAAAATAATTAACTAACTGCTAATTAACCAGGTGAGTTTCTAACTACTAGTTAACTTGGTCAAAATAATTAACTAACTGCTAATTAACCAGGTGAGTTTCTAACTACTAGTTAACTTGGTCAGAATAATGAACTAACTGCTAATTAACCAGGTGAGTTAACCAGTCTACTAGTTAACTATTAGTAAATGGGAAGTAAGTGACTTCTTCTCATGTTTTCTAAAGTACCTGATTACTCCCTGATGATCATCATACCGGGTACATTTAGGATCTATCTAATCTGTTTTCATTAATTCCAATGGGGCAGTTCAGTTCACAGGTAGCTTTTGTCTAAACTGGTTAGCTAGCTGTTAGTTACTCATTTGTTGGCTGTAACTGTGCCAGTTTTTTGTACCTTATTGCCAAGTGCAAACTGTGTCACCAATAAACCAAAAATAACTTTGGCTAAAACTTTTATTGGTTCAGTATTAAAAACAGCAGAGAATGTGAAAGAGGTGTCGGTGGTGGCTGGAACATACAATTTCATACTATGAGCAGTAAACGTGGTTTATTTAGGATTTACACAGGGTGGAGCAGAGTCTCCAGCACGCCGTGATGAGAGCGGCGCTCCTTCAAGACTTCCTCCCAGCTTGGACAGGAAGTGCCCTGTTACACCCACAGAGATGTTTGCTGCCCTTTCTTCCAGTCAGAGAGCAGCAGACTAGCGGTGTGCGTGTGCGTTTGTGTGTGCAGAGGGAGCAGCTCGGTCCTGTCTTTAACCATCGTGGCCTCGGCCTGCGGATGGTTTTCATTTTCTCTCTGTCGGCCAGCTTCCTCTCTGTTTGGGTTCCTGCAGTGGTGCAGTGACATTTGAGGAGGCGGGGAGACCGCTGAGTCTGTTCCCTCGAAGGTTTCACTGTAATGAGGCTGCAGAGGTAGTTCACTGTAACTGTGAGCCTGCTGAGGTTCAATATGGTGACATCTATATGGAGCTGTCAGGAAACAACTCCTAACTGAACTGCTCCGGCAGGGGGCGTTGTTATAGAGCTTGCACCTGATCAAAGGTGTGCACAAAAATTCTAAATATCTAAATATGCCTATTAAAATCTACAGTCACCTCATAAGTCAATATTTTCATCTTATTTCAAGAAGGAAAACACAAAACATGGAAAAGTCACACACTCCAAACAGGAAAAAAATGTCCAGGTGTAAACAAAAAAGACCCGTGAGAACTGACGAGTCAGCACACAAAAACGTCTTTTTAGAGTCTTTAATCCTCGAAAGTGGCGTCAAGACCACAACGACTGCATTTCAGCGTTCAGACAGAATTTTGGGCCCTTAAATCAGGGGTGTGATTTTTGGCTTGTTGCAACCTATTTCATAAATAAATCTCAAGTGTTTGTTGTCAGTCCAGTTATTTTACTGCGCCCAATCCCAATCTCAAGTCAACAATAACAATTCCAGATCAGGCTGCCTCTGACATAATACCTGTCTAGTGACAGCACGCTGAGTAGGAAGCATCTCCAACTAGGTGTTGTGTACTTTCAGAGCTCACAAACTTTGCAGCAAAAATAAACCCGACTGTTCCTGAAGCCTAGGGGAATAATCATCCCTGATCCTTAGTGCAGTGGTTCTCAACCTTGGAGTCAGGACCCCCTTAGGGGTAACAAGACACTGAGAGGGAGTCTCCAGATTCCCTACAGATTCCCTAAAAAACTAAGAATATTTTTCAAATTCCACTGTTGCCACTTCACACCCATTTTGTCAAATTTTAACCAGTTTTCATCATTTTTTCCTTTAAATTTTTAACAAATTTTTGCAATTTAATACTTTAATTGCCATTTTAAGCCCTTTCATCACTTTTTTCTGCCTGTTTTTGCCACTTCTAAACCAATTCTTGCACTATTAGCCCCATTTTACCACTTTTTATGCCCAGTTTTTCCCATTTTAACCACATTTCAATATCTGATATGCCCATTTTGCCAGTTTTACATATTTCTGCCAATATCGGCTTATTTTTTCATTCTCAGTTAGCACTATTTTGCCAGTTTATATAGATTTTTCTTCCAATTTCAACAGATTTCCACCAGGGCTGGGAAATTAATCGCAAATTAGACTAAATCGCAATATGGCCTGCTGCTATTTTCAAATTGCAGAAGGTGCAATATTTCTTAAATCTGAAATTTGTGTCAAAATACCACAAGACTTGTTTTGCAGCAAAGATGTTATGCATTGCATATCATGCAATCCTTCTAGCGGCATATTTTTAGAACAGTGTGCGAAAAAAAATAATTTTTTATGTTTTTCTTGTTAAATATGAAAATCATGTTTTCTTCATTTTGTATGTTTTTCTTGTTAAATGAGAATTATACAAAAATTAACATTCCCTGTAACACAACAGTTCATATCCAATTTGCAAAATGAGTTAAAATCATCACCATTAGATATTTTTTCACAATTGTCCAGCCCTACTTTAATCTTATATTGCGCTGGTTATAGTATAAAAATGAATTTTGCTTGTTTTTGTTGGAAAATACATGAGATGAAGAACTTAAGAAATAATCGCATATTAAATCACAATCGCAATATTGGTTAAATAAATCGCAATTATTTTCTCAAATTGTTCAGCCCTAATTTCCACCCATTTTTGCCAATTTAAAGCATTTTCAGCCACGTTTGAATTGCTTTTTACCACTATTTATGCCCATTTTTGCCACCATAACCCATTTGTGCTACCTTTAAGATTCAATTTCACCACCATTTCCACCATTTTTTGCCATTATTAACCGATTTTTTCAATTTTTAACCCATTTTAATCATTTTTTTTAACAAAACAGATTTACATTTTAAGAAAGCTATATATTACACAAATGATTTTAAAGAGATTTGTTTCATTGATTAGATTGCTTATTTTTCCAGATTAAATATAAAATACCCATATCACAGCTTAACTTTACAATGGACAATGATTTTGCTGACCTCCATGGGCCCTCAGTTCGTCTGGGCCCCCGAAAGCTCCCCCCTTTATTCCCCCTTATGGACGGCCTTGTCTGCACATGACTATTCTTGAATGTTCGTGGCTGTGTTCAACCACCTCCAGGTACAGTGGGGGTCCAAAGTCTCTGCCTTAGAGTAATATTATAGAGAGTAGATATTGCTAAATATTCTGAAATATGTTAAAATAAATGTCAAATTATCAGTCATCAAGAAAATGCATTTAAACACAATGAATAAGCCATGTGGGAATGATTATTAGTCATCCAAAGAAGACCAGTTTTATAAATAATGGTAACAACACAGTTGCTCTTTAAATGTTTCTTGCACAACATATAGCAATAGTTTTTTCAGATGATGCCACGCAGCAGCGGAGACCCCCCCGATGTGATTTCTACATAGAGAAACTACCAAAAGGTCAAGTTTTGAGCAGTCTTGGGTCTTCATTATGGGCTAAATTGTTGTCAGACCATCCCACAGAAATGGCCACGACCCTGAACAGCCAAGTATGGGCTCTCTCCAGATGTAATTTATTAATATTAATGCATGTGTGGTGGATCACTAGCATTGGTACTAGCCTCCTTTGTTGCCTCCTTATGGAGCTGAAAAGTATCTGTTGGGTTCAAATAGAAGTTGCCACAGATTCTTCTCCTTTCTTTTCTGGTGTCCTGACTTTTGTGGAGATCTTGGCTCACCTATGAGTCACTTTACTAGCCAAACAGTTTTGCCAGGATCCCTCATGCCATGCAAAAGCAACAGACAAACCCATCAGTTTATCAACGTTGTGCTCTGGAGGGTAAAATCACTGTTTTTGTCAGTGAGTGTGGTGCCTTTGTTTGCCTGCTGATTCTGTTTTATTATTAAAAAGATCTTGTCATCAATTAAAAGCATTGTTTCTGCAGGGATCCTTTCTGTGATGTTTTCAGACACTTAAAATAACAATGTGCATCTGTCAGCAGCTAAAACAAGCACGCTAACTTGATGTTCTTTGACAGAAACTACAGCCTGTTTAGTGGCTGCTGGATGGAGAAATCTCCTGGAGCATCTCCAACATCCTGATATATATGAAAACAAACTTAGGCTTAAAAATGCCAACATTTCTCCTGATGCATGCAGTTTTAATCTCAGTCAAAATCATGCAAATTACTGCAGCAGTTGTGTTTGTGACTTTATTGAGATTTCCCTCCTAAGAGGAGCCTCACAGACGTACAGTACCTCAGATATGAAATGTTAATGCCTCTTCCATATGGGCCGTCCCATGATGAATTATGGAAACTCTTTACAGTGCATGTCTGCCTTATCACCTCTGCCTTTGGCCTAGCAAGGTCAGTCTCCCTCCTCACCACACCCAGTTAGCATCCTGTCCCCGCTACATTCCTCCACACACCTCGGCCCCAGCTGGGCCTCAGCCAGAGCAGGAAGACCCCGTCATTAGAGCCCTCACTCCCTCTTCTCCCTCCTCCTCTGCATCTTCAGCCCTCTCTGCTCTCCTCCGTGCCCCTCTCATCCCCTCTCCGTCCATCCGCCCACGCCTCACTGCTCCGGTCTCAGCCTCTTCCACACTGACCCCTGCTGGACACACAGAGCCTTAAATCTTTTCCTGGCTGTCAGAGCTGGCAGGAAGTGACTGACAGATGCCCACACAGAGGAGGCGGGGGGCTCACGTGTAGCAGGACCACCAGAGATCCCAGCAGCGCCACCTCCACCCAGCCTGAGCCTCAGTTTGTTTTGTAATAGCATCCTTCAGGAAGCAGGCGTCCATAACTGAATGTTTATAAGGCTCAGGCTTTGTATAACCCACCGGGAGAGTTAGTGTGGAGCTTCATCAGACATAATCAGGAAACAGCTCCTGCTTTCACTGAACAAGTCCACGCTGTTAGTAAATTAAACTGTTCTGACTAGACTGTGGACTATAAATACACTCAGAGGGGCTGTGAATGGGATTTATGGTGTTATTTTACAGTCATGTTAATTCAGGGATGGAATCTGTGTTGAATTTAGAAATTGAATGAGGTAACATATCAGTGCATCAGGATTTACCTAAAGTTGGAAAGGAAAAATTATGTTTAGGACTGGTTAAAATGAATAAATAAAAAAATAAAACAGCATTAAGGTGGAGTTTTTTGCAAACTCCAGTCAGGCTTTCTTGTGGAGAGTCTGCCATAAAACTCTGATCAGTGGAGGGCTGCAATGATTGAACTTTGTCCCATCTCCACACAGGATCTCTGGAGCTCAGTCAGAGTGACCATCAGGTTCTTGGTCACCTCTCTTACTGAGGTTCTTCTCCTTCTTCTTCTTCTCCTTTGTTCAGTTTGGCTGGGTGACCAGGTCTCGTAAGAGTCCTGGTTGTGCAAAACTTCTTTTCACTTGAGAATTGTGGAGGGCACTTCGCTCTTGGGAACCTTCAGAGCAACAGAGTGATTTTTGCCTTCCCCAGATCTGTTCCTGTCAACAATCCTGTCTCTGAGCTCTGCAGTTCCTCTGACCTCATGGCTTGGTTTTGGCTTGATCTGCATCCTCAGCTGTGAGGTGTGAGCCTTTCCAAATCATGTCTGATCAATTTAATTTACCACAGCAGGACTCCAGTCAAAGACTAGAAACATCTCAGCAACGATCAGGGGAATGAGAGGAGCCTTAGATACATGTACAGTGTTTTTCAAACATTTCTAAAACCTTGTTTTCATGCGTCATACATCATACATTATATTTCATTAACATACATTATCTGCACTTGAATATACTTAAAAGCATACTTCAGCTCATCACATGGGAAACATGTCTGTATACTTTTAGAGGCTATGTTAAATTGTAAGTATATTATCAACTTAAATACATATTTGTGTATTTACCAAAAGTATATTTTTTCACTCTTACTTAAAATGCCATTTATTTTTTATTAAATTTAAGTACATCCTTAAATAATCAACTAAAAATGTCCTCATAAGGTGTTTGTATTTCAGAAGAATGTTTAATCAATCTTATTGTGTACCTGAAATACATACGATTAATAAAAAGTACAGTGATTTGTACATTCAGTTTAATTCTGTCTAATAAAAGAAGCCTTTCCTTTTCAAGATTCACAAATAAAGTTGTTGACCCCTCATTTAGACTTTAGTGCTCCAGTGTTTATTAGTTAAATCTACATTTAATTATCTAAAAAATATCATTAAATAAAACTATATAATAAGTTTATTTAATATGTTTTATTTTAATTTTGCTTAAAATGACCACAAATACATTTGTTTGGCACAGATTGTTGCAGATTGTTGTGTTTCCATGGAAACACTTGGTGTTGGGTAAAATGCCTTATTTGCACAGTATTAGTATTACCTAAAGCAGTGGTTCTCAACGTTGGGTTCAGGACCCCCACGGGGGTCACTGAGAGGGGGTTGCAAGATACCCCTAAAATAACTAAGAATATTTTTTAGATTACACTTTTGCCACTTTACACCAATTTTGCTAAGTTTTAACCCGTTTTTATCACTTTTTCCTACAAATTTTAACACATTTTTCCCATTTCAAACACTTCCTAACTCTTTTTTCTGCCTATTTTTGCCACTTCTAAAACAAGTCCTCACACGTTGCATCCATTGTTACCTCTGTTGACTCATGATTGCCTCTACTAACCACTTTTTACCAAATTTTACGCCCATTTCAGCCACATTACATTACTTGATATGCTTATTTTTACCAGTTTAACCCATTTCTGCCAATATAAGATAACCTTTTTTCCAGTTTATATCAATGTTTCATCCTATTTCACCACATTTTCCACCCTTTGTGGCCAATTTAAAGTCAATTCAGCCACTTTTTAATTCCCCTTACCACTATCTATGCCCGTTTTTGCCACATTTTGCTTATTTTTTGCCAATTTTATCACATTTTTGCCACTCCTAACCAATTTCTGCTACTTTTAAAATCCAATTTCACCACCTTTTCCAGCATTTTTTGCCATCATCAACCTTTTCTAGCCATTTTTAAACCCATTTTTTCTAACAACAGGGATTTAAACCCACTTTTAAGAAGGCTATCTACCACACAAATGAATAAAAAATATAATTGTTTCTTTGGTAAGAGTAGTTATTTTTCAGGTTAAAGCTCTCCCCTTTACTCCCCCTTATAGGTGGTCTTGTTTGGACATGACTGTTCTAGATTGTGCATGGCTGTGTTCAACCACCTTCAGGTACAGTGGGGGTCTTCGGTCTCTGGCACCTTTATTTTGGGGTCCTGGGCTGAAAAGGTTGAAAACCACTGACCTAAAGAGCCTTTGATTGTAAAAACTGCACAGGACAAATGTGTGTTCAATCCCATGCAAACAGACCACGTCTGCAGTTTGTGAAACTAAATTCCCAGGGAACATTACCTACCATACTTCAGCATTCAGACGTCTACAGGTAATACTAATCCTGTGCGAATAGTGCTTTAGAGCAGTGGTTCTTAAACAGTGTCGCCTTGGGCCAAGGCTTGGTGTGACACAGGACTTAGTGCAGCCACACTTAATTAGTACAGCTATACAATAACTTCATATCTTCGTCTTATCATCCACAGAGTTGGTCAGCTGTATGCGGTTTAGTTTCGTGTTCATGGAAGGCGTTTCTGAGTTTGGTTAGAGTATTTAAACAACTGTAATGACTGGGCTCCACAGAGAGGGAGGATCTGAATTCATATTGTGTTGGGGAGCCTCTTTGTTTACTCTACTTGTTGTTTTCTGTCTTTTTGTGGCAGTTGGTTTGGGAGGTATGGGGGGGGGGCATGGAGACAAAAGAGGCACCGGGGGCCGGACCGGGACCCACCCCGCCCCGTCTGTTTATGTCTCTCCGACTCGTCATGCCCACACGTTACACCACACAAACACATCCTCTCTCTCTCCTGCTTACTTTCTCCCTCTGAGGGCAGATTGTTGAGGACCCCCCCCCTTCTCCTGAGGGATCTCCATGAACAAAGGGAAGCAGGCCTGTTTCTGCCTGCGATGTCATCCCCAGGCAATTCCCACATCACAGCTTTATTCAGCACAAACGAAGGACTACCAACGCCCCTCCTCTGCTCCTTCCTCCTCTTCACACACTAACACAGGATTCACACACACACACACACACACTTTCCCTGTCAGCATACAGTGATAGAAACAAGCACGGGGTGGTACAGTGTGTCAGAGAGAGGCTGTCAGAGCTCTGTGATGAGGGAAGGAAATGTTTGTGTGATTGTGTATTCATGTGAATGCATTGGTAATGATGGTAAACCACTGCTTACTGTCCCTTAAGGCAGTCAGTTATTGATTTGTGTAAAGAAGAGAGCGGAGGAATGAAGACGGAGAGGGAAGTGGTGGAGACGTACGGATAAAGAGACTGGAGACTGGAGGGGGATCAAACAAACGGATGTTAGTAAAATGTCTGCTGGTTAAAAAAGAAAACAGCTACAGAACTGATCCTGAAACTGTTTTTCTATCTCACAGTGAAGGAGTCATGATAGGAGAACGAGACAGTAGGTACTGGCAGGGTTTGGATGAAGTCACTGTAATCCTCTAAACCAGTGTGTTTTTGTTTTTTTTTTCTTTTTTGTTTTTTGCCCAAGGCGCACCTAAGGTTAGCCAAAATCTAGAGGCACGCCATATTTATATCAGTGCAAATAGACTCTTTAAATATTGGTACAGTCAAGGCCGCCCATAAGGGGGGACAAAGGGGAGGGCTTCTGGGGCCCAGCCAACTGGGAGATCATGGGGGTCAGCAAAACCATGTTCAATGGTCCATTGTATAGTTCAGTTGTGATAACCAATAGATTTAACCTGAATAATATACATTCTTATCAAAGCAACAAGAAATAGTTTCACTTATTTATTTATGCTTAGGGTACAATGTGGCCTTCTTAAAAATGTAATCCCCTTAAAACAGAATAACCTTTTTATTAGTAATGTTATCAATGTTGATAGGACTAAATGATTAGGACAGCAATGTCGACTTCATGGGCAAAAAGTGGCAAAAAGTGGTAAAAAAATGATTTTTCAAATGTGGAAATTTGGACAAAAAGTGGCCAAAAAATGGGCTAAAGTGATTTTTTTTTAAACAGTAGCAAAAGTAGACATAAGGGTGGCTAAAGGTTGGCAAAATGGGTTATAAGTGATAAAAAAAAAACATGGCAAAATTGGGCAAAAAAATTGGCTAGACAAAATCAAAAATGGGCGAAAATTGGCAAGAAGTGGCGAAACAATTGGTGAGAAGTGTCAAAAACGTGTTGAAAGTGTCAAAAAGGTGGCAAAAAAGGGTTACAAGTGATGAAAAAATGTGGCAAAAATTATTTTTTTAAACGTTGAAATCTAGATGAAAAGTTGCAAAAATGGGTAAAAGTGTTTTTTTTTAACAGTCACAAAAGTAGACATGAGGGTGGCTAAAAGTTGGCAAAATTAAGCAAAAAGTGGCATTAAAATCAGAAATGGGCAAAAATTGGCAAAAATTGGTCAAACAATCAGTTAAAAATGTCAAAAAACATTGAAAGTGGCAAAAAGGTGGCAAAAAGGTTAAAAGTGATGAAAAAACATGGCAAAATTGAGTAAAGAGTGGCCAAACAAAGTCAAAATGGGCAAAAATTGGCAAAAAGTGGCTAAACAATGTGTTGAAAGTGTCAAAAATGTGTTAAAAGTGTCAGTAAGGGGGAAAGACAGTGTTACAAGTTCGGGGAAAAAAAGTGGCTAAACAAAGTCAAAAATGGGTGAAAATTGGCAAGAAGTGGCCAAACATGAAAAAAGTGTCAAAAACTTGTTGAAAAGGGTTACAAGTGGCAAAAAGTGGCAAAAAATGGCCAAACATGACAAAAGTGGGGGGAAAAAGTGGAAAACAGGTGGCAATTATGGTTTTAATGTTGCCAAAAGGTTAAAAAAAAAAAAAAAAGTGGGTCAAAAGTAGCAAAAAGAGATGGCAAAAATACCAAAAAGCAGTAAAATAGTTTAAAGGTGTCACAAGAAGTGGTAAATAGGTAGAAAAAGTGGTTAACTTGGTTAAAAGTAGCATGAATAAATAATTTCAACACCTGAACCCAATAATAACCCACCTTTCAGCTCTAAATAAGGTAACTGTTAGCCAGGATGCTAGCACCACTGTTACTGAGCCAACACACACACACTGATATCAATAAATCACAGCTGAGGAGGACCATTCCCTGGGTTTTTTCAGGGTCCCAGCCCGATCTTTAGACAGGCCTGGTTACTGTACTGGCACACTAGCGTGCCTTGCTACACCATCTGAGAACCGCTGGTATGTCCCATGCCATGGATCTGTGACACAGGTCGTCAGGTTAAAGGGGTCAGTCCATAACCGATCAATTTGCCTCCTCTACAGTAGATTTTTACCAGAATATTGAGTTTAACAAAAAGCTATCCAAGACAAAAAGTCTTTCCAAACAACAATGTCCATTTTTGAAAACTAATCTTTTGAAGTGTAGAGAAAGAGAAAGGATGAGGTGTGGTGTTCTTAAAGACAGAGTCTGTCGTGTAGACAGGAGCTGTGATGGTGAGCGTTGTGTGAACGGACATATGAAAGAGCTGAACAGTCTGTAGAGATGTGGTAGTTAGTGAAGAGGAGCGGCTCAGAGAACATCAGAGAAAGTCACTAATGGCTGTGTGGGCGTGGAGGCTGAGAGGCCTTTAAGGAGCCTCTCCTCCTCTCTCCTCCTCTAACCTCTTTTTACTTCTCAGACATTTAGCACACACTTTTTCAAAGCTCATAAACTTTAGCCACCAGAGCCAAACATCAGCTATAACTGCTGTGAAACTACTTATAATTAGAGTTCTACTTTTCAACGTCATGTAAATATTGTTTCTTATTCTAAATAGCATAATCTATGTTACAGCTCAGTGATGCTCTAAGTCAGGATTGTGTTTGCCCGGCTGTTGATTCAGACTGAGGGAGATCAGCTTGAACTGTAACACCAGTCTTAATTTCATTATTTTAACAGGTTGAAACATGAACTTTTTGAAACAGACTTCATCAGTCCCAGCTGGTCTGACAGACATGTTTGTGTCTGAGCAGTGATAGGAGGACATGCACAGCACAGACAGACACCGGGGGCACTTGGCAGCCAGCTAAAGCTAGCTAACGTCCATCTATGAGATTATTTATGGGACTTTTAAAAGGACAGCTGGGAGGAGAGCGTTTTGAACCTGCAGCCATAGAGGGATGTAGCCTTGGTGTATCAGGTACTTGCTCTAATGTCTGAGCTAAAGCAGCACTGCCCATGATTCATATTCTTGACTTTGTCAAAACATGCAAGATAAAATACTAAGATTTTTATTGAAATTACTTAAAACACAAAAAAACAGGCCTAGCCTTTATAGAAAAGCACATCGCTCAGTTTAGGGGATTAGGAGGATTTCATACAGGTGCTTAAAATCCTTGAAAATTCTTGGAAAAAAGTTTTTTTGTTTTTTTTTTCAAGTATTACAAAACACATTTTCGTAAGTATTGGGGCACTTAAAACCAAGTTCTGCCATTTTTTTCTAAACCTCTTTTAACATTTTTTTTTTTTTGCCACTTGAAAAGTGTGTCAAGCTGTTATCATCAGGTCTGATGTTGAAATTGTTTAATCCTGCCAACTTTTCACCATGTTTTCCACCCATTTGTTCCACCTTAAACCAATTTTTACTTCTTTTAACCAATATTTTTGCTACTTTTTTGCCACATTTAACTTTTCTAACCACCTGTTTGCCACTTGTTAGCCATTTTTGCCATTTTTTGCCACTTTTAGCCCTCCTAGCCACCTTTTTTTGACCCTTTACACCTCTTTTTCACTATTAACCTATTTTCGCATTTTGTAACTTTTAACTCATTTTTGCCACTTGAAAAGTGAGTCCAGCTATTATCTGGTCTGATGTTGAAATTGTTAAATAGCGCTACTTTCTAACAGCTTTTTATCACTTTTCCACCCATTTCTTCCACTATTTACCCTTTCACCACTTTTTTTTTTTGCCTTCTTCAACATATTATTCCACGTTTGAAGTTGATATTGAAATTGTTCAATCCCTTCTCTTTTTTAACAGCTTTTCACCAATTTTCTCCACCCATTTCTGCTACCTTTAACTCATTTTTGCTTCTTTAAACCCAGTTTTTGCCACTTTTTGCCACATTTAACTTTTTTTCACCTCCTTTTGGTCACTTGTTAGCCATTTTGCCACCTTTTTTCAACCCTTTAACAATTATTTGCTACTAGTAAACACATCTTTTGGTACTTTAAACCAAGTTATGCCACTTTTTTGACCACTTTAAACTCATTTTTGTCAGTTGAAGTGTGCCAAGCTGTTATCCTTACATTTTTAACATTTTTTAACTTTACATTTTAACAGCTTATTATCATTTTTTCCATCCATTTTGTGCACTTTTAACTTTTGCTCCATGTTTCCCACTTCTAACCAATTTTGCAACTGACTGCCACTGTAACCCATTTTTCGTCACTTTTTTGCCCATTTCTAACTTTTTTTAATACATTTTAAAAATCTTTTTGACACTTCTACCCTATTTTCATAACTTTTTTGACTTTATTTTTTAACCACTTTTGACCTGTGTTTGCTACTTGAAAAGTGTGTCACGCTATTATTGGGTCTGATGTTGAAATGATTTATTCCTGCCATTTTTTAACAACTTTTCACCATCTTTCCCTACCCATTTAAGCCTAACCTTGAAAAGCCAATACATTCACCTGTTCATCAAAATTCATCCAATCACCTTCCGAGTTTTCCATTCCTTTCCCAAACGCTGTGTTTGAGAGGTTTACCAGATGGCGTGTCAGGTTAATTTAAGCAGCGTTAAACTCTTTTTTTTTTCACTTTAACATTTTTTTGCCACTTTATTGCCACCATCAACCCTTTTCAACAATATTTTGCCATTTTTTGCTTTTTTGCCATTTTCACTGCTATATAAAAACCCTTTTAGCTCACACGGCACTTTTAGTATTTTCCCCACTTTTGCGTCATTTTGCAATTATTTAATTTTGCCCTCTAAAGGTGTCTCACTCTCTCTGACTTTGTTTGGAAAAGTGCATGGATTTTAAAAAAGGTGTCTGAAAGTACTTGAACTGAAAGCCTTTTATAATCAAAAACATGCGGTCTGTTCTGCTTTAACAGTTCACTTTTTAGACTGAGAACCAATCAGGACTTTCACTTGAAATAAAGATAAAAGAATGTTAAGAAAAAACAGTTTTTCTATGATTTTTTTCTGATGCTGATGAAGTCTTAGAGCTGATAAATGTTTGCAGCAGTCTATTCGCTGCCTCTGCCAATAATAAAAGGCCTTACAGGACATTTTTGTGTGCTGATTGTTAAAAGTAGAGTCTTTGCCACTAAAGCTATGAAGACTCTAACCCTGCTTCTTTGCTGTGTCATTATCTCTTTGTCTCTCTTCAGTTCTTACATGAAAACAAGAATAAAAAAGCAAAGTTTCTGACTGTTATTGGAGTAAATATCATGATATTGTTGTGTAAGGAGAGTTGGATTTTCCGGTCCGCTCTGTCTTTGATATTCTCCGCTTGGACAGTAGAAAGCAGTGAGTCAGACTGAAGCTGTACTTTGATGTGTTCAGAGCTCACAGAGCCTGTCAGCTCATAGGAAATAGAGTTCATTAATGAGCCTCCTCTCTCTCTCTCTCTCTCTCCTCACAGTGAAGGGGACTGGTGGGACGCTCGCTCACTCACCACCGGTGGCAGCGGATACATTCCCAGTAATTACGTGGCTCCGGTGGACTCCATCCAGGCTGAGGAGTAAGTCAGCTGTGTTTTCTGCGTCAGTAAACTGTTTCATTCAGCTTCATCCTACCTCATTTATACCATGCATTAACAGAGAGTTATGTCCATCTTTGAGAATCTGTTACCCTGCATCCTGAAAACACTTTGATATGCGATTGCTCCGACTGCATACAGAGGTGGTCTGAGATCTCATCTGGATTAGACTGGTTGCATGAATGCAACACATACTGGCACTCATCAAAGACCACCCTGAATACAGACCTGACCGGTGGTGGTCCACTAGTAAACAGAAGCATGGTTTTATTTACGTCTTTCCAGCTTCACTCAAAGTGATGAGACTTGAGCTCTGAGATCCAGAATATTTGACTCAGCTCAGAAAGAAGAGCCGGATTTTGTCTGAAACCATAAACACTCACTCCCTTCTCTCTAGTCCCTGATCTGTCTAAATGAGACTATGTGGGGAACTTAAAGGCACAGTACAAACATTTTGTGCACTACTCCAGCTGTTAACAATGGCATTATTGCTGTTGCACAGTTAACAACAGCAGCACATTGAAATCCATGACAATGGCTAAGGATCGAAATTATTGGTAGAATGTCACTAAAAACTGATGCTAAACTCTGGGGGGGGTTTTTCACAAAGAAATAACAGATAATTTAAAAGTCTGAGGAGTTTTAAGCAAACAGATTTAACACATTTTTGTGCTTCATCTTTTCTTTGTGCATATAGACGCTGGTCTTAAGTCTGTAACCATCATAAGGAAATAAACATTACCCCATCATAAATTTTATGACAGATGATATATTATGTTACCATTTTGTATCCATCCCAAACCAGCGCGTTTCGGGAGTCATAGTCCCAAAGCAGATATGCCTGAACCAGGGCCACCCCTAGCCAAAGTGAGGCCCTGAGCAGGCTCTAGTCTGAGGGTTAGGGTTCAAGGGTTAAAGGGATACTTCAACATTTTGGCAAATTTGCCCATTGCCATAATTCCTATAGTCTTAGTAATAGGTTCATCACCTTTAGTTGTTG
The DNA here is from genome assembly GCF_018320785.1 of Cheilinus undulatus. NCBI lineage: Eukaryota > Metazoa > Chordata > Actinopteri > Labriformes > Labridae > Cheilinus > Cheilinus undulatus. The sequence goes on from NC_054878.1 coordinate 6,119,984, forward strand.
GTGCAAGCTGTTTTTAGATCGGCGCTGCTGAGTTCAAAGCTGCTGTACCAAATCAATGGAGTCTTATGGTATTCCGGCTTTCCCTCATCAAACTCATCAAATACACAATCCAACAACTCCAAAACGCTCTTGTGGACAAGTTGTGACCTGCACATTCACCACGCTATGAAATAATAACCTATAATTATGTAACATTACGCCACATGAAGCAAATACTCTGAACTATTTTCCGAGTAAACCACTGGGTGAAGTGACACAGTGCGTGCCTGTGGCAGTGCCGTAGTTACTTGGTAGTTCCGGCTTTGTACTTAGCTTAAAAACATCTCCGTCTCGTAATGTTCCATGATTATTTCATAGTGTGGTGAATATGCAGGACACAACTTGTCCACAAGAGCGTTTTGGAGTTGTTGGATTGCGTATTTGATGAGGTTGATGAGGGAAAGCCGGAATACCATAAGACTCCATTGAGATGGTACAGCAGCTCCGAACTCGGCAGTGTCGATCTAAAAATAGCTTGCACCGACAACTACAGGTAATGAACCTATTACTAAGACTATAGGGATTATGGCAATGGGCAAATTTGCCAAAATGTTGGAGTATCCCTTTAAGGGGCTGAGATGGTCTGCATATAGGGAGGGGCAAACCTGGTCTAAGCTATTACAAAAGTGAACAAATGTGGCAAGTGCCCTTGTTAAAGGTGACAGTGTTGTTCATTAATGTTGACTAACTACTGTTAAACAAGTAGAGCTCACACAGCACAGATCCGTGCCACAGGCACACCCTTGGTAAATTGCCATGGGAATAATACACACCTTCTTATATGGACATCATGGGGGTGTGTGTTTATAGGTCACATCTTCAGGCTTTACAGAATGCATGTTTTAATCTTCTTATGTGTTGCTGAGTCAAAGCTGATTAATTTTATATTATTTGTCATATGCGACAAGAACCGTTCTCATGACGCCTTTATAACAAAATGTTTTCTAGCGAGCCTGAACCTTGGCTGGCTTTCCAGGGTCTTTAAAGATTAAATCCACACCTGTAACTCCAATATTAGATGTCTTTTCATCCATTTATAACCCATTTTTCAACGTTTCTGCAGTTAGTTAGTTAGTTAGTTTGCAGCTATATTGTCTATTTGTGTCCCAGGATGCATTGCCACTGGGCTGTGACAACCAATGACAAGTTGCTCTGTCGTCACGTCATGCTTTGCAGAAAGCACATGTGCACAGACTTAGAAGCCAAAGAAGAGAGCCTGAATGACTTATAACAGAGAGAAAGAGACACAGAGAGGCTGTGACGTGTCCCTCAGAATCACTGCAGTTTAAATAATGACTCAAATTCACAAAAGTGCAAGGACTCTTTGTAAAAAAGTTCATATTTTCAAGACTTTTGTCACAGAATTATTCATTTTAATTCTTTAGTCCCAAAAAGAAAAGAAAAAGTTTGTGCAAAAACTCTCTTAGTCATCAGTGTTTTCTGTGTTAAATACAAGAAAAGTTTTAATTTCAGATTAGTTTTTTCTTCTGTCTTTGGAGTCCATTAACTTTTTTCTTTAAAACTTCAAATGGCATTACTGCAGCATACACATTTTTAAGCCCAGGTTGTCCCAAAGAAAAGGATGTTTAGAGCTTGACTGTGCATCACAGGGTCGATGTTTTACAAGTGATGCATGGGCATTTATTCATTTATTTTTTTTTATTTTTTTTAACATAGGAGACAGGAAAGTGAGTTCAGACATCAAGCCATCACTGAAGATGTATTGTACATGCAAAGTATGGAGGCATGTGTTTAAGTGCAATCTCTTGGTATCTAAATGCCCCAAATGCAACTGATATTTGCACATGTGCAAACTCTGGACCCTCAGTTTTTAACTTTCTCTCACTGTTAGAATAATTCATCTGTGACCCTTTCAAGAAAAGGATGTATCTAAAGCACCAGTCAGATGTTTGGTGAGATCTGTAAAGAACATCTTTTACTATAAAAATGAACACAAACCAAACAATCGCTGATACGACAGGTGAGGGAAGAATAAGAGGATTCAGCTTTTACCTCAGACATAAACTACCTCCATCACCCATCCAGGAACCGTCCCCCGCCCTGCCAGTCATTGAGGATAAAGATTTATAAAGTTCACTCTGAGGTAGAGTCTCACCGTGAGCCGTGGAGCATGCTGGGATTGAAAACAGACAGGAGGTGTGGGTGCAGCTCAAATTATCTTCACAGATCTACCTGTGTGAAACACACACTCTGGTGTCACATTTGCATGTCTTTTCTTCTCTCTGGGCAGAAGAAGTTGTTTTAGAGAAAAAAGGAGTGCAGAGCTCTGGTAGTAAAGGTGCTGAAAGTTTTTCAGACTCTACCTTTGACCGTTGTTTTAGTCACACTTTGATGAAAAAAGTAGACAGAAGGGCTTTGAATTGTTTTTCAGCATCATCTTCGGTTTGGATCTTAACTCTCTGCACACAAAAATGTGAGAGACGACAGACAAGAAGAAAGTTTGAACCAGGCAAACTCTAGATTTTAAACATGAATATCTAGAATTTCTCTTGAACGTCTTTAGTCGCTCTCCTTTGGGTTTTGCTCTGCAGTCATCTCAAGCAAACTGTCTGGAAATGCCTCATCAGAAGGAAAAAATTCAGGATCATGTGTGCATCAGCTCACTTTTTCTCTTTTTTCTCATTATAAGCAAACGTACATGCATTTAAGCAGGACTAAGGTGAAGAGCGGAGGTGATTCTCTGCAGCTTTTCTCTCACAAACATGAATTTGGCAGTGTATATATGAACCATTTAAGCATTTTTGTTGTCTTTATTGCAGTAGATCACTGTCTGTGATCAATAAACTACTGCAATATCAGATTTTCACTCTGTGATTACATACTACAAGAATCAAACATTTGGCTGAAAACCTGGCTGGAAATTTTTTTTAAAATTGCCAGTTTCTCCAGTTTAACAACAGCTTCATGAAGCCTAAGACTTTAATTATGATCTTGTCAAATATAAATGTAGAAAAAACCTCAGGAAATATCAGTGAACGAGGCCCAGTGTGATTTTCTCCCTCAGTGTTTCTCTGAAATCAGAAAAGGAAAACTCATCATATATAAAAAATGTGATTTATATCATCTCAGAGAAGTGATTCTACTCAGTGAAGGTCACAGAAGCCTGCCAGATCCATTTTATCGCCTTTTGAATGTTTGTAAATACCCGTATTTCATGCCAAGTGAACATTTTGACCTCATAATCACTAATGGAAAAGTTTGGAGGTCAGTCTTAAGAAGTGAGCATCCAGCAGCATTATACCGAGTACAAATCCTGCTGAAGTGGCTAAAGATAGACCTGCAGAGAAGGTGACCATGAGGTTTAAAAAAGTCTGTGTAGCACTGAGGATTGGACAATTACACTGGAATTATCATTTATTAACATGCATTTGGAGTTTTTTAATACAAAGTGAGTGCACTCCAGAACGTCATAATGTGCATTAACCTTTAGGTACCCTTAGGTCCTCTTTGAGCCATTTTGGCACATTTTGTAATTTAATTTCAAGAGTTTTTAGGCTTCAGGTGTGACATTTGGCCATTGGACAACTTCTGTGGCCTTTTGAAAAATCTGTTCCAATCTGTACCTAATGCCTAAAATCCACTGTGTACAAAAACAGTAACACATTTACCCTTAAAGCCAGAATGGGCACCATTTACTTCCACTATTATTGGATTGTTTTCATCCTGGAGCTGTCAGAACATAAAAGCATGCACTCTAATATTTTATCTATTTAATTGATTTAAAAAAAAATTTCTTAAAGTTTTGGTTTTTACTGTTTTCCACCACATGGCACAATTTTCCGTGCTGTGAGAGACAACGATGGGAGACAAACGAGTTTCAGAATACCGTTTCATCTCGTTAACCCCCTAAAACCCAGTTTTTTAATTCCTGAGACTTGAAAATCTTCCTGTGAAAATGAGAGTGTGTCAGTATGTGTGTGAAGTTGTATTTGTGTGTCTTTTATTGTGACTTCATTCATTGCCTTCTGCCTCAGGGAAGAGCAATTTTCTCTGACTTTGTGATGCCGCTTTTGTGCAGATATTTAAATGCTTCTGCTTTTTTTATTTTATAAACACTCCACATCTTAACAAAAAGTCAAATTGAAAATAAAAAAGATAATAATACAAAAAAAAAAAACAACGATGCCAAAAACTGGCATATACGAGGCTCTGATAACCAAGAAGAGAAAAATCTACTTTGCACTACTTTTTTCCCTTTTCCCATCTAAAACAAAGGGGGGAGGGGCACAGAGACAGAACCTGACATTTAAAGAGTTAAATATCTTTAAAGTTATGGTTATTTTATTTTTGTGAGTAGAGGAGGAGATGGTTCCAACAACTAACAAAAAAAAGTAGAAAAATATGAATGGATAATAATTGTATAGCCTCGTGTATGAAGTGAGCCATTTTTGGTCCTTAAGGGCTCCTAAGGATGTAAAATTTTCCAGGCCTTCAGAGGTTAACAACACCTCATCAGTGACGACCTGGTAGCACAGATCACTTTCCCTTCTCTTATCCAAACATCAGGCCATGCATCATTTCTGTGGCTCTGTTACTGCAGCTTAGTATCCCTGTTTACTGTGTGCAGTAAAGTTGCTGCTGATTAGAATGAATGGGAGCAAATTTTGTGCTTTTTTAACAGCTTTTCCCCCTCATGTAGTGATATTCTATTTAGTAAACAGGCCTTGTGGGGTTCTGGTAATATCATAATGACAATCTATTCAATAGGACTAGTGACTAGGGTGTTGTGATGTGATGTGATGTTTGCAGAGAAGATGGTTCTATGAGCACACTGGTTTTGTGCACAGCTCCAGTCTGAGAGCTGGTTTCCCTTTCCTCCAGTTTTGTTTTAGTTTTAAAGATTTGAAAAGGCAAAATGGAACAAGATTAAGCACTGCTAAGGAGCCAGGTGACCAGCTCTGATTACTGAGCTGATACAAATAAACCAAATCTGCAGTTCCCACCACTCTGATCGAGGCTGGATGGACATAAATGAAGCTTTGCTTCTACCTGCCAAAACTGCAGATCCCATCAGTTGATGGGTGGACTTTAATGCATATCACTCTACATTTAATCAACACAGCCAATGCAATCTGAACAAAGACGTCCCAGACCAGCTCTGTTTTCAGTCTGAGCTATCAGATCTCAAACTCATTGATGTGCGTCCACACTAAACTTTAAGGATTACCACTTGGTATATGAACGCCCTAAACTGATATAAATCCTGTAAATCGACTGTGTAAACAGGGTTGTATTTTTCTGATCACAAGCAAGGATTTTTCTGGACCTTTAGGTGAGGATTTTTTAAAATTATGAGTCCTGCTGGCATGTCAAAATAACAATTGACCTGGTTCTCAGATGGTCCAGTGGTTAGTATCCAGCCAATATATGAGCTATAGTCCTCAAAGCAGGAAACCTCTAACTCTAGCTGGCTCCTTTAACACATTTTAACCCCCAATTTCAAACTCTGTCCTCTCTCCTATTAAATAAAGGTGCAAAAGTCTCCTCCAAAATAACAGCAACTGATCCAGTAGACTTCAGATGATCAGCTTAGTGTCAGGTTCTGCTCTCTTTCTAGAATATCCGTCTGATTCACTCCAAATCTGTAAAATACAATAAACATATTTTCAGAATGCTTGAACTAAACTAAACAAAAATGGAGTGAAAGCAGGAAAATCTCTCCTAAAATGCTGTCTGAGTTAACAAGTTTCCTCCTGTGATTTCAGCTGGTACTTTGGTAAACTGGGCCGTAAGGACGCAGAGAGGCAGCTGCTGTCCACTGGGAACCCTCGAGGGACCTATCTCATCAGAGAGAGTGAAACCACAAAGGGTAAAAGCACACTCTTCTTCTTGTAATTACAAGTTAATCCTGAGGAGATTTCTCTGACCTCACAGAATTCCCTCACGGCTTTTATTGAACTCACGAGTGTTTTAACTCCTGGAGAGTGTGGGTGGTGTTTTAAATGTCAGCCTTTTAGTTTTCAAGAGTCCGGTACTTGTTTTAAAAAAGATCTTAGTCTTCTTAGCTCATCTTTGGACTAAATGTTCACATGTATGCTGTATTTCTGCAAAACAACACCATGTAAGCTTCCCACCTTCAAATAATAGCTGATGCATCACAGTTGTCTGCTTTTGGATTCTCAATTTTCTTGTAAATGAGTGCATGGTTTTAAAGAACTAGTTCGTACACCAGCTTTAAGATTAAAAGAAGCCAGTTAGCCCGTCTGTTCTGTTTGTTGCAACAGTGAGGGCTAAGAGGAGGAAGAGGGTGGTGATGGATGAAGCTTAGAAAAGATAAAGAGAAAGTGTTCAGTAGCTTCATGGGTTGCAGACGGTCATCTAGGTCATCTAAGTCATCTAAGTATCTAGCTTTAAAACACCAGAACTGTCCTTTAAATGATGCTGATGCTAGGTCTGATCTTATATTTTGAAGTATAAATCGTGATTTTAACTTCTTCCTCTGTGACTCCTGTCTCCTCAGGTGCCTTCTCCTTGTCCATACGGGACTGGGACGATGTGAAAGGCGACCATGTCAAACATTATAAGATCCGTAAGCTGGACAGCGGCGGCTACTACATCACCACCAGGGCTCAGTTTGAAACGCTGCAGCAGCTGGTTCAGCATTACTCAGGTACAAACAGCCAGCAGTTCTAATGACATGATGACTCCAGGTTTTTCAGCTGGGGTTTGAATGTTTTATTGTATGTTTGATTTGATCTAGTAATCTATGATGATACTATACTTCCACTTTAGATAGTGGAGTAGCCTGATAGACCATAGTCCCACAGCGGCCATGTTCCTGTGACATCACAGCTAAGGTGGGACGCTCAAATGTGATTTATATTCCAGCTGTTTAGTTCTGAAATCATCACCATATGTTAAAGAAACTACAAGACAATGGATACTGAAAATTCAGAGAGATTTCATGTTAAAAACATGTTTATTGACCCTTTATTTACCATCACTTATCATCATAACCTGAACATTCAGCTTCCTCTTAGTAATGATTTAAGTTTTATAATCATGGGTAGTATATCTCTGGTAAAACTCACTGGATATAATATTACTAAACTGTGACACAGCCACCCACCACTAGCTACAGCCATGCTAAATGGACTTTAGCTTGTATAGCAAAGTTCCCATCCACGTGCATTTTCACCAGACCGCATCCCCTGGTCCTGAAAAATGAGGTCAATGCAGAGGTGCAAAAAAATTGCAATGCGGCAAGTTTCCACTTAAAGCTGGCTGCAGAAATGCCGAAGTCACGTAAACAACACATGTTGAAAAGCCGTTTTTTACACTAGAAATAAACTCTGTGGCGTCTACCACCAGAAGGCTAGCTTTAGTGACGGCTTAGCTGACAGGAAGTCGAGCTCTGTGGGCGGGTTCTTGTCTGCCGTTAGGTTGATACAAAGTTCCTTTGAGACAGAGATTTCAATACGCAGGCCGTCACGGATTGGCTTCAAAAAGCTGTTTGAGTCTGCCTAATATAATCAAACAGCTGACGTCACACAGGCTGTGTCCAGTTCTTTCTATCATATTCACACCACTGATGTAGCAGTGATGACTAAACAAAATACACATCAGCATGTGACTGTTCAATGGGGATCAATCTGCAGCCTTCCAGCTACGAGGCGATGGGCTACTGAGCCACACAACGCTCCCTGATCTGATGTAAACAACAGGGAACTAACTAAAACTAACTAAATAACTAAAACTAAAATTCAGAAATAATTTTAGTTAACTGAAACTACATAAAAACTAAGCTTTACCAGAAAAAAGAAAACTAACTAAAACTGTAATGTGCGCTTACAAAACTAACTTAGATAAAATTAAAATGGAGACAAAATATCCTTAGTTTTAGTCCTTGACACAATCATACTGACAGTCCCTGGCACCCAAGTCTGGGAATTGAAAAATTGCCTGATCTAAAGCTTCTCATAGCAGGGTAGATGTTTTTGCAGGAATCAGCATGAATTTCAGCCATTGACAAGCTTTGCCGTTTGAACACTACAGCAGCAGGTTAGCACTGTAGCTGTGCATGTGTACTACCTCATTTTGTCCTGTCGCTCTGATTGGCCCATCATGTGACAGACAGAATATTTGTCCAATCACCTTCAGAGAATTTTTTGAAAAGTCCAAACGCTTTCTATGGGAGCTTTCCCAGATGAATGTGAAATACAGCAATCAGCACAGATAGGCTGCACGGAGAATCAAAGGCTGCGGTTGATAGCACTGCTAATGTTAGATTTGCACACAAACTTTATGGTGTTTACCCAGCAGTGCTGTGATGTTAAGTTATATACAGCTCAGTTGTGAGTGTTTGCTTGCCTTATAGTCAATAAAATGCAATTATAATGTGTTTTAACCTTGGAATATCACTAAATATAAGACCTGATGTAGCAATCACAGTGCACAGCAGGAGCTCCACGTGCACACTGTCTCAGACATGCACAGACACACACCACTGCACTTCAACGCTGGCTAACCTGGACCCATTTTTGGCTCCGAAGCTGGCAAAGAAAGGGATCACCCCATCCCCACTAATGCGTTTATAGTGAAGGTGAAATGTCACAGTAGTGTGAATATCACGGCTTTATACAGCACTTCAAATTTAGCCAATGATGACCAGGAAGAAGCTTCAATCTGATGGTAGCTAACGTGCTATCAAACGTGGTTTTTAACATGAAATATGTACTCATCTCTCTCTGGATTTTCAGCATCTATTGTCTTCATAATCACTTATCTCTAGATGGTGATGAAATTAAATTGATAGTCAGAAGTTTGTCGTTTTATAACTTTATAACAGAATAACAACATTTGAGCTTCCCACCCTGAATATGGCATCAGAGCAGCGTGGCTACCTTGGTAATTATGTCAATAAAAGGATGTTACATTTGGGATTATTCAGGTTGATTTGAGGTTATGTTGTGGACAGAGGCATGGAGAGAAGAGGTGACAAAGATGGACATAAATAAGGCCAGTTTTAAAGCTGTTATTGGAAGCTTCACCAAAGAGCAGCCATTAACATTAGACAGATTTTATCACCCTAAAATGAGTCGTCATCGTGTCTGAGGAGTCTTTTATTACTTGTTTTTAACACGCTCTTTAGCAGATCTCTCCAATCTGTTTAATAAGGTGCATGCAAAGCATGAAAATATGTTCTCTTTATTTTTGATTGGCATGAAGTTATTGCTTTGAACCCTCTGAACTGAAGGAATCTGGTTTTTATGAGTAAGCATATGTCAGAGTTAGCCTGAAAATGAGCAGCGCTGCCCCTCGGTGGCCTGGCTGCAGTAAAAACATACAGATGTTTCCACTGGTGAGGATGGACACGCTGCCTTCAGTCACAACAACGTCAGAGCCTTCTCTCCTGCCTGGTGTCCATTTCCTCAGATTGATCCAGAGTGCATTAAGCAGACACTGTTACGCTCTAATTGCATCTGCTCTGCCAGCACATTTACACATTAAGGAATAAAGGGTGCCACTTATCATGAGGCACAAAGAGAGACAGTAGGTGTGAGCTGATGTCACATTTGCAGCCTTGCGTACATCTAGAAGTGTTTATTTATATCCACTTCCATTTTTTGGGCATTGACCAGTAACTCCATGTTGTGTGTGAAGCAGAAATGGAGTCGGAGAGTCAGATAATGTTTTCTTTCAGGAGTCGACGCTGCGTCTGTGCCGTTGACACACTTCTTTCTAATCAGATTTACAGGAGGAGACAGCGGTCATTGTCCTCACTTCACTGTTTTTTTTCTACTGATCTGTTTCATGACTTTGTTTTTATCTGCTTCCTTAACTCTCTGAGAGGGCTGACCCCGAATACTCACTATGTTCAAAAAAGCCTCATTGCACTACCAATCTCACAGCTGAACACTGTTTATTAAAACAAGGAACTTTACATCCCAGCTACTGTATATAGAGGAGCTCAACATCTACAGCCCAGGTCAGACTAAAGATTCAGACAGACAGTTGCAGGATGCTGCAATCATGTGGAAAAGGAAGAGTTTACCTCATTCTGAGAGGCTATTAACACTAATTGAGTTATATATTATCATGCAATGAATTTTAGAATTATTACATCTTTATTCCAAGTTTTTTATGCAGAAACTTCGACCTGTCTCCTCCATCAGCTGCACATCATACGGGGACAGGAGAGTTTACAGGTCGAAGTCTCTGTCTGAAACTTAAAAAAGATCGACATAATAAATGCATAAATAAATCGATAGCATAAGATTAATTATAATTTAAATTAGAGTTGTTCTAATTCTGATACCAGTATCTGAAATACGTCTGATACTGCTTAAAATGCAGGCATTGGTATAGGCTTGTACACAAGTTTATGCAACAATATTGTTTGGTTTAACTTTATATTTTCTTACCTTAGCCATGCTAAATGTTACCAGACATCAATTCTTCTTCATTGCTGTAAAATATTGCATGCACAAGCTACCGTTTTAAAAGCAGCGAAGAAGAACCAAAGGAACCTCTGCAGCAGCAAAGAATGGTGGTTGCGTGATCATTAAAATGCTGTCCAGACCGACGCTGTCGTACACGACAAGAAGTGACACAGTTTATCAAAAGTTAAATAACTTTTGACCCATAAATCATTGCCTCTTACCTCGAAGTTCCACACACAGCGACCACGCCGCGATCCGCGGGCGAATCGTACTGTGGAGCAAATCGCTCCCTCTCTAGTCTATCAGAGCAGTTCCACAACCAGCGCTCCAGTCCAACAGCAGCGCGTCCCTGGAGCGCCACTCCGCTTCCCTTCATTCGAGATATGCTGCAGGTCTATTTTCAGCGTCGGCTGCTGCCAAACCGCCTCAATACCCAACCAGAAAGCTCCAAACAGGAAGTCACAAGCTTAGAATACCCGCTTCTTTCATAATACAACACAATGCACGGACTACTGATCATAATCACTGTATCAACGTTACGTCTAATCCTGCAGCGAGAGCAAAAGGTCACCTAGAGCTCAGTGGGTCACAGAGCTACAACGGCGCCATTGACGAGGAAAAGCTCACTTTTTTGGACATTTAGCCAAAGAATTGCACAAAAAACCACAGATCGTTTTAGCAAACATTAACCTTTTAACTTCTAATGTACTCACCCGATGGCGGAAGCAATAATATCATGGACTTATACTGGAATAGATGATAAATTAACCCGAAAAGGTAAAATCATCCACTGTTGACATACTATTCCTGCATGAACTCGCGGTTCTCCCATTATCTCTGCCTGCTGATCAGGGCTGTGCACTGCAGCACAGCGCTCTAGACACGCTTCCAGTGTGCGAGGTCACTCGCCTTTGTGGTGCTTCGGTGTGTACATGCAGTTGTCCTATGTGGAAATTGCGGGTTAATCTTTCTTGCCTTTGAATCCCATGGAACTCGTGAGACTTTTCAAGACTTTAATGATTAAATTCACACCAGTAAACTCAATATTGAACCTCTTTCTGTCCATTTAAATCCAATTATGACCAGTTATAACCACTAGCTTGAATGCTAACCACCATATTGTTTACCCTTTGTGAGGGTTTGTCAGCCAATGGCAGGCTGTTCCGTAATCACGTCATGCTGCCTGAATAGAGCTCAATAATCAGCAGAAAAACAACTTTAGGGTCACAGAGATGCTGTAGATTATGATTCTATTAGTTGAGCCATGTTCTGAGTCAAATATAGGTCTAGAATAATTTGCTAGTCTACACTGTCAGTCCAGAAAGTTTTACTTTACAACAGTACCAAATGTCACCTCACTCGATGTTTGACTGGCAGTGGCTTCATTATAAAGGTCTATTTTTCTATCATTGTGTTCTGTGTCGAGAGGTAAATCAAAGTTTTATTCTCAGCTGTTCTCCTTTCTCTCTGACTTGAAGCTAAGAGCCTCCTGTGTTGTAATCAAGCATGGGTAATTGTGTTGGAAGGTCACCATAAAGCAGATGCAATGAGTAGACAAAGGATGGATCAAGTCCTATCAGGGAATAATTTGTTATTTCACATCTATGAGACAAATGCATTAATCATGTGGTTTATCTCTTGTGTCAGAAATGAAAATGTGGATCAATAAGAGCAAAAATGTCATATAAAGCAGGAGATTCACCCATCAGTGGACTTTAGGTAAAATCAATCATAGACTATCAATCTTGAGTCTGGGTCAGCCCGGCTCTATGAGTAACTCTGATATATGAGTCAGATGTGATTCTCTGTCCTGATTATGCCTCCTACAGATTTGTTCTTTATCACCAGCCCGTCTCACATACAGAGGAGGATATTTTTCCCATCACGCTCCAGTTGTCACATTGACGTATCGATCGTTGTCCTAAAATCATCACCATTGATTTTCTGTATGTGTTTGTGTCATGGCACATTAACCATCCTCTACATTTTATCAGATCTGCAGACGACGTATGGAGGCGACACCCGTCTCTGTAGATAACCTTGACTCTTTTCAGGGCTTCTGCTTTCACCGCTCTCTGCTTTCTTCAGCGTTTCACAGCTTTAAAGAGCTCAAGAGCATTTCTGACATTCTGTAAAGAAGTTTTTCTTTATGATCAGCTGAAAGAGAAATCTCAATACCAGCCACCTTCAAAATAAAATGATGTTTAAAGGGAACAGAAAGCCTGCTCTATATGTGAAGAAAACTGGAGAATTAATGGACATTAAATCATCCGCTTATGCATTAAAGTTACATCGAGTTTTTTTCTGCCTCATGACTCAGTTTAGTTTGTCAAACTGTAAACTTTGGGGTCAAAACTGTAGTCCAGGGTTTCATTTTATTTTTATAGATATACATTTTGACATGACAAAAGCATCTTTCAAATTTTCTCACAGCAGAAACATTTTAGTTTTTACCTCAGAGAACTATGGTGGCCCAAACAGTCAAAGTCAAAACAATTTCAAGAAACACATTTTGTGAAACAAGAACAATTGAAACATGAAAAGCATTTTAACAAAATACACATTTTTTGTAGTCAACATAACACAAAAATTTTTGTGATTCATGAAAATGTTTGTGCGTTTGAAAAAATGGGTTAATGTTTCACAAAAATGTTTACATGGCTCATTAAGTTTGTTTTCCCCTCGTGAAGAGTAATTTTGGAATTTACAAAAATATTTCAGTTTTTCGTAAACTTTTTTTGGTTTGTTAAATTTTTCTATTAAACATTTTCATGACATTACATTCAAATTTTAGATTCCACAATAAAAATGTGTTTGAAGGGGAGCAGGTGGCCTGGTGGTTAAAGGCACTCCCCATGTACGCAGGCAGCCCGGGTTCAAATCTGGCCTGAGGCCCTTTACCGCATGTCTCTCCCAAACTCTTGACCCTGTTTCCAACTCTATCCACTGTCCTCCTCTATCTAATAAAGGCACAAAAATGCCCAAAAAATAAATCTTTATAAAAACAAAATGTGTTTGAAGAAATGCTTTAGTGTTGGCAATAGTCTTTGTGTTTTACGAGATTGTTTCAGTTTCTTTAAAAATATTTTGGTATTCCGTTTTCATATTTCATTAAATGTTATTTTGTTTAAATATATATATATAGAGAGAGAGAGAGAGAGAGAGAGAGAGAGAGAGAGAGAGGGAGAGTTTCTTGTAACCCCCCAAAAACTCTTTGTGTCATGAAAATGTTTTTGTGTTTCACAGAACTATTTTTTGTTTCATGAATATTTTTTTGAAGTAATACATTGTTCCATGAAAATGTATTTGTTCTGTTTCACAGAAATATTTCATATATCATAAAAATATTATTGTATTTTATTTTTTTTAAAAAGTGTTATTCATGAAAATGTTTTTCCGTTCCATGAAAATATTTTTGTGTTCCATTATTTTTTTAATGAAAATATTTTTGTGCTTCATGAAAATGTTTTTGTGTTTCATGAAAATGTTTTTGTGTTCCCTTATTTTTTAATGAAAATATTTTTGTGTTTCATGAAAATATTTTTGTGTTTCATGAAAATATTTTTGTGTTTCATGAAAATGTTTTCGTGTTTCATGAAAATGTTTTTGTGTTCCCTTATTTTTTTAATGAAAATATTTTTGTGTTTCATGAAAATATTTTTGTGTTTCATGAAAATATTTTTGTGTTTCATGAAAATGTTTTTGTGTTTCATGAAAATATTTCTGTGTTTCATGAAAATGTTTTTGTGTTTCATGAAAATATTTTTTTGTTTCATGAAAATATTTTTGTGTTTCATGAAAATGTTTTTGTGTTTTATGAAAATGTTTTTTGTTTCATGAACATATTTTTGTGTTTCATAAAAATGTTTTTGTGTTTCATGAAAATGTTTTTGTGATCCATTATTTTTTTTAATGAAAATATTTTTGTGTTTCATGGAAATGTTTTTGTGTTTCATGAAAATGTTTATCTGTTCCATGAAAATATTTTTGTGGTTCATAAAAATGTTTTTGTTATCCATTATTTTTTTTAATGAAAATATTTTTGTGTTTCTGAAATTATTTTTTCCCAGTGAAATATTTTGAAATATTTTTGTGTTTTATAAAAAATGTTTTGTAGTTTCACAGAAATATTTTGTGTTCCATGAACATTTTTTCTTGCACATTGGAGAATGCATTTACCCCGCATTTTTTTTGTGATACACAAAAATGCTTTTTTTTGCAAAATATTTTCATTTCACCAAAAAATGTGTTTTATGATACACAATTTTTTTTTTAGATTCTTCTATTTACAAAATATGTTTGTTTGTTTTTTTGTTTGTTTGTTTGTTTGTTTTTTTGCAGTTGACCTTTTGGGCTACCATAGAAACCATGGTTTTCCCTATCCAAAGAGTCTCCTTTAGTTGTTTGTTTTAATGAAGAAGCGAGGCGAGCTTGTTAGATGAAATGTAGTTTAAAGGATGTTGCAGCAACAGAAACCCTGGAGTTAACAGATTTATCTCCTGATAAAAAGTAAACAATGATGTGAAATAAATGGATCAGAGTCTGATCAGAGAAAAAACATCAATCATTGATGCGTCCATGCCTTTCTAGGAAACACTGTCTGTTTTGAAGCATGCTGCGTGGATACAGTCCACATATTGACCGTTTTTATGACAGCCAGTGGCGTGAACATGAAGCCATATCGATGTGAGAGTGCAGCTGCTGAGGCTGCAGGCAGGAGGCACAGATGGACTCTGATGACCACAGAGCTGGATGAACAGCCTCATGGGTCAGACGCAGACCTTTATCTCATCTTTACTGCTCCGTGCAAACAACCCGAGCCTTATCACTGACAGCGAGGAGGGAGGGGGTCACTTTGACTAGGCAGTATTAGAAAGAGGGGGGCTAAACTGGCACAGACATGGACATACAAATAGTAACAGAACCCAAATCCACTGCCTGAATCAATGATGGGAAAACACAAGAACCTCCTCCAGAGAAAAAGAAACGTTTGAGGACACGGACGACATGTTGAAGAGAAATCAGCCAATAGAGGAGCAGCTGGAGAAGCACTCTGCTGCCTAAACAAGGCTGTTAATGCCTCTCATGGTGCTTAAAGTCCCTGAGCTACATCTTTATGTTTGACCACAGCCGTATAGGAACATTACCCAGAGGAGTGACCGCCTCTGAGAGATCCCTTTACATAAATAACTGTCATTATCGTAAAAGAAGGCGAGTCATAGAGGCACTCACTCAAAATGATCCATGTTCACCCTAAATGATCGGTATAGAGTCATTACTTTTTCTAGGATCTGCATGGCAGTTTTTATCCTTACATGAGACACTTGAAGGATAAGGCCACAGGAGAGAAAATGTCAATGCCATCAACAACTTTTTAACACAATTTCTACTTAAAACATGAATGCAAAGCTGCATTTCACCTTCTGAGTTTGGACGGAATTGCAATTTGCAGACAGATTTAGAAATGTAGTCAGTACAATGCTAATTTTAAAGCAGTTACTTAGTATGGGAAACAAGATTTTTTAAGAGGTAAAGAATCTAAAAATCAAGTTAATCTTCATGTCTGAAACTCCTGGTACCTTGTCATCTTTTTCTTTCCTTGTTCTTTGTCCTTGTCAAAAAGAACAACAGAAGAAAATACAAAAAAAAACAGGGGAAAACAGCATGCAGTGTTAAACTGCATCATGCCGCATTGCATTGCATTATCCGTGGGCTTCTAGGATACAACAATAGGTATCAAGATATGTAATCAAGCTTATTTCATCCATCCCTAATGCTAGCTTGCATTGCATGCTATAAGGATAGACTTTTGCATTGTTAAAAACTTGTATATTTTGAAAAAACAATTCCAAATAAACTGCAAGATGCTACATGAAATACACATATTAGACTGAGATAAATGCTGCAAATCCAGATTTCACTGGGAGACAAGGAAGGTAATTTATGGTTTTAATAGTAAAGTCTGATTTCAGAGAAGATTTTAACTAAGTCTAGTCAAGACTGGATAAAGCAGTTGAATGTGGGTGTCTATTGGGAGTTAGCAGCAGGGCTAACTGAGTTCTGCTGCCAATTAAATTAAAACAGTGGATGCTTTAAATGCAGGAATAAGGTGGTTGGTAAAAATGTAGCAGAAGTCGAGAATGGGACTCAATAACTCCTTCAGTAAATTCCTACCAGCTTTTCATTTGCAGACCTCAGACTGATTTGATGATCAGTGAGCATCATAGAGAGAACATTATGCTGATTCCTGCTGGAAACACCTGTCTAAAGGAATGTTTTCTTAGCTTTTTTAATGACTCTGCTCTTTGTTGTCTTTGTCTCAGGTTGTCCTGTTGCTTTGAGTCTCCCTCTTGTCTGCAGAAATCTCCGCTAACTCTTTCCAAATCTCTCTCTTTGCTCTTATTTGTGCATCACTGCACCGCCTGTGCAGACCGAGCCGCCGGGCTCTGCTGCCGCTTGGTGGTTCCCTGCCACAAAGGGATGCCCCGCCTCGCCGACCTGTCTGTCAAAACCAAAGATGTGTGGGAGATCCCACGGGAGTCTCTACAGCTCATCAAGCGCCTTGGGAACGGGCAGTTTGGGGAGGTCTGGATGGGTATGGATCCAGAAACCTGCGGTAGACGTGGACTTCATGGAGGAGGCCGCACTGAGCGAGCAGAGACGCCAGACTGAGCCCAAATCACAGACAATTAATCTGGCCTGGAGGAGGGGAGAGGACGATAATATGGGACGAGAAATTTTCATAATCTCAGAGCCAGAGAAATGACTCTCCCTTCCCTTCCAAAATCCTGAGTAAAACCATCCAGTGTTAGTCAGGAGACTCTGCTCTAACAGTGTAAAGATGGCCGCCTCCATGTGCCTCACTGCATGCTCCTCTAACCCGTAGTTAACCCCGTGCCTTCCCTTCCCCTCCCTGTAGAGAGTGCGGATGGTTTGTGCTATCATTTAACGGGCGTGTGTGTGAACTACATCCCTGACACTATGGGCTTGAGTCACGATGCCTGGGAGATCAGCAGAGACACTCTAGAGTTGGAAGTAAAGCTGGGGACGGGATGTTTTGCTGATGTGTTTTACGGTAAGAAGACCCTCCCCAAAGAGCACACTTTTAAAGCCCACCTTATCTGTTATCAGGAAACCAAACAGCTTTCATTTATTCTCTGTTATTTCCAGAGAGTTTTTGTTTCGCAACTATTAAATAACGCCAAAAATTATAAGTCCCACAAGCAATATTACATTTTTATTTTTTCAGGACATAATCAATGGTTTTAAATTCCAAAAGTGGTTAAAAACAGAAAAGTAGAGTACAGAATAAGTGCATTCTCGAGCAGTGCATCATATTTATTATTTATAAAGTGTGCTGCAATAACATCACAGTTGTTTGCAAATAGTCTTTGCAGTGGTCACTCATGCAAAATCAGGACTCTTGTATGTCAGTTAAGGGCAACAGACCAGCTGATATAAACACAGGATGGGATGTTGTAATGGAGCCTGAGCAGAGCACTTAAATACACACTAGTAGCCATTTTTCCCCACTTCTGCATGTCCAAGTACAGTCTTTAAAATGTAATAGCATCAGTAATGTTTTTAAACCCTCTCTGCTTTCACATAGAAGCTTTTTTAGAAACAGCATGAACAGACCAAAGAGAGGGATAACAATTCGGCGGGTCTCACTGCTCCGCTGCTCTTACTGTAGAAGCTAACTTTTCTCTTCATGTGTTTTATGGTGCAAGCTTCTTCCTCTTCTTAGTTGGTTGTTTAACACAGGTTAGCCAGTACTTACAGGTCAGGTTCAGACGTATTTATTGTGAGCCTGTGCAGACTGAACTGTGACCTCCATGAAATTTCAAGACAAATACACCCAGGGCTTAACTTAAATTTTTAATTCACCAGCCACTGTGGCTACTAGTTTTCCAAAGTGACTTGCCATTCTGAATTCCAGTGCTGCAAAATAATAAAATAATCCAAGTAAATTTAATTTAACCATAGTAAAATTTGCCATAAATAAGGAAATTAATGTTCAGTAAATCATTAAATTGCAGAGATATTTGTAAAAATGACACATGTTGCTTGCCTAGCTGGTTAAGGGGGATCCTGTGTAATATTCTTTCTGGGGCCCCTAAACCCCTAGCTACACCCCTGTAGCATGCTAAATCTACATGAAATAGATTTGCAAGCCTTTGAAATGTAAATAAACACTGTACTTGGAGCTTTAAAATATTTTCAACTGGCACACAAAGTTTTTGGTCTGATAAAGTGGGTGCAGATCTAACACTTTGCATTTATTTTGGGGAAAAATTACCCTCTTTATGTGCAGAAGAAGCCTCTTTATACTAAGCATCTAAGCTCTAACAGCAGAGTTAGAATAAAATGTCACCAAAAAATTCAGCCCACTAAAGAGGCAAGTGTCGCTGTACTACCTGCCAAAGCTGAAATCCACCTGTGTTTGGCAGGTTTGTGGGCACTGATGTCGAGCCCTGCTTACACCCCTATTGTGTAGTGCACATTTTGTTTACAGAAAGTTAGAAAACTTGATGTGCCGGTATTGGTGGCCTTTGTGATATACACTGTGAGCCTCTTGCAAATTATCCTGGTTTCACGTGCAGCACAAACTCAAAAAAGTTTAGTGTGAAGTTAAAAACAACATATGAAGAGTAGTTTTTATTGGACAGAGCGTGGGCGTAGCACAAGGGGATAAATGGTACTGATCACCCAGGCCCACAGTAGGGAGGGGCCCTGCAACGAAAAGTGTGTTATTTATTTTTTCCTTAGGAATAAGTATTATTTTTGAATCAAAAGCAACTAACAGACTGAAAATTGTATCAAACAGAGTGAAATAAAATACTGGGGGGCCCTGCTCCTCCCTCAAACATTAACCACTGTAAAAATATTGCTCATAAATCCAGAAATGATGGTTCAAAATACATTTAAATCGCAAAATATCTGTAAAAATGATGCAACATTTGTTGCTTGGCTAGCCAGTTGGGGGGCGCTGTGTAATATCCTTTCTGGGGCCCTAAATCCCTAGCTACGCCCCTGTAACAGAGTCCTCAATTCAAGACAAAAGCAGTGAGCCTGTTCACTACTCAGCCTAGAAATGCCTAGTGGGGGTCAGCTTGGGCAGTTGAACTTATCAGAGAATAATCATGGTCCATCACAAGTATGCAGCACAAAAAACGTGTGTGATACAGCAACAGAACGGCAGCTTCCTGTCGTAGTCCCCACCATAGACGAGCAGTCTGTTGCGTAACATGCACGGCCAAAAATAAGTCAAAATGACTATAATGGCTGTCAGGTTTTAAAACCGTTACCAATATTTAAAGTAATCCAAGACTTCAAGTGAAAAATATACATAGTATTTATTTTTACATTAACATGGACATTCCAGTGCAAAACTTCTATAAAATTTGTAGCTTTAAAACTCATGAACAGTTTCCTAATTACTCCTAATTCCAATAATTTTACCCCATGACTTTTATATGATCACAAACTTCCTCATTTTGTGTGGGTCAATCCTGGATGTACTTCACAACACATGGGTGAGTATCCTTATCCCATCCCAGCTGGACTCACACCGAGGCGAGGGCTTTACCCCGATGACACCCAGTCTCTAGGATCCTATTACCTCCGCCTTCAGCGGGTGGCCGTCATCTGCTCGCCCCTGACTCCCAGAAAAGTCTGCACAGCTGCATCATTAAAGAAGCCAGCTCTGATTTATGAGCGTTCCCTTAAATGAATCCCCCAAACCCAGAAAACATGTGTACTCTGAATGTTAGCTGACGTGTCTGTCTGCCCTTTGGGCCCCCACTAATATTCCTGCATCCATTACTGTCACAGAATGAGATGAATGGAGTTCTTCTTTATTGGAGTGATTACAGTGATCCGTATCTTATTATGGCGGAGCTGGAGGATGTTTCCTGCCGGTGTCAGAGCCTTTCTGTGTGGCAGTAAATGGCATGGATCCAGAGAGGAGCTTACATGCATGCGTTTGTTAATCATCCTACAAAGGATTATCTGCTCCTGTGTCGGAGTACTGTGGCTCCAAAAGCCCAGCAGGATCCCTCTCCTGGATGTTAAAAGCCATTTTAAATCGAGGTCCACTCTAAATCTCCCACCCATTTAATTATCCTTCATCAGACTCATGAGAATCACAGCTGAGCTTGTTCTCATCGTCTCCTGGTCTCATTCTGTGCTGCATGTTTACCTCAATGTCGTTTCAAAGTGAGACTCTCCACCATTGTCTGACTCTGGGATATCAATCATCTCCTCAGGTTAGACAGCTGGGATGTCAAGTCTCACTTTGAAACGCTGGGATTTAAATATGAACCGGTCTTCCAGCTGAACTGACACCTGCGTGTGTGTGTATGTGTACCAGGAACGTGGAACGGCACCACTAAGGTGGCGGTGAAGACTCTGAAGCCTGGCACCATGTCCCCCGAGTCGTTCCTGGAGGAGGCTCAGATCATGAAGAAGCTCCGCCATGACAAGCTGGTGCAGCTGTACGCCGTGGTGTCTGAGGAGCCCATCTACATCGTCACAGAGTACATGGGCAAAGGTATAAACACAAGCATCTCCATATGTGCACATCTCTAACTGAAGCCCACTTTGACGTGCAAAAATCCTGACACTACAGTCCTGAAATTTTCCTGAATACACCATTTCCCTACCTGGATATATCAGGACAGGAAGCTCAAATGTTTTTATTTTGAAGTGCTGTGTGAAGTTTCATGTTTCTCCTTAACAAAATGGGCAGTTGAAGTAAAAACATGAAAAATAGAAGCAAATTTCATGCTTCACGTTTCACAGATGCACAACAAAAAAAGAAAGAACAGATTAAACTAAACTGCTGGATGGTAAAATCACAAAGTTTCCTCTACCCGCAGCTACAGGTAGTTTCTATCAGGGACCTAACTGATTGTAGAGAAAATAAGAAACACACAGAATTGTCCTTTAAGGGTCTTGGGCAGTGGCAGTGATACAGACCCAACAAACAAGTTTCCGCACTTTGCCTTCATCAGCTTTTTTTACAAAGGAAGTTCAATCTTTCACAATAAAATTTTTCACATCATTAAACACCTAAATAGGCTGCTCTTGAAATGGCAAAACAGTTCAAACCATTAAAAAGGACTAAAGTTAAAACAAATCATTGTACAGCTCAAATTTACATGAAATTAGCATTTCTAGCATTTTATAAGGTGTAAAATGATGACAGTGGCCAGGAAAATAGTGAAGCAAACCTAACTGCACTGAGATAACAGCTGTTTCTCTAAGGCATGTAAAATACTACAGTGTGCATAAAATCAAATATATATTTCTGGCCTAAATGGCTCCACCAGAGAAAATGAACACCGATACATCAACACAGGTCATACAAAGTGCAATAAAAAGTATTTAAAAGGAAAAGTATTTTTAGTTTTTGTCAGGGAGACTAAAATGTCTGTGTTTTACTGTGAGACATTTAAAATCCAGTATAATTCTCCACTGTGCAAATTCTTTTTTCGGTGTATTCTATTTAGTTTACTTTATTTGTTTTATTTTATTTTATTACCTATTTATTACTTAATTTTATTATTTATTGTTTTATTGTATTTTATTTAATTCTGTTTCATTTTTGTATTTTTTAGTCTTTTATTTTATTACACTTTATTTTATTATTTGTTTGATTTTATTTTTCCTACATTTTATTATACACTCTTTGTTATTTTATCTTATTCTATCTCATTTTTTATTTTCTTATTTTATTTTATACTATTTTATTTTTATTTCACCATATCATAATATTATATTAAATTATATTATATATTATATAATTTTATTCAGCTTAATTTAATTATTGTTGTTTTAATTTTATCATTTTATTTATTCTGATATTTATTTTTATTTTATTTAATTTTATTTTTTTAATTTATCATTTTAGTATTCTTATTTTATTGTTTCATTGTATTTAATGTGGTTTTATTTCATTCTTTATTTTAGAGTTATTATTTATTTTCTTATTTCCTGATTTTTATTTTATTATTTTATCATGTTTTATTTTATTATTTTATTTTAATTTATTATATTTTATAGTTTTTATTCTATTTCATTTTTTAGTATTTAATTGCACATATGGAAAAGGGGAGAAAAAAAAGAATAGAAAAAGAAATACAATACATGTAGTGCATGAATGTTGGAATTCAACAGTAACTAAAGAAATGTGCAGGAGCAGCCAAAGAAACCCATACGAGCTTGTCTAGTGGCCCTCCTAATGTGTACAACTGAACAGTCAAATAATCAATAAAAATTTTATGAATCAATAAAATACAGATAATTAAAAGAAGGAAAAATGTGATAAAATTACTAATTATAGCAGAAGACAAGTAAGATGAGGGTTTGCTTATCTGATCCAACAAAAATGATTTGCTTTGTTCCTTGAATGAAGTAGCAGTCAGTAAAATGTTCCAGTGGTGAGGTCATTAAAAAAAAAAAAAAAAGACTGGAAGCAAAGTTGTCCTAAGAATGCTGGATGAAGATTATTGGCTGACCTAGTTTTGTTGTAATTGATATGGGAATTAAACCAAAATGAAAACAGACTGGGAATACATTGTGAACAGGTTTGAAAAGAAATAAGATCATCGATCAGAAGACCATAGATCTATCTTAGACCATGTCTAAGAAGGATATATAAGACCATGCATCCTGCCTAAATTCACAGCTGATGGAGGGAAAATGAGAGTTTATTAGGCTGAAAAGTTTCTGTGTGAAGTTTCTTTAAAGAAAATGATGAAATAATCCCCAAATCTACAGCATGATTTAATCTAATGGACAAACAATAATAACCAATAACTTTGACAGAGCCATACATAAACTCATGAATCTAGATTATGGTACAAACTCCACATCTGCATAACCCACTTTCTGTGAAACACAGCCAGTCTGCTCTGCCTCAGTGCGTCACACTGCCTCATGATAACGTGCACAGATGGCACAGATAATGCACGATACCTGATATTAACCATGAGGGAATTAAAGTGGGACACTTACTGAAACCTGCTCTGTTAGAAGCAGAGCACCGGTCACGCACTGTAGCAGAACCAAACAGAGCAGAGGAGGAGAGAAAACAGGTCTGTATGTGCAGAGAGGCATGAAACAACAATCAGTGTGACAAAACACTCCGGCAGTGAGTCAGAAAACAGCACAGGTAGAAATAAATGGAAGAGCAGGGGGAGGTAATGAAGTCTTTAATGAGGGGACTTCATGCTGACCAGTCACAGGACTGGTTTTCTTTACATGAAGTCCCAGCAGCTCCAGTATTAGGTTACACACTGGGGGGTATATTCTTTGTTTTGGTTTCTATAACTCACTTTATGCAAAAATGCTGACATGTGCACGATCAGCTGGATAAACGATTAAAGTCAGAGTCCAAACTAGTAACAGTCAATAAAACTAGTTCTTAATTTTGCAGTCCTGCTCCAAAACTCTGTCTATACTGTAATGCAGCCACCCACCACTAGTAGTCACTGTAGCTCCAGTTAAAGCCTGCAGCTGTGCTGCTTGAGTATGTAGTAGATTTTCTTGGGTGTCAGATGTACCTGGATTTGTATGCCTGCTAGTGAGCTTATGCAATAGTATGGATGAATATTTATATGACGCTGCAGTACGTTGTGATTGGCTTGTGTCAGTGTATTTATGGAAGCCAGATTTGTTGGTGTTGGATGCACCAACCAAACCAGAACAACACGAACCATCATGGAGAATTTTTACCGTTAACTTATAGGACTTAACGGTGGAAAACTACAAGGATTTCTTATTTCAGTGTTCCAGATACTGAAAATCTCAAGAAAACACATTGTATGCTTGCATGCTGGCACTGCACAATCAGTATAATCACAGTTGTCATGTAAGGCTGTGCAATAGCATAACCCCATAAAGGCTGTAAATTTTTGTCGTATTGAGTTGAATTTTAAAGGTTTACAAAAATGCAGGCAGAAATGCTTCAAAGTTTAAAATAGTTTCTTTATTGCACTTTGTAGAAGCACTTTCATACTTTTTTTTTGTATTAAGTTAATTTGAAAGCAGAAAGTACAAACTTCAGGTTTTGTACTTGTGGTTATTGATATCTGTATGTTTTGAGATGAGAAATACACACTTTAAAAGTAACAATATTCTCTGCGTTTTCCGTGATGATCAAGAAAGTAGACTTGTGATACCTTTTATGGATTATACCATAATCGCAATCACAAATCCCAGTCTTGTCCAGTATGATCGTAATCATACTTTAATACCAAGTCATGCAGTAAAATTGCATTTATATCAGTTTAGGGTTTCCATAATGCAGAGTTTAAGCAGACTGTGTTTGTCTATTGTTGTGACTTAGATGAAGATCAGAACACATTTGATGTCCAATTTATGCAGAAATCCAAGAAATCCCAAAGGGTTCACATACTTTTTCTTGCAACTGTAGATTAAAACTGACAAAAACTAAGTTTAGGTTTGGTCAAGATGACTTAAACTAGACTAAAATGTAATATGGTTTTAATTGGGCATTCTAAATCCATGGTATTTCTCTACTGGTAGTAAATCTGTCAGATAAACAATGCATCTGTAGCTCTTCTGCCTCTCAGCTGTAGAAAGCAGGGACCCCATGTTTGGCAGGGTGCAGAGAACACACCACCATGATTTGGTACCAATTTTAGGCAAGAAAATGAATTCTTGGACTAAAATTAAAGACTAAAATGTGAGGACTTTTAATGGACTAATACTAGACTAAAATGTCCTGAGTTTTTATCGACTAAAACTGGACTAAAACTCTAAAAGGTAGAAATGACTAAAATGAAACTAAAACTAAAAGACATTTCATCTAAAGACTAAGACGATGACTAAAATTAAAAATAGCTGCCAAAATTAACACTGCCATAATGACACACTGTACCTGTCTCTTTGTTAAGTCACATTTTGTTTCAAATAAGATAAAAACTTCAATATTCAGTGTTATAAAATTTGATTTGTTCAGAAACTTGGGTCACAGTCGCTCTTTCAGGACTTGGGGTTGGATCTTGAAGCAAGACCAGTTGAGAATCACCGGTTTAGACTGGATTGGCAGTGTAACTCTCATTTCAATAATCAATTTAAAAGTTAACACTAAAAATCATCAAGTACATCTCTTTGACTTTGAAAATGTGCTTAGAAATGCAGAATAATTGCATTTTTAGCATCTAGATACACCCAATTAATCACAAGTATTTGTTTAATTTCAACTATAAATCAAGCACCATAAAACTTAATTGTCTGAAAGCCCATCTGAGTAGGTCAGTCAGAAAAAATCTGTCAAATGCCACTGAGGTTACCATGCACATGAGCTGTTAAATACTGTTTTAATTTAGCCAGATTTAAATCATGAAAACAATTCAATACATTGAAAAACTGACAGACGCCTTTAGAGTTTACGGCATACATTTTTAAGACCTCATAGTTCACCTACATTAAATGTTTTACCTTCACAAAGAGACTTTGCATTTGTGCCTTTTACATCCGAGTGTATATTTAAACATGTTGCATGCAGGTTTGACTGAAATTGTTGTGATCAAAGCACAAAAAGTGTTTTTATCCCTCTCTAGTCACAATAATAAAACATGTTCTGGCCTTGTGGTGTGGTAAACCCTTTATTTTCAAAGAGCCTGAAATGTTTTTGGCTTTAAAAAGAATCCATAAAAAGAGAGGAACTCAGAAACCCCACAAGAATGAGCTGTGAACGCACATTAAACACCAGAAAACACAACAACGGACCTTTGATGTTCAGAGATGTCTGCATGCTGAGGCTGCTACATGGAGGTCAGAACATCGTGTCAGAGAGAGAAATGTGTTTTTAAAAAGCAGAGCCATTGTGATTTTGTTAAATGTCAGAGTATTTGTGGTGATCATAACGTTCACCACTCATGTAGTTATCCTCCAACCACCATTAAAGTGGAATTAAACAGAAAAATGACAAACTTTATGTCTCTAAATCATTCAGCTAACACGTTCTTTCTTGTGGTTCTTTCTGAGATACAAACAGTCCCCGTGGAGGGAAGCTCAGGAATGAGACATTCACTCTCAGTGTTTGTGTTCATGCACTGACTTCAGGCTTGTGTTTGTGTCTGCTGCAGGAAGCCTGCTGGACTTCTTAAAGGATGGAGAAGGACGAGGGCTGAAGCTGCCCAACCTGGTGGACATGGCTGCACAGGTAAACCTTTATTCAGAAATAGAATGGTAGAGTTCTGGTTCTCTTAAAGAACCGTAGAGAGGAGACTGTTCTCTTGTGACAGAAGATTTGTTACTCTTTGTTTACTTCAGCTGCAGAGATAAACAGATAAACTGGTCTTAAATAAGACATGGCGTTGTTTCTGTGGGCCCCTTTCTAGTTAAAAAAAAAATTCTGTTTTATTAAAGCAGGTTTCCTGCTTTCTTATTTGGTCCAAAGATGATCTGATCTAGATTAGAGAAGACAACCATGGGACAACTAACAATACAAAAATAGAAAAAGATACGATCAATATGATACAAAATGAAACAAAACAAAATGATGCCGTATGACACAAAACAGCGTGACATTTAACAATACAATACGTTACTTTATGTTACGCTACAATACTTAACGTTACTTTATGTTACGTTGAATTATGTTATGATACATTATGACCCAGCACATTACTTGGTGTCTGAATGTTTTTAAATCTGCAGTGAAAACTTTTAAATCCAAATTGTCTGAATGCCATTGCTTTAATTGATGACTTACAGTTGTTTCCTATCACTTCATTTGTACTGTATGAGTCTGAGTGCATTGTTTGATGAAACTGTGTATTGCTGCCATTCTTGGTCACCCTTGAAAAAGAGATCTGTTGATCTCAATGGAACAAACCTGGTTAAATAAAAGTTAATAAAATAAAATAATAAATAAAATAAATGATACGTTATGATATGATACATTACGATTTGATACGTTACGATATGATACGTTATATTATGATATGTAACGTTATGATACCTTACATTATGATACGTTACGATATGATATGATACGTTACATTATGATATGTTACGTTATATGTTAAATTTTGATGCGTTACGTTATGATATGTAACGTTATGATACGTAACGTTATGATACCTTACGTTTTGATATGATACGTAACAATATGATATGTTACATTGTGATATGTTACATTATGATACGTTACATTATGATACCTTGCGGTACAATACGTTTCAATATGATACATGACCTTGACCTTGACCTTGACATTATGACACTTTCGATACATTACGTAGCGAAACGTTATGATACGTTAAGATACAATACAATTTGAAACATTATGATATGACACAATATGTTACAATACTTTAAGTTACGATACGTTACGATACAACGCAATATGCAATGATCCGATATGATACAATTTGATACCCCTTCATTAAAGACTTCATTACCTCCCCCTGCTCTTCCATTTATTTTGATAATATAAGACACAGTACGATACCATATGTTACGATACAATATGTTACGATGCATTATGTTATGTTACAATACAATACGGTTTGATAAGTTAGAATATGGGATTCTCCTGGTTAAATAAAGGTTAAAAAAAATGTTCCAATACAATAAGCTAAGATACAATATATATCATGATATATATGTTACGATAAGTTATGATAAGATGTGATACATTATGATACGATACATTACAGTACGTTACGGTAGATTATGATATGATACAATTCGATACGTTACAATCTATACATTACAATATGTTACAATACGATCTATACGATATGATGTTAGGTTACAGTACGTTACGTTATGAGACATTGCGATACAAAACATTCCCATACGATACATTATGACACTTACGAAACATTACATTACGAAAGATATAATACGTTATGATACAATACAATTTGAAACGTTATGACATCATACTATATGATACGATGCATTACGTTCTGATATGTTACAATACGATGCAATATGTAATTATACAATGCTTTATGACATGATAAGATTTGATACGTTACAATTCAATAAGATTACAGTTTGATATGCCACGATACACTGTGTTGTGTTCAGATACGATACATTACAATTTGATATGATACATTATGATTCAATATGACACGTTACAATACAATACGATTTGATATGATATATATGTCATGATACATACGTTACAGTAAGGTACAATAAGATGTGATACATTATGATACGTTACAATCTGATACATTACAATACATCATGATAAGATCTATACGATACTATAAGATATGTTTTGTTACGATGCATTACGGCACGATATGTTTCAATACATAACGTTATGTTACAGTAGGATTCGATATGTTATGATACAATACAATGCAGTACAATATGATATGATACAAAACCATATAATAGGATTTGATATAAAATGAAACAGAATGAAGCAATACAGCATGATATGGTAACAAATTGATACTTTTGATTGGCTTCATCTACCAGAAATCTTTATAATAACACAGCTAAAGCCTGTTTTTTAGATACTCTCCAGAGTTCGTCACACCAGTCTGTAATTTGGATAGCAAAGTGTAAATATGGTGTTGTTTTAAAACATTTGCCTTCCTCTGTAAAATCAGAGAGAAATAAAAGTTATCCCTATATTTCGGCAGAAAAGGCTGTGTCGATGTTGTTTTGAGTGCTGATGCAGCTCTTACTCTCTGCTGTGCTCTCCAGGTTGCAGCAGGCATGGCCTACATCGAGAGGATGAACTACATCCACAGAGACCTCCGCTCGGCCAACATCCTGGTGGGAGATAATCTGGTGTGTAAGATCGCTGACTTCGGCCTGGCCAGGCTGATCGAAGACAACGAGTACACCGCTCGGCAAGGTGGGCCCTCAACTCTCCTCCTCTACCACTGACACGTACATATGTTATATGTTATATGCACATATTTGATGCTCCCACCCACACGCTCACATTCTGCATGACTGCAGAAGGTCACGGAGGGAATTCTCTCAGAGGGCTGCAAACATATGCAGCACGCCCACAATGAAGAGGAATAGTTAGCTTTGAAGCTCCAAATACTGGCTAAATGTACCACAAAGCAAACTCCCCCTGCTGCACAGAGGTACAGAGTTTATAAGGAACATTAATGCAAATTAACTATGAGTATGTTTTCTTTATAAAAAGAGAGAGAGATTTTCACGGTGTCCATCCTTTCAACATCATCCAGTCCACACAGACACTGTGGGGTTTGTAGGAACAGTATCAGTGTTGACCATCACATTACAATGTCTAAATCAATCCAAATATGTCTAAACCTGTGTTGTATTTTTAAGTTGAGTCCTTTCATCACCTCAGATATTTCCAGTGGTTTTCAAAGCCAGAGAAATCCTTAATTTATATGGGTAGTTTGAAGATGATGTCATAACACACTAGTGAACGGGATCAGGAACTGACTTCTGCATAGAGGAGCATAATGAAAATGACAAAGTCTTGTCCTGTTTTTACAGCTGTGCCAATTAATCAATAAGAAAGAAACAAGGGCTTCTTTTGAGTCCTGAAAGTAGTGACACACTAAGGCAAAAAATGTTAAAGCTCATAGTGAAAGGGGGGGTGAATATTGACTAAGAGCCTCCTTGAAAGAACCGAGTCTGACAACGCCAATGTCTGTCCAGCTTTGCTCATCGTCTCGTACCTGTAAATCAATCTCATTTTAGAGCTCCAGATCATTCGCCACAGCTCGGAAATAAAAGCTGGTCTTTTTCATCTTCTACATGGCTCTTTATTTGGCACCAGTTTTACTTATTAATGTGTATTAAATATGACATGGACTGTCAAACAGGAGCCATGTCAGCCGGCTCATCTGCAGACAACTCAGCAGGGACTTAACCTACGAGATTTATTTCCTTTATTGTGTTTCACCATTTCAATTTAAAGTGTGTTTATGATGAAACAAGGGAGAAAAGCTGTTAAAGGGGTCCAGTCAGCATTTTTTGTCTCCCTTCATCTGGCTAGACTTGCAGGAGGAGGTCTGCAAAACTGAGTAATATGTGATATTGATTACCTCCATGCCAGGCAAATCACATTTTTGTAAAGTGAAGGGATCATAGCCAATGCATGTAGACATTTTGTGATGATAACTGCAGCATGCAGGTACACCTAGCACTTTAATATAATGACTTTCCTTTATTTCCATATGTTTATTTCAACTTGTATTATTCACTTCTTGCCCCTCATGTGACTTAAGATCATGTGAGTGCAAAAAAGCTGGAGCTGTAACAGGAAATACGACAATTCACACCATTTTTCCATACTAATACAGTCCAAACACCTCAAAACCCCATGCTGACTAAACATGCATGAACTGTTGCAACAGAGTGTATCAGAAGTTAACTGTGTTTGGACACCTTCAGACCAGGGGTTCTTAAATTTTTTAGCCCTTGACCCCCTAAAATAACAGCACTAGAGACTGAGGAGCATCATCATCCCTAGAGGTGGTTAAAGCGTGCAATGTTACACAAAGCATTGTGTTGAAATTTACATTTTAAGGAGTTTTTGTACACTGTACTAACATTTAAGCACAAATCTCACTTTATAACTGTGTTTTAATTTAAAATTAAAATCACCCTATATTATGACAGTATATTTTTCACAATAATGGATAAAACACACCACTTTAAAGCAGTTACATTTTCTATCTCTTGTCCTCTGAGACACTACTGTCGGTTAGGGCTGAACAATTTGGAAAAATAATCTAATTGGGATTTTTTTTCCTCAATATTACAGCATTTGATATGCGATTATTCCTTAAGTTCCTCATCTTATGTATTTTTACATATTTTCCAACAAACACAGCAATAAATCCTTCTATATTATAACCAACACAATATTAGATAAAACCAGGGCTGATTTTTTTTTTTCTAATTGTGAGTATTTTGATATGAATTCTTGTATTGAAGAGAATGATAACTTTTATGTCATCCTCATTTTTAATCAGAAAAATGTACCACAATGAAGAAAGTAGGATTTTTTGTAGACTATTCTAAAAAATGGGTCTGGAATGATTGCATGATATGTAAAGCATGATATCTATGCTGCAAAAAAAGTTTTAAATTGGTATTTTGACTCATATTTTAAAAACTTCTGCGATATGAAAATGTCAGCAGGCCATATTGCAATTTAATCTAATTTCCCAGCCCTGCTGTCGGTGTGTATGAATAACGGAAATTGAAGCTTGTCAAATGACACACCAGTCCCACGCCAGTGTGTTTTGGACGTTAGACTGTATGTGTTCATTTCAGACTGTGCAAGTGCAAACAAATGCATCATAAGAAAATCCATGGACCTGGAGAGAAATAGTTATCCTAAAGCTTCTATTTGCATTGTTCTGGATATGCATCTTCACAGTCGTGTATTTTTTTGCAGATATTTTATTTATTAGTTAAAAATCTGCTCTGCTAATCTACAAACACTTTGTAGAGGCATGACTGTCTCTGCAGGCACTCATAAATTCTTGTTGTAGGGAAGTGAGCGGCATAAATGCAATTTTAACTTTCTTTGGAAGGCAAACAAGTCGTCAAAGGTCACATCCCTGGAACATCTCACCAGTTAATCCAACACCAGTGAAACTGTCACACTGGGGCCTCTGTGTGTGTGTCGACACTGCTAGTAAACATTAGCTGACCTCAGTATGGATACTGAAACAGTATTAAATGATGATTGCACAGTGCACTGTGTCAGTTTGTTCTAATCAAAGGGTGGAGTAGCAGGGAATCACTCCCATGATTCCCCACTACCCTCTACATTATCTTTTGTTGTTGTTCTGATTGAGAGCTCCCAGGCTGCAGAATTTGAATACTGTTCTTATAAGTCAGAGCTTACCCAAGTCTACGCTTCTCTAATTTTACATTTGGAAAAAGTACTGCAGAAAAACCTGAGTAGGTGGCCCTTGAATTATTCACAGAGGATGAGTCAGTTGATGTTCAATCAGTTAACCCCCGTGTTTTTTCTGCTCTTCTAAAGGTGCGAAGTTTCCCATCAAGTGGACGGCCCCGGAGGCTGCGCTGTACGGGAAGTTCACCATCAAGTCAGACGTGTGGTCGTTCGGCATCCTGCTGACGGAGCTGGTCACCAAGGGTCGGGTGCCTTACCCAGGTGAGGATGGCGAAGGGTTAAAGTGACAGCAGAGATAGCTTTCACCTTGAGCTTCTCAGGAGAAAAGTCGATAAAGTGGCCTGATAAGACCAGACCTCCCTGTATGTTTCCAAAGCACACACAGCTCTTTCTATGACAACAGGCTGCTCCTCCTGATGTTTGTGGGACTAAAAGGTTCTTTAATGCTTGAGTAACCTTCTCTCCCTGCCAGAATGTGAGATAACCCTTAATTACCAGAGCTCGCCCGTGGGACAGCTTGAATTTCAGACACAGAGTGGAAGAGAAAGCATAGGGGGGGCACAGAGTGCACTCAGAGTGCAGCTCCACTCAGGGAGGGAAACACATGTTTGTCCAGATGGGGCTGGTGGGACGGCCAGGCTTCAGGGAGGAGGTGAGGGAGGTTAGCACACAGTCAGCACAGGGAGTAGCGCTATTCTAACAGATGCTTCAGCAGCCCTCTGAGGGTCTCTGACATCGGTCAGAGGGAGCCAAACTTTGGACTCAAGTAAAATCTATCCATCAGAAACCAGAGAAAAGATGTTTAAATAGCTGACAAAATGCCAGGTACAGTACATACAAAAGGTGATATAAGTTTTTTGAGTGTTATACAGAAACAGTGGTACATCAGTGTTTGGTGTTGGAGGAACTGTACGGGCAGTTTTGACCAGATCCGCCTTGTTTTCAAGTCCTGAGCCCTAATGAATATCTATGAAAACACTATAAATGCAGAGGCAGAGCCTGAAGTGTTGAATATCAGAGGTCAAGTGCAAATTTGAGAGTGTCTGAGGACATGATCACTCAGAAAAGTTTTGCTTATCAGGCAGTTATACAACCCAAATTCCAAAAAAGTTGGGGCGCTGTGAAAAATGTAAAAATAAACAGAATGGAGTCACATGCACACTCATAAACCCATATTTCATTCAAAATAGAACATAACATCCTCTTTAGTACTTAGGATATGGCATCTGTGTTTTCAGTTTCCAAATCTTGATTATTCTTACCACAGAACAGTTTTCCATTTTGCCTCAGTCCATTTTGAATAGCTTTGGCCCAGAGAGACGGCAGTGTCTCTGGATAGTGTTTGCATGATCCAGCTTTAACTTGTATTTGTGGATGGCACAGCCATCTGTGTTGACAGTGATTCCTGAAAGTGTTCCTGAGCCCATGCAGTGGTTTCCAGTACAGAATAGTGACTGTTTTAATGCATTGCAGCCCCAAGATCAAGGGCATCCAATGTTGACCTTTGGCCTTGTCCCTTGTGCACAGAGATTTCCCCAGAATCTCTGAATCTTTTTATGACGTTATGGGCTGGAGATGGACGGGCTATTCAAAGTCTTTGCAATTTTATGATGTGGAACATTTTTCTGAAATTGTTCTACGGTTTTCAGACACAGTTTTTCTCAAATTGGTGAACCTCTGCCTGCTGATCTTCCAGCTGTTTTTCATAAGTACCACTTATTTCTTCAACCTTTTGTTGCAGTGTAGCAACTTTTTTGAGACGTGTTGCTGCCAGCAAAATTCAAAGAGTTAATAACTTTCATGAAATGGTTGGTTTAAGAGACTTGACAATTGGGCGGCACGGTGGCGCAGGGGTTAGTACTGCTGCCTCACAGCAAGAAGGACCCTGGTTCCCTTACCGGTCAGGGCCTTTCTGTGCGGAGTTCTCCCCGTGCACGCGCGGGTCCTCTCCGAGTACTCTGGCTTCCTCCCACCTACAAAAACATGCTCATTGATCTGTTTAAGATTCACCTCTTCCCCTTATGCATGTTTCCTCTTCAGGCATGAACAACCGAGAGGTGCTGGAGCAGGTGGAGCGAGGCTACAGGATGCCCTGCCCCCAGGACTGCCCCATCTCTCTGCACGAGCTGATGCTGCAGTGCTGGAAGAAGGACGCCGAGGAGCGGCCTACCTTCGAGTACCTGCAGGCCTTCTTGGAGGACTACTTCACAGCCACCGAGCCTCAGTACCAGCCCGGGGACAACCTCTAAACCCCACTCCCTCCTCCCGCTCCGTGTAGGCTGGGACAGGACTGGCTGAATCAGTGCTGTTACACAAACTCTGGAGCCTTCCCAGCCTGGACTTTATTTTAAGGATCTGTACAGCTTCCTCAGCTCCACCAACAACCCCCTGAAAACACGACCCTCAGTCTCCGACACGCCCCCCAGTGTCTGAACTCTGCTAATGCAACGTTTAGGGAGGTGGAGAGGTGGGATGGAGGATGGACGGAGTGAGCTGGGGTTGTGAAAATGCAATGAAAATCCTGTATTCAATGTAAATAAGAAAGGCTTGTTTTAGTTTATTTGTTGCTTCTGTTTCAGATTTTATTTTCTCCTGCACAAATAATAATAATGACGATGAAGATGATAGAAACGATGAAGGAAGAGAATCATCAGGCACAGTGAGTCAGTCTGTGTATTTTACTGTTTTCTCATTCACAGATTCAGCTGGAAGCCTCAAGATTTTTATTTTGGATAGCTGTTAGAATATCACCCACCTATTTTTGCTCTGTCTCCAGCTCCCAGTTTTTAGTGTTCACAGGTTTCACGCAGCGACCGTTCTCTTCTGAAGTCCTGCTCAGGTGGGGCACTCAAACAGTGCCGGGGTGTTTTACAGTTGAATTTCGTACTCTGAGTTGTATCAACAGGGAATCAGACAAATTGACTTCATGCAGGTTTCTGATCGATCATCAGCTGAAAAAACGGTGGGCCAAATAGATCAACTACATTTAACATTGGCATTTAACCATGTCTTAGCGAGCCTCAGTGTTCTACATTACTACAGTGATATTAGCTTTGGGAACTGTGTGTGAAAATAATACCTTACCTTGGCCTGACCACACCTTTACTCTACAGTTTTTAAAGCTTTCAAAGTCAATGTAAAGGCAGGAATTAGTGCTACACAGGAAATCACAAAAATGCATGCAGTAACTCTTTTTTGGCTGGGTAGGAGCCACAAACAGCCAGATGTGTTTACTTCAGTCATTTAACATCCTCTGAAATGTTCCAGAGAGTCTGGCTGCAGACTGCAGATGCTTCCCCTCCTTGCAGAGCTCTGCTTTGAGACGCCAAATCTGTCAGAACAGAAACACATCCCAACAATGTCAAAATAAATTCTGATTAATCAACCAGTTAGGGTTAGGGTAAAGGTTAAGATAAGGGTTAGGATACCAAAAGTTAAAAACCTGACGTGCAAAACCTGATTACAAAATGTTTAATAAAGCTGAATAAACAGTCTGCTCACAGGAAAAATGGTTGTCCTCCATAAAAACACCATAACGCAGCTAACCTAGCAAAAACTAAAGCTAATAAAGCTGTGTAAGCTTCGTAGAGCAACATTTACATAATAAATCCAAAGCTAAGCTAGGTTATGCAGCTATGTAGATAATGTAGCTAAATTTAAAGCTAACAAGCTACATAAGCTACGTAGCTTACTTAGATTCCACTCAAATGGAAACAAATTTACTACATAAGCTGCAAAGCTTATGTAACTTATGTTTACAAACCTAAAACTAACAAAGCTACAATAGCTATGTAGATAATGTAGCTACATAACAAGTTAAAGCAAGGAAAGCTGTGTGAGCTACCAAGCTATGTAGCTTACATAGCGAAACCTAAAGCTAAGGAAGCTACATTGGCTTTGGAGATCACACAACTACATAAACAATGTAGCTAACAATAAAATCAAGTGAAGCTACGTTAGCCTCGTGGGTCATGTAGCTTGCATAGCTAAATCTAAAGCCAACAAAGCTATGTAAGCTACATAACTAGGGACAAAAGTCAGAAATTATCAATCTTTATAAGCTCTGTGCAGCATAGCAGCTCCATGCTCTGTAATGGAATTATGTTGATCTGCATCACCCCTGTTAAATAAACTAAATTATTTAACTCATTAACTACACTGGTTTTGCAGCTACATAGAAAATATAGCTAAAGTTTAAACAGATTAAGCTTTGTTAGCTAAAGCTTAAGCTAACAAAGCTACACAGGCTCATGTAGTAATGCTGACTGTGTAGCTAGCAAAGCTAGTTTAGCTTTAGCTAAAGCAAATAAAGCCACTGTTGGCATGACTGCCAGACATTGTTAATAAATAAAGTATTTTTAAAAGTATACAGTAAATCTTTTCTGAGCAAACGTTTTACCAGTAAATTACGTCCCTAAGAGCAGCTCTTTTATTCAAAGCTCTATTTGTCATTCATTTCAAGTAAAGGCAGTAAACTCAAACGTCTTTGTCCCACTTTGTCTCAGGTAAAGTTTCTGAACTCCTCTGACTGATAGCAGCCAGGAGGTACAAAAGAAGAAGAACTAAAACAGACTTAATAAGAAGTCACCAAATAAACAATGTCATAGCTTACATAGGTTAACATTACCAGGATCAAGATGCTACCTCTGTTAGCCTGTTAATGGCAAATTCTATTTTATGTTTGCATCAAGCTAACAAACTAAAATCTACTTATTGATCCATCTGTGAGAATTTAAGTCTCTGGCTTTAACTCAAACTGTAGTGAAATTATTGTTAGTGGCTTTCGAACAACAATTTCACTTTCAGGCATGGTTCATCAATATTCTATTAAAAAACAAGCTTTTTAAAAGTCTAATCTCGTGGTCAGATCTGGCTAAGCCTGTGTTCTAGTTTCACAAATCTGCTTCATGATGCATTTAGCCCTTTTATGTTAATCACATCTGAACTGCAGCAGTGTAAGATCATTTTGGGTTTATACTGTTGTAATAATGACTCACGGCATTGCTGAAAGAACTTTTTACACCTCCATGATAAGCTCTCATCTTAGCATTTGCTGTTATCCTGCAATAGCACGATGTCATAGGGTTAGGGTTATTATATGTCCCTGTATTTCAGCTGACAGTGTGAGAGCACAGCATAGCAGCAGCTCCATTCACACATACAGTTGGACATGCATTGCTGTGCTTCCTGCTGGCTCCACTGATCCCATTTTTGCATTTTCCCTTGATGTTCATAGTAAAGGCGAAATGTCAAAGAGCTTAATATATACATCGAATGAGCTCATGAAACTATTACTCAGAGACAGATAGACCAGTACTTTTCTGCCAAATAAATATGCTTTCTGCCCATCCTTGAATTTTTAATAAAGAAGAATAATCTGGAAAATATGCAACAGTAGCC
This sequence comes from Cheilinus undulatus, assembly GCF_018320785.1. Taxonomy (NCBI): domain Eukaryota; kingdom Metazoa; phylum Chordata; class Actinopteri; order Labriformes; family Labridae; genus Cheilinus; species Cheilinus undulatus. Next base: position 6,157,703 of record NC_054878.1, read on the forward strand.
CAGTATGAAAAATCATATTTCTCTCACAGGTTCAAGGTAGTTAAATGTCTATTAAAATGTTTTTAATCCTCAAAAAGATAACCTTATATCCCTCAGGAGTTTCACTATCCACTGTCTTTTCAGTCGATGATCATGAAGGAAGCGTTGGTGTGATTCATATTTGTCATGCAGTAGACTGATGTCCTCCTGACAACAGCGTTTAAACTTCACTGAGTGTGACATCAGAGGAAAATGGCTGCCTCTCAGTTATGTTACATTGGTGAGACTTCCTCAGACAAGCGTAATGCAGTCCTCCATCCACCGTCTTTAATTCTCCCAAAGCTTCCTCAGAGTTTGAGTTTCAGGTCGTAAGGAGAAAAGATCTCTACAAAGATATTCGTCACATTTTTGGATTCTCAGCATATCCCTCCTGTTGATTATTTTGAGAACCTCTGAGTGGAAGTGTTTCTGTGCCCCTGCCATGAGTGTTGTTTCTGTCAGTCTGAAGTGTGACGTTAATTTAAGAAGAGAGTATGTACGTGTTGTTGGGAGGCGTCTCCTCCACTCGAGCCTGCAGACCCGACCTGCAGCTGCACCTGGACCACCTGACCTCCTGAGTTATTCCTGCTTTACGTTCTTCTGACTGGGTTTATTCTATCAGTATTTGAGTCTTTGCTTTTGAGAGAGTTTGTTTTATTTAACCCTTTAAGTGATCCTTAAGAGTCAGCTGTACTGTACATTCAGAGGAGGTTTGAAGCCAAATCACACCACAGATCAGAAACAGAAGATTTCAGCCATTAAATTCATAAATAAATCCACTCAAACGGAGAAACATAAACAAGGTAAAAATGTCCAAGCTGATGGAAACTCCTCGTTGTCTGTTGTACAGCTAAAATGGTTTTACGTGTCGCTAACTTTCCTCCTTTATATCTTTTAATTTCCATTTTTTTAACATAACTTGTTTTGTTATTTCTGTGATTTGGCGTTTGAGATTCAGAAAAGAACAATAAAAACATTTTACACTCTTTTCAGGACTATTTCTTAACAAACGCTGGAGCTTGTCTGCACGCTTTTGTTTGTATATGTATATAAATAATCCATAAGATGATATTCCAACACTTCTAATCGCAAAAGAAAAATCTCTGCATGATCCATTTTTGTTTTAATCTGAGTGTAAAAAGCAGAAGGAGCTCAGCGATAACATAATCTGCTCCGTCACATAGATATACCATGTTTGACAGCATATACAGTCTCACCTAGATGAGCTAAATGGAATTCAGCCATCATCAGTGGCATGAATACACCTGAGCCTCATGACGTCTCACAGGTTCCTCTCTGCCAACAACCTGCAGGGGTCTAAAAAGGTGAGGAGTGTCTGCAGCAGGTGAGCTGGAGCTCTTGCAGAGAGACAGGACAGGTGAGAAACAGACACAGAGGAGACCACGGTTCTGAGGAAGCCTCAACAAGGACGAAAAAAATCATTTTCAAAAAATCAGGGTCAACATTTAACCATAACTGTCAGCCTCATTTTCACCAGTAATAAAGTATGAAAAATAACAGCACTGATGATAAATCATGTGGCAATTCAAAAAAGTAAAAATGATAAGTTTAAGGCTCACATCTGAGATAAAAATTCCAACATTTTAGTTCAAAAGATCAGAACACGATATTAAAAATAGAAAAATAATGTTTTATAAGAGCAAATATATGAGGAGAAAGTTGAAATTAAGAGTCTGATAGGTCAAAATGTGAGATTAAAAAGACAAAATTAAGAGTTGAAAATGTCAAAATATGAGCTAGAATTAAAATGATGACTTAGAAAGTTGAAAGTAGAAAAAAAATGACTTAAATTCAAAATTGGGAGTTTAAAAGGTTGAAATATGATAGAAAACTAAAAATTATTAATACAAAATGTCAAAATATGAGGAAAAAATTTGAAATCATGAGTTTTAGAGGGATTAAAAAGCCAAAGACAGGAGTTGAAAATGTCAAAATATGAGCTAGAATTAAACATGATGACTTAAAAGTTAAAAACATGACTTAAATTTAAAATTGGGAATCTGAAAGATAAAAATGTGACAAATTAATTCAAAATTATGAGTTGAAAAGGTCAAAGTATGGATTGAATAGTCAAAATCATAAATTTGAGTCGTAATCTTGAGATGCAAAATTAAAAATTTGAAATAAAAACACATGGATTAAAAAATTAACATCAAATTTAAAAGTTGTCTTTGTTCAAATCAATCTAAAAAAGCCACACACAAAGGTTTTCTTATCAAGAGACCTTTATATGAACCATTCATAAGTGTTTATCATGATTTTAGTGAGTATCTAATTGATGAATCTAATTTTGGAAACCTCAAAGCAGACAGAGGCCTCGGACCACCCCTGAAATCTCTGGCTTCCCCCAATGGGGTCCCGGACCCCAGGTTTGGAACCACTGCTTTAGATTATGGCTACTAAACAGACACAGTAACATGTTAATGTTTTTTTCCTTTTGTAATCATTCCACCAAACAGCTAGTGACCATATTTTCAATCCTCAAAATAGAGTCACTCAAATTTCATCGCAAACTCTCATGCATGATCTCATGGGATAATTTGATTTCAACCTTTTAACACCAGGAGGGCCTCAGCAGTTGAAACGACATCCCCCAAGATCAGTCAAAACCTTTTAAAAATGTAATAAATTAACACTAACAAACAACACAAACATGCAGTGGTGCATGTTACAGTGTTTTGGTATTTCCTTGTTTCCACTGGTTAAAATAGGGGTTGTTAAAAAAATGGGGCATACTGGCATTATATCGATTTTTGTCAGGACAGGGGACACAAAGCCTGAAAACGGGACTGACCCGGGTAAATTGGAACATCTGGTCCCCCTTCCAAGTAACAGGAAGTCATCTCTGCATTTTCAGACTTCTAAACCTGACATCAAATATGTGTTCACTTGATCAAAATATGACCCTATAATAAAAGGCAGCACACTGGAAGTGTCTGACTAAAATGTTTTAGAAAGTTCTAAAGGTCTGAGCAGTCATGTAGCCAGCATGCATGCAGGAGGAGAGTTTTTCTGGTGTTTTTCCAGTATTGGCTGTTGTCTCTGTTTGCGCTCTGCTGTTTGATCTCTGGATCGATACGTATTGAATGAGCTTTACCCAGGTCAGAGTTTCCTCTGCGTCTCAGTAGCAGAACAACAGTCACTGTTACTATTGTCATTTCTGTTAAAAACCCTTCCTCTCTGTCTTCCTCCACCATCCTCTGACTCACAGCTGATGTCACCAGCTCCTGTCGTCTTCTAAACCACTGAAATCTCCTCAGAATTTATCGAATATTCCCTTACGCAATGTAACCTTATCACATGTAACTGTTTATATCAGGGATGTAACAGTATCAAAATCTCAAGTTACAATGATGACTGATTGATCCACAGTACGGTATTTATTGATCATTTATTGCTGTATCAAAAAGAATAAAATTAAACAACAGTTGCACTCTCAATATTGCAATACAGTGCCTTGAAAAAGTATTTGCCCCCTTTCTGAATCCTGATTTTTTTGCATATTTATCACACTTAAATGTTTCGGATCATCAAACCAATTTTTATATTTCACAAAGACAACCAAAGTAAACAGAAAATGGAGTGTTTGAATGATTATTTAGTTTTTTAAAGAGGGGGTCCATCTTTTAGTCGATTTTTGCCTATTATAGATTCCATTTCCCCATCCTGTCTGCCTATTTCTGCCTCTTTTTAACCATTTTTCCACTTTATAATCCTTTTCACCACAGTTTATTCTCATTGTTGCCCCTTTTAAGCCTTTAACCAGTTTCATTACTGATGCCTGTTACCCAATTTTCAACACTTTTTCTGACTGTTTTTGCATTTCTAATTGTTTCTTAGCTACAATATTTTTAGTTCAACTTCAGTAACTTTTAACAAGAGTATCTTTACTTTTACTTAAGTATAGTGAGTGTGTTTATTTTCCACCTCTTTAATTACCATTTGTCAGTCAGGAGAGGTTCTCTTGAAAAACTGATTTGGTCTAATCCCACTGAGTAGCTTTTTGTGCATTTGTTCTTTTTTAATACTTTTTAAACCAGTAATTATAATTTTTCTAACACATATTTTGGGGGAAGTAATGCATAACATAACTTTTTTAAAAGCATCAAGTACTGAGTGAAAAATAAAACACCCAAAGCCAAAACAAGGAGGTCAGCAACATGAAACTGTCCTGTAGTTTGGCTTCAACTAAACATGACGGTCAGGGTAACAATTTCTCATTTCATCCCAAAACAGCTGTTGCATTTCACTTTGGGTTAAGGCAGTGTTACTCAACCCTGCTCAATCAAAGAGCCAAATCGTTAAAAGATATCTTTGCAAGAGCCACAATCTAAGTGGTGAAAAGTGGAGAAAATGGGTTAAAGTTGCAATAGAAATGAGATAAAGTGGGGAAATGGTCAAAAAGGGGCAAAGAAGTGGCAAAAATAGGTGGAAGTTGGCCAAAATGGAGAGAAAAAGTAGAAAAAATTGATTAATAAATAAGTTAAAGGTAGCAAACGGATGAATTTCAGCTGTTGTGCTAATTCCAGCATATTTACATTGATGTGTGTTGTGAAAATGTTCATTGATGTGCACTGTCCTAAGCAAATAAATAAACAAATAATGGTCAAAGAACATGGCCGGCACATGTGTGAGGGGTCAGGGCTTTTGCCCCACAGCAAGAAGGTTGCTGGTTTGCTTCCCGGCGGAGTTTGCATGTTCTCCCCGTGCACGTGTGGGTCCTCTCCAGGTACTCCGGCTTCCTCCCACCACCAAAAACATGCTCATTAGGTTAGTTGGTGACTCTAAATTGCCCGTAGGTGTGAATGTGAGTGTGCCTGGTTGTCTGTCTCTATATGTCAGCCCTGCAATTGACTGCTGATCAGTCCAGGCTGTAGCCCACCTCTCGCCCAATGACAGCTGGGATAGCCCCCCCCCCGACCCGGAACGGAATAAGCGGTATGGAAAATGGATGGATGGATGGATGGATGTTCAAAACACATTAAAATGTGGTAAAAAGGAATAACTGAAATGGGCAAAAATGGGACTTAAGTGCCATCCAATGGCAAAGGGCAGCTTAAATGTGCAAGAAGGTGCAAAAAGTGCCAAAAAAAAAAGGGGGGGGAAATTGCAACTAGCAAAAAGCAAGATAATTAAGGCAACAACTGGTGAAAAATGGCAGAAATTGATAACAAAAAATGAGTTATAGGTGGAAAAATATTCAAAACTGTAAAAAATGTGTCAGAAAATGGGTGAAAAGAGACTTAAATGGGCAAAAGTGGCAAAATGGGCAGAAACTGGGAAAAAAATTGGAGAAAAAATTGCAAAATTGATTTAAAATGGGTTACAGGTGGCAATATGGACAAAAAACAGTAAACGTGGCAAAAATGAGTGAAATGAGACTGAAATGGATAAAATTGGCAAAAATGGGATAAAATTGGCATTCGATGGAAAAAGGCAGCTTAAATGGGTTAGAGGGGGCAAAAAATGGCAAAAAGTTGACAAAATGCAAACAACAAAAAGCGGGACAAAAAGGAAAAACTGGTGAAAGGGGGCAAAAGAAGTGGCAAACTTGTGCTTAAAAAGCTGTAAAAACAGATTAAAAGTGGCAAATAAGGAGGGGGAATTGTAAATAAAAGCAATGGAAATATACAAACAAAATATAAAGGTTGACAATTTAAGCCAACTGTATAAGAGTGGGAAACAAACTGATTAATGGATCATTTCTGAGGTTTAAGATGACATTTATAAGTTTTTTGGGGGGCCTTATATTTCAAATAAAGACAAAAAAAGCCACAAATCATCACAAAAGAGCCACAGTTTAAGTATCACTGGGTTAAGGCTCGCCTTATAATAAACTTTTATTTAACAAATTCTTATTCTGTTGTTGTTGCACATTAAGGAAAGATGAAATATCTCTGTGGTATCAGAAGTAGCTTCTCAGCACTTTGAGTAAACTTTAAATCAAATGTATTTTACTTTTACTTGGGTATACTAAAAGACCATTGCTTTTACATCTACTTTAGTTCATTTAAATCAGAGTAACATTACCTTGACTTGGGTTTAATAGTCCTGTATTTCTCAGGGTGAATAAGCATTTTCTAAATGCACTTTTTAAATGGATCAATTATTTCCCAAACCAGTTTGGTTGTGATTATTTATGACTTATCTTTATTTGCTCTGTCTGTTAATGTGAGGGAGATGAATGGTGTATCAGCTGATGTGACTTCCTCTTGGTGAAGCTTTATAGCTGCTGCTGCTGTCTCTCCTCACATCATCGATACTCTCGCTCATGTGGGGGTAGAAGCAGGGGGGATGCTCGTCTGTCGAGGAGGCTTCTTCTGTGAGACGCTGCTGTAGCTCTAACCAACACAGAAACAGGTAGGTCTTCATGTTTTTATTCTTTTAACCTCTGAGGGATGGTTGTTTTCAACTAGCAGAAGATATTTAAATTATTGATGCACAGGACAAAATGATAGTTATTGAGATATGTGCATTTTTTAAAGATAAAGCTGGTCTTATGAGATTTATGTGCAATCAAGACAGCAGCTGAACTTAACAGGTATAAAAACAGGCAGGTTCTTCATGGCATTAAGAGACATAATCTAGAAACTTTCAGAGCTCTTATCCATGTGGGACCTGCCCAGAACAACCCACGAGTGTTTTTACTGTGAGTCAGAGGAGGTGAATCAAATCTTTTCTGCTATTTCAACATAGAAGGAGGTCTGAGCTTTCTGCAGGCTCAAACAAGTTCAACAAATAAGAGCGTGATGATAAGACAGCTCTGCAACAGCATGGATGAACAATGTGGCTAGAATGGGCTCTCTGTATAATTTTCAGCCAAAAGTGAGAGAAATACTGATCACAAAGCCTGATTTTTTCCATCATTTTGTCCAGCTCTTCTCACATTTTAGTCTAAACTTGCTAACCGTATTCAAAGCTGCTCTCTCTAAGTGTTTAAAAACTTTAAATCATTTTCCCTTGACCATCTCTCAGCAGTAAAACTCTCCGGTCTGTAAAGTGTCCTCTCAGCCGTGTTTGTCCAATGAAGCCTCTCCTCCTCCTCCTCTTCCTCCTCCTCCTCCTCCTCCTCTCTAATGGCTTTATTGCAGGTATTAGCATGTGAGCTGTTGCCTGGCGGTGAAAAACATGGAGGGAGCCAGCGTCACCGCCTTCGTCACTGTTCAGAAGATCTACTACCCACTGCTGTGCATCATGGGTATTCCAGGTTGGTCTCTTGTTTGGAGTCCATGCTTCAGCAGGTTTTATTAGGATCAAATTCATGATCAGGCAGGTGTTTATTGGTTACTAATGACTTTATTGGTGCTAATCAATCACTTTTAGCTCACTGTGTTCACACTTTGTTATCAATAACACCATGTTCTCGCAGTGTCATAACCACAGACTCAGGATAAGCAGCAGCTGTAGTTATGGAGCGTGTTTATATGATCACATTGATTAGTGAAAGGGGAATAATCAGGTAATAGTAATAATCTGATGTGACATGTTTACATGCACTTCAATAACTGCAAAGCAGATGGATTGGTCAGATTCCCTTTATGTAACCAGGCAGATCCATCTTACAGAGCTTCAAGATGATATATTTGTTCCTGGTCAGAAAATATCTGGACCAATCAGAGTCATTTGAGGAGAAAGAGGCAGTAGCTTCAGACGTGATTTAGTTAAAGCCACTGCAAGCCTGTAAATGGTTCTGCCTTTCCACCATGCATGGACTGTTCTGGATGGATGTGGAATATACATCATATTATGGATGTGTGAAACAGAATGGCTGAGCAATATCTGAAAAACACTGAGCTGTGTAGTAAAAAAGATTGGCATGGCCTTGCCATTAATGGACCAACATTAATCTACTTTCCATACCATACCTTCCATACCTTCCATAATGCTGCTATGCCCACATAATAATGGTGTAATCCTGACAGCAGTGGAATCACCTTTAACCTTTACCACAACCTCTCCCAAGCTTGAGAATTTCGAAGCCCCATGTGAAACCAGAAAATCCTCCAGAGCCCACCAAAACCCTCATGCAACAAGATCATGAGATTAAAAGTGTATACCTCCAGATTTTAACTTCTAACTTTACTTTTAACTCTCTACTTTACTCATGCACAGATATAACATAAACAGAACAGAGAAAACCAGGAGAATAGGTCTTCCCCAGTTGTAATTTATTGATAGCATCAATGTAATTAATGTATGTGTGCTGGATCAGTAGCATTGCTGCTAGCTTTAGTGCCACTTTCATCATTTTTGCACACTTTTGACCAATTTTTGACTCTTCTAATCTTTTGGTTTGCCAAATTTTCTGCTTATGTTGTCACTCTCTGCAATTTTTTGCCTCTGTCAACCCACTTTGGCCACTTGAATCAAATTTCACCACCATTTTCTGCCCAATTTTTTCCTCTTTAAACCATTTTTGTCTTGCTTTTCACCACATTTGTGCATCTTTATAATCCTATTCTGTTACCTTGTTTGCCTGTTTTTGTGACTTTTGACCCAATTTTACAATTTTTTTGTTTATTTCTTGCCTCTAATACTGTTTTTTACCACTTTTAGCCCATTTTCACATCTTTATAATCATATTCTACCACTTTTTCTGCATGTTTTTGTGCCTTTTGACCCTCTGTTCCACTTTTTGTTTATCTTTTTGCCTCTTATAACCATCTTTGCCACTTTTAGCCCATTTTTGCCCATTTTAAATCCCATTTCCCCACTCTGCCAATTTCTGCCTCTTTTTAACCATTTTCCCACTTTATAATCCCTGTTCACTACAATTTCTGCTTATTTTTGCCACTTTTAAATCATTTGCCAGTTTCACCTTACTGATGCCTTTGTTACCAAATTTCACCACTTTCTCTGCCTGATTTTGCTTCTTTTTTTTTTTTTTACCCTCTTTTGTCTACTTTCGGCCCATTTTTTGCCTCTACTAACCCATTATTAACCCCAAAAGGGGTTTACATTTTAAGAGGCCCATGTATTATGGCATGAATAAATAAAAAATATATATTTATTTATTTGACAAAAGTGCCTTTTATTCCACTAGAAAAAAACAAAAATATATATATACTTTCACAGCTTAACTTTACGCTGAACCATGATTTTTGTTGACCTCGGTTGGCCCCCAGTTTTGGCTAGGCCCCAGTAAGCTCTCTCCTCTATCCCCCATACGGGTGACCTTGTTTGGGGTGATTACACAGGACACGCATCATTGCATTCAGAAAAAAAAAATGGAGAATAACTGTGGACAATCACAAGTCAGCAGCGCTTGATTGGATAATCAGGCCTGTGCATAATGCATTTATAATGCGGTTTCTATAGCAACAAAGCAGCTGACAAATATTAGATGACCAACATTAAACTACAAATGTGATTGTTGTTCTCCTTCTCCTAGATGTTGCTGATACAAACAGTCAGTTTTCTGTATCTTGATCTGTTGCTCAAAGTGGATGGATAATCCATCAGTGTATTTATTGATCCATTGGTAAATATTACAAACAGGACGCTGTCACTTACCCATCTATCATGTGTTTTAGCTAACCTCTTCACCTTCTACATGATCTGCTTCCGTAAATGCGGGATGTCTGACACCGCCATCGTCTATCTGAGCTGTCTGGCCATCGTTGACACCTTCTACCTGGTGTGGGTGATCCTTCTCGACCTGACCCTCACCTTCTGGATTCTGCAGCCTTTCTGGCACTCCCACCCAATGTGTGGCATCATGGGGTTCCTGCAGTACGGATCTCTCTACAGCTCCTCCTGGATCGTGGTGGTGTTCACCATTGAGCGGTACCTGGTCTTACGCAGCACAGCGGCCAAGCAGCACTTCTCCCAGGCCCGAGTCACCAGACTGACCTGTGTGGGCATCGTCCTGGTGTCCCATCTGGTCTCGGTGCCGATGGCCTGGATCAACGTGGTCTCACCGGTGAACTTGACAGTGAACGGTGAGAACATGACGCTGCCCAGGTGTCATTACCGCGATCAGGCCTACACCACCATCATAGTGTGGATAGCCACCTTCCTCTCAGGGGGAATACCCATCGCACTGGTCATCATCTTCAACTACCTCATCGGGTACCATCTCAGCCGCGCTAGCAACCTCTTCACCAAGGAAGAGCGGCGCGTCATGCACGGGAGGAGCACCAGAGGCATGTTGAGGAGGACCATCCTGCTGTTAGGAACCGTCTCCGTGGCCTTCGTGGTGCTCAGCCTTCCTAGATTCGTCACCTACTGCATCCTGAGGACCACGTACAACACTGAGAACTTTGACAGAAACGACTACAGCATCCCCATCAACGTGGCTGGAGACTTGGCCAACATGCTGCAGAACCTCAACTCCACCACCAACTTCCTGCTCTACTGCATGGTCAGCCGGCGCTTCAGGAGGGAGCTGGTCCACGTGGTGACCTGTAAGGAGAAGGCACGGGAGCTGGGCTCTATGCTCACCCACACCACCATGAAAGTCTTCTCTGTTGTGGATCATAAAACCATGACATCAAGTGACAACCGCCCAGTGGTGCTGACCAACCTCAAACAGACAGAATAGAGATCTCTGGAGGAACAGACAAGTATCAGACTTTTGAAGAACTACTCTTAAGGTTAAAATTCTTGACTCTGGAAGTCGAACATGACTATCCCAAAATAAAGCCGACTTTTGATGATTCTTTGGAGTAATTTGGGGCCCAAATGGTTTTCATCTGAGCTGATTTGTGATAATTTAAATGATCTAGTTTCCATGTTGGCTAAACAGTGGATTATATGGAGGGTTTAATGAAAAGCTCTTGATGGGATCCATACATTTGTGACCCGCCTAATACCCCGGTACTCTGTCTGAGTGGTAAGACATTCCACTCAGCGATACACCCATGTGGGCCACAACATTAAAGCCCTGTTTACATTTATGTTAGCAATGCATTTTGGGCATTTGGGCAGTGAGTTGCTGCACTCTAGTACGTGACAGTGTTGGGATAGTTACTTTTTTTAAGTAATCCATTACTAATTACTAGTTACTTTCCGAGGCAGTAATGAGTTACATTACTTAGTTACACAGAGCTAAAAGTTACATTACTTTTACATTACTCTGTGTCACCTGAGATCTTCTATTATGCAGATGAAAAATGCAATTCTAAACCTTACATATTTCCACATTAGTGTAATAAAATGGGACTATTTCATGCAGTAAAAGGCGTAAGGATACAAAAGTGATGTCGGTAAAAGAAGTGGTGTCTTAAGACAGGACTTATTGTATGCGTTCTCCATGGTATCAGTGCATGTGTGTTGGATCAGCAGCATTGGTGTTAGCATCCTGGCTAACAGTTCCCTCAATTTAGAACTGAAAAATGTGTCAAACCATTATTGGGTTCTGATGCTTAAATTATCCATTCCTGCAACTCTTCAACCTGTTTCACCTCTCTGTTAATTCAATTTACCACTTCTTTTTGCTACTTTTAACCAGTTGTTGCTGTTTTGTGCCCTTATTTGCCACTTTTTTAGACTGATAAGTCATATTTACCGGTTTCTTTCTATTTTTTGCAGCTTTTTTTCCATCCATCTTCATCCATTTTTGCCACTATTTTTTTCCTGTTATAAACAGATGTTTGCTGCTTCTTGCCCCATTTTTTTCTGCTTTTCACCATTTTGCCACTTCTTTTTGCCACAATTTACAATTTTCTGCTGCCTTTTTTGTATTTTACTACTTCTAAAAAATTTTTGCTACTATTTGCTAATTTTTGCTGCTACTTTACAACTTTTCCCCCATTTTAACCACTTTCTGTTTAAATCAAACCTACTTTTTTGCCATTTTTAATCCTTTTTTGATACATTTTGCAGCTTTTCACAAATTTTTGCCACCTCATTTTGCCACTATTTACTTATTTGTGCCATTTTTTTCCTACTTTGCTCCTCCTATAACATTTTCACAAATTTTTCTTAGGTTTAAACCTTTAGTTTTTGACACTTTTCACATTTTTTGCCACTTCTTTTTGACACTATTTACATCTTAATGTCAATTTTCCCCTCCTTTGTTGCTCTTTCTTTAACATTTTTAGCATTTTTAATACTTTGTGCCATGTTTTCACAATTTTTTGCCACTTTCCCCCCTATTTTTCTGCCTCTTACCTGTTTTTGGTCCTATCTGCCCTTTTTTGCCACTTCTAACCTGTGTGTGCCATTTTTTAAAATATTTGTACCCGTGCATGTCGCTTTTTCCACTCGCGTACATGGGTAGCTCCTTTAACCACTCGACCATCTGCGCGCCCCCTTTTTGCCCTTGTTTGATCTATTTTGGCACTTATAAGCCATTTTTGCCATTTGCTGCCTGTTTTCTTTTCTTTTTTTTTTTTTTTTGGCACCTGTTGCCAATTTTAGCCACTTCTTTTTGTCAGTTTTTTACCAATTTTTGCCACTCTTCACCCCTCTTGCCACTATTTTTCCACTTTTTGCCAGATTTTTACACTTTTTGTTTATGTCAGACCTATGTTTTTGCCACTTTTAAAACATTTTTAATGCTTTTTGCCCCATTTTGCCGCTTTTCACCCGTTTTTGCCACTTCTTACGACACTATTTACACCATTGTGCCAATTTTTCCCTCCTTTGTTGCTTCTTCTTAAACCCTTTTACACTTTTCAATAATTTGTGCTGTGTTTTGACCCTTTTTTCACACCTTTACTCCTTTTTTGCCATTTCTAACACATGTATGCCATTTTTTCAACTATTTGTATCCATCCTGGCCACTTTTCACCCATCTTTGCATTGTTTGTGGCACTTTTTGGGCTTTTCTGTCCTATTTTCCTGCTTATACACCATTTCTGACACTTTTAACCCATTTTTTACCTGTTTTCATGACTATTCATTAATCTTCCATGAATGTTTACTCACTTTCTTCTACTTTAGTTTTAGTGTCCTAGCATTTCTGCATATCGCGGTTTTGCTATGAAATCCGACTTTACTTCCTAATTATTTATATCAGTGTGTCTATCCACATTGTTTACATCACCAGTTAAAAAAGGTAATTCTGTTTTAAGAAAACAGGTTTATATTATGAAAAAGGCTTTATTGTACTACAGTAAAAGAATAAAAGTCATTTTTTGTTGCTTTGATAAGAGTGTTTATTACTCAGGTTCAAAATAAAATATGGTTATCGCAGCTTAACTTTTTAGAGGACCATTGTTTTGCTGACCTCCATGGGCCCCCAGCTATGCTGCCCTTTACCCCCCCTAATGGGTGGCCTCGGCCATGTTAAGTCAAGTCATGTTAATAAAGTTAACTAAAGATAGTCTCTACCTCCACCATATATGCCGCCACAAGCCTCTTTATCTCAGCTTTTGTTACCTGTTGGTAATAGTTGAGCTTTGGCCGCTTGGTGTCAGTATCTTGCAGTTATCTTGAGCTTCACTCTGGGCTCTGGCGGTCTTTAGCTCCTAGCTTTGTGTTAGCTTGCTGCCTGTTGATGTTTGGAAAGATTTGATGCAAAGTTCAAAGCTGTGGAAAGTTGTTTTCTGAGCTGGACACGGTTTATACTTCACCACCAGGTTTATGTCTCTTTGTGCAACAAATCCAAAATACTATTCATACCTCCATGCATCTAAAGATGTCCTTATTGTAAGCTTTTTGTGATCCCCTCTCTCTGATGTGTGTATTAAACAAGGCGAGATGGTAAAAAGAAGACAGGACTGGTTTCGTATAGGAGATAGAAGCTGGATAAGCTCCCTTGCTGTAGTTTTCTGGGGCTCTGGTCTTGTTCGCTCTTGAAGGTGATCTCTTTAGCGGTGATCGGCGAGCCCAAGCTTCCTTAGAGCTCAGTCTTCAGTTTGGAGGGGTTGTCAGTTAAAAACAATGACTAGTTTCATCCAGGTCTGTTAACCAGGGAGGTGATGTCTTTTCATCCTCTCAGTGGCAGTCCCATCTACCTGAGTCTTGTGACGTCATTTAAAGGTAAGACCGCTGCAGCTTCACGAACACTGCTAGCATGGTGCATTCAAGACTGCTGGACAATCCAGTGATGGTTCAACACAGCTTAGCTCATGTTTATTTCCAAAATGATAATCAGTCCAAAAAAATTAACAAAAAGAGAAGAAAAGAAAAAGAATAGGAGCTCTGCTTATCATTACTAACAGAAGTAATAGGGTTGTTTTACAGCCACTGTAACGTGACTGCTAACGTGTGAGGACTGAGAGACGCCGGTGCACTTTTCAAATGCTAAAGGGCTCAGGAGAGCAGGATGGTTGGCAGCTGTGCTTCTATGGGAACCACACATTCTTTCCAGGGCCTGATCCAGCTTCTGGGTGCCCAGGAACCAGTGGGTTGGACCAGATGTCAGAGACACCTGGGCATGGGCACAGGACCAAGGTTGACACTGTGAGGGTCAAACCGGCATATGCTCCCATACTAGGGGTGTAATGAGTGTAGCTGACCCTTCCCATCCTGCAAAACTTTAAGCCACTGCCGCTAGCTAGCTAGCTTGCAGCTAGCTTGTTGAGAACGCTGCTTGGAAACAGTCAACAGGCCTGATCACATGAAGACCTGTACAACTGCAAACTTTTCTGGGTTCAAGTGCTATCCTGTGGCATCACTTGTGTGCGGTGTTCTACCCAAATAATGTAATCATTGGATGAGGGTGCAAAGAAGTGCAGTGTTGAAGCCTGCAGTGCAAATATTTCCTTCTCTTTGGCAGCCTCTGCTGGCTCTACTGATACTCCAACAAGCCTTTTTCTATAAACTTCACATGTCTAAAACTGACCTGCAAGTGACTCAGCCTAAATCATCACAACATACTGTTTTTTTGTTAAGGTTGTGGGAATTTCCAAATCAAAGTGAGGCTTGAAGCATCAATTTAGATAAATGTTTTGACTTTCTACAATCTGATTGGATTATTTATCAACCAATTTATCACAATGCCAGAAGGCACCCCAGGGTGCCAATGAACCCTAACTGAGAAAGGCTGCCTTATACAACCCAACTTCAAAAATATCTTTCTAAGCAGATTTTGGCCAAAATAACTTTTACTTGGGTCCAAACTTCTTTTCCACCCTTGTGAAAAGGTTAATATTTGATAACACTAGGTACAGAGCCTTGTCCACTGAGCTGTCTGTGAGTTTTTTAAAGTGAGAGTTGTAGACCAATCTGACGGTGGGGCCACTTTCATACACCTCACCTAGATATTAAAGTAAAACCACTCTAATGTAGGTTAAAATATCCTCACTGATTGAGTGTGCTTGAATGGCTCGGTGATAGCTGACAAGGCAAAGCCAATCATTTTTAAGGATTTGTCAGAAGCCAGTCAGATTTCAGGGGGCCCTGGCGGGCTCTGGCTGCCGCTGGCTCCGCCCCTGAAATATCATTGGTGCTGCTATTTGCTACTGTAATCTATTAGGGTGTTATAAATAAAGATATCTTTATTATTTTGGTTGCCAGTGTTTACTATTTATAGTCTTGTATCAGTTTAATCCTTTGAAAAACAACATAAAAACTTGTCAAAAAGTTTGTTTACAGTGTTACAGTATGGTAGCACTGCCTTGTGCTGAAACTAAGAATAATACAGTCTAGCACAAGCTTCATGCTCTGTTGAGGGCCATATTTCATTTATTTAATTTAAAGAATTTTTGGGGGGCCAATTAAAAATGGGCTGCGGGCCATATTTGGCCCCCGGGCCACAGTTTGGACACCCCTGGCTTAACCAAAGTGTGCTGAAAGGAAAAATAAGGCATGGTATTTCTCACATTATTAATGCAATAATACTATCTTTGGAGATGTTTTTCACTGCTGTGTTGAATTTTACTTTTTCATTATTTCGCGTGCTATTTGAGTGGCTTTTTGTTCGATGTTGAAAAGGTTGTCAAACCATCTCAGGTAGCTCTAACTAACAGTGGGTTAAATGGAATGTGACACAATATTTCACCAGTGCACCGTCCTGGCCAATGGCAGTTCAACGTCTACAGGTATTTGCATAAAAGGGTCACATGTCCTCTGTTTTGCATCCTGGGAATACTTCCTGTTTTCCTCAGAACAGGTCTGTGCCGTGGCTGAGGAAGGGCACATCCAGGACAGGGACGGTGTGAGTCCAGTGAGTACAGCGCTGCCTTCTTCTCTCTGTGAATTTATAAAGAAAAAAAGCTACAGAGGTGTGAGAAAGTGTCAGATTCAGTTTGTTCTTTAGCAAGAGATACCTGGCATTCCTTTAGATCAGGGATTTAACCTTTGGACTAGTTAGCGTCATCGTGTGGATCTTACAGTCAAACCAGCTCTAGAGTTACACACCTATTCATTCAGGAGGGAGTGTCAGTGTTCCTGAGAGCAGAGCTACTTCAAGTTCTTTTAAACACTGCTTTTTACTGTTAAAGGTGTGTGTTTTATATTTTCCTCTTGTTGGTGATGGCTTTGTTGTAAAAAGTGCCATTATGTAAGGTGCTGTACCTTCCCGCTGAGTCTCTTTAAGCTGTCATGCTCCATTAAATTCCTTCAGCATTGCTTTCATTCTCTCACCAGAGGCTGCAGACACTTATCCTTGGTGACAAAATGGACTCTTTCAAAGGTACCAAACAAAAACCTTGTCAGGCTTACAGCTGATTTAAATCCAAACATCTATTTCAGCTCAAACTCTGCTGTTTTCAGGTCCATGCCCTCATATGAGCGTCCCAGTTGAGATGGACGAGAGCATGACGGCCTCAAGTTTGGACTTAGCTTTCACTCAATCCTGTAAAAAGTGCAGTGAAGAAATGGAGATGGCCAAAAGGCCGCAGGAGCACAGCATTGGGGATGAACAACAAGATGTGAGGCAGTGGAGACCACCAGAGAGTCAGTATCAGCCTCCACGCTCTATTCCCCCTCCACAGTCAGGTCCGATGATCCATCCTGTAGGTGCATGGCTGCGTGGCCTCAGAGAGAAGGAGCTGCTGTATGACCAGGACCTCATGGTGAACCGCAGCAGAGGATACCCACCCCCTCCAAACCAACCTCAGGTCCACTCTTTACAGGCAGAAAGCTTGGAGCCCCCTCTACCGCTCATCTCTGACACTTACAGGGCCCAATACGTCCCATCAAGATACCCTGCTGCACATATGCCTGGTCAGTGTGAAGAAATCTGAATCTTTACAGATGTTAGGATGGCTGGGGAATTTCTCTGCACACTTATTTAGGATATCCTGAATCACACAAGCAGATAACCTAATTTGATCTTATATTCATTGATCTATCAGGGCAGTGATGGACTCAGGGTGTTCAGGGGGCAGGGGTGAAAGTAATAAGGGCTCCTGCTGTATGCAGTAGGGCAGCAGTGCACAAAAAAGTCTTACATTTAAGGTGGAATAGTTGAAAATCCTGGACTTGAACATTTTTTATTATGTGATTATTGTTACTAAACCTCTGTGATGAAACAGATGAGGAATTATAAACAATGCAGCCATTTAGTTCACAAAGATATACAAGTGAAGATGGACTTTACAGAGGAAAATGACACTTCAGTATGTTTTGTCCAATAAGGGGGCAGCTGAGGGCACTTAATCATGTTTTATGTAACATAGGGGCATTGAGGAAGGCACATTTTCAAACTATGTCCACTAAAGGGCATCCAAGGGCACAAAGAGAGGACTTTGTCATGCTTCAAGTACCATGGGCATCCAAGAGGGTACTTTATCATAATTTGTTTACTACAAGATCACTAAATAGGAGATTTTTTATGTTTAAAGTACCATAAGAGCATACATGGGGCACTTAATCACATTTTGTCTTATAAGAGAGCAGCCAAGAGGGCATATTATCATTTTTGAAGTACCTTAGCAGCACCCAAGATTGAATTTATCATTTTTTTTTTTGAGTACCAAAGGGGCATCCAAGAGGGCATTTATTAATATTTTTTCAACTAAGGGGGCAGGTAAGAGAACTCTTCATCAGATATTGACTACTGAGATGCCACCCAAGAGGGCACTTTTATCACATTCTGTCCACCGGGAGGGCTGCAATCAGGGAACTGTGTCACATTTTATCAAGTAAAAGGCCACCCATGAGGGAACTGTACCACATTTTTTCCAGGGAACTTTATCACATTTCTCTGGGGCACTCACGATGGAACTTCATGACATTTATCCAGGGCACCCAACAGGGAACCTTATCACATGTCTCTAGGACACCCACACGGAACCTTATCACATTTGTCTAGGGCGCCCAAGATAGCACTTTATCACAATTCTCTAGGGCACCCAACAGGGCACTTTTCACATTTCTCTAGGGCATCAGTTAAGAGGGAACTCTTTAACATTCATCTATGGCACTCAAGAAAGCACTTTATCACATTTGTCTAGGGCACCAAACAGGGCACTTTAACCCATTTTCAAGGACACCCAAGTAAGCACCTTATCACATTACTTTAGGACACCCAAGATAGCACTTAATCACAATTTTCTAGGGCACCCAGGTGAGCACTTTATCACATTTCTCCAGGGCACCAAAGAAAGCACTTTATCACATTTCTCCAGGGCACCAAAGAAAGCACTTTATCACATTTCCCTAGGGCACCAAAGTGAGCACTTTATCACATTTCTCTAGGACACCCAACAGGGCACTTTACCACATTTGTCTAGGGCACCCAACATGGCACTTTTTCCACACTTGTCTAGGCACCAAACAGGGCACTTTTTCACATTTGTCTAGGGCACCTAAGATAGCACTTTATCACAATTCTCTAGGACACCCAACAGGGCACTTTTCACATTTCTCTAGGGCATCAGTTAAGAGGGAACTCTTTAAAATTCATTTATGGCACTCAAGAAAGCACTTTATCACAATTCTCTAGGGCACCAAACAGGGCACTTTAACCCATTTTCAAGGACACCCAAGTGAGCACTTTATCACATTTCTCTAGGACACCCAACAGGGTACATTATCACATTTGTCTAGAGTACCCAACAGGGCACTTCATCACATTTGTCTAGGCACCCAAGTCAGCACCTTATCACATTACTTTAGGACACCCAAGATAGCACTTTATCACAATTATCTAGGGCACCCAGGTGAGCACTTTATCACATTTCTCCAGGGCACCAAAGAAAGCACTTTATCACATTTCTCCAGGGCACCAAAGAAAGCACTTTATCACATTTCCGTAGGGCACCAAAGTGAGCACTTTATCACATTTCTCTAGGACACCCAACAGGGCACTTCACCACATTTGTCTAGGGCACCCAACATGGCACTTTTTATCACGTTGTCTAGGGCACCCAACAGAGCACTTTTTCCACACTTGTCTAGGCACCAAACAGGGCACTTTTTCACATTTGTCTAGGGCACCTAAGATGGCACTTTTTCACTTTTTGTTTATGAAGAGGGCAACCAAATGTTACTTTATCATGTTTTAACCATAGGGCTACCCAACAGGGCACTTTATCCCTTTCTGTATACTAAGATACCACTTAAGAGGGCACTTTCTCTTGTTTTAAGTGCCATAGGTACACCCAACAGGTTACTCTTTAACAGATTTTCTCTACAAAAAAGCTACCCTATAGGCCACTTTATCATAATTTTATACTAACAGGACACTTAATACAGCTATTTATCACATTTGCCTACTAAGAGGCCAACCATGAGGGCACTTATCCTGCTTCAAGTACCATAGGGCACCCAAGACAGAGCTTATTCACATTTTACAGTACTTTTTCACCACTTTGTCCACAGGGATGGCATCTAGCCTTTAAAAAAAATGTTAAATTTACTGACAGATTAGCCCAGTGGGCATTTTATCAAGTTTTGTTCACTGGAAGGCACCCTGTCAGGGGCTTTTCATAACTTCTGGGGGAGCTTTATAATGTTTTGCCAACTGTTAGGGCAACCTTTTAGAGTACTTTGTCATGTTTAATTTACGATTGAGGCATTTAAAAAGGTTCCTTTGCTGCATTTTTTAATATTAGGGCACTGCCTGCCCTTGAGCCCACCATGATTACCATTTCAAAGGGTCATTTTGCCATAATAAGACAAGAAAGTTTGACACATATAATGATGCTAATTATGACATACCAGGGGTGCTAAACCTCCATTGAGACCCAAACATATTAACTGGCAAAATCTCATTAATGCATTTTGACCCAACCATTCAACAGTAAGACAAAACATCATACATTAGGAATTATAGATCTATAGCAGCCTTGTTGAAGGCTGGTTCTTCTTTTCCCTGAAAAGAGGACCTGTTCACAGTGTCTCTCCTCATAGTCTCTTGTGTAATCTGGTCTTGACCTGTCAGATGAAAGACTGAAAACTGGACAATCCACCTGCTTTACAAGGTTGAATGGCCTGAAGTCCAAATGATAAGCAAACAAGCTGATACTATCAGGAGCATTTATGCAA